>NC_028455.1:8066989-8099749 GCF_000263155.2 Setaria italica | reverse complement strand
CGATACTTTCGGCTTTTCTTGTACTTTGCTGTTTAATCTACCTATTTCATGCACAGCCGATTAGATCTGTTCCTAGTGTTGCTACTGTAGCGTTGTTTAGATTACTCTAGTAGTTTTCTTCATAAACGTTGCCTGGTAATCGGTTGCATCATAGCCAATTTCCTTATTATTGCAAATCGGTCGATTCGCTGATAAGCTTTCTCAAGATCGGAATCTTAGCCGATCGTAACCTCTGGGAACTGACACGTTTATTTCCTTGCCAATCAACAGGTCAGATTGGCTGGCACGCCGTGCGAACTGCACCAGGGTGATCACCCGAACAGGAGTTAAGCAGATTCTCCCGGGTCGTGTGTCCGACACTGGGAATTCGATCAGTGATTTCTAGCGCTAACAAGTGTACATTGTACAAGAGAAGTGTAGTAAAAACCAAAGGAATCGTTGGAAAATTAGATTTCCTCATCACAAAAGTTATAGAAGCTACGTTGCATAGGTACATCTTGTGGTAGGCAACTAAACAAATCATGCTTGTACTAGGTACTTTGACGTACCTGCTCATGCTCCTTGTTTGAAGTTAATTCTTTATGCCTATTTTCACATCATATTTGAGGGAGAAGCATGTTGAAGGAGAGCCAACTGCAATATTTTTTTTTCAAAAACTTCCATTGCACCAAAAATGGCTTCACCGCTCCTGTAAAGGCTGCCATTGTAAGTCCTTATTTCCTTTGCATTCTTTTTTGCAACAATGACACTTGAAATATTTACGAGTACTTTTGTGAGACCTTCTCTTTTGCTTTCTTTTATTAGGCTCGGATGGAACAAATCGTCGCCCATCCTGAAGACAGCCAAGCAAAGACTGTTGCTGAACAGTTTCTAAAGTTGTCTAAGCTAGGACATTTTGGGAGGTTGTTGGCATTCATCCACCCTCAAAGAAAAGGACTAGGGTTGGTATTGTACTGCAGGTAGAACAAATCCACGCTCATCTTGAGACTGAGAAACAGGGGGGCACCACTTTGGCAAAAGATTTCTGAACAAGAATCAGAGATGGGTGCCCTGAGAGAAGACCTGAGCATTTTTTGACTTGAGTGTGATGAAAGATTTCTTCTTGGGTATTCATCATGTAGCAAGGCTTATAGAGTATACAACAAGTCAAAAGAGTTTGTTGAGGAATCCTATGATGTTGAATTTGATGAAACCAATGGTTCTTAAGAAGAGAAAGAAAATTTGGATGATGTGAGAAGTGAAGGTTTGAGCCAGGCAATCAAGACTATATATATTGGTGATATCAAACCAAGGGAAGAAGATGAGGATGATGGTCCATCTATTTCTATAGAGTGAACCCATCTACTTCCACTACTAATGATCAAGATCAAGAAATTGGTGAAGCAAGCAATGATGATGCTTCTCAAGAAAGTGATCAATTGGCTTATATATACTACTCCACCATCTATATCAACTCAAGAGTCGGTTGTTCAACTAAGAATTCATCATGGTGTTTCCAATGATCACCACATTGATCAAATTGTGGATGACATTATAGTAAGGTTGTTCAAACACAATCTTGTGTTGCTTGTTTTTGTGAACATTATTGTTTTCTATCTTCTCCTGAACCTAATCGTGTAGATGAAGCACTACAAGATCTATATTGGATGAATGCTATGCATGAAAAATTGAATAATTTTACCCGAAATCAAGTTTTGGAATTAGTTGAAAGGCCCAAAAATTACAATGTTATTGGTACAAAATGGGTCTTCTGGAATAAGTGTCGACATTTAGTAGCGTCAACTAGTGAAGATTTACCACGTGAATCCTCGGATGGGTTAGCTTGTGAGATGCAGGAGATTTATACTGGTTCAGGCAATTCGCCCTACGTTCAGTTTGTGATGCGAGTTCTTTAAACCCGGGCTTGAGAGCTTAAGTTTATAGTAGGGGATTACAAATGGTACGTGCACATGTGGGTGTGCTTTAGTGGGGTCCAATCCCTTTCTCGTTTGTCAGCCCAGCACCCAACAAAAAAATTACTAATACCCCTGTATGTTTGTCAGCCCAGCACCCAGCCCAAAGGCCAACGCACAGCAGTCAGCATGCCCCAGGGCGCAGCTTGCACGAAGGCCAACAGGCAATAGTCCAACAAGCCACAAAGGCCAACAGTCCAACACAAATAGAACGCACGTAATCAGCCGCTAATCACTAATCAGGTTATAGCAGCCTCGCCCTGACGCTCGTGAGTCACGACGTTTCGTTTCAATCTGTTCGCCCACACCTACGCAGCGACGCCGACGTTGAGGGCGCGAGGCCGACGCCCGACGGCGATGCGACGGGCGACGGCAAGCAGCCAAAGCCAAGCAGGTGACTGGTGAGTGGTGACCGGGGCCGTCGGCGTGACCGCGAGCCCGCAATGGTGGGCAACAACGACGGCGGGCAGACAGGCATCCCCAAACTATTTCCAATTTTATTTCTTGTCTCATAATAGCATATGATTTTCTGATGAAATTAGACAAAATTCTTGTAGGAAACAAAGGCAAAATCTTAAAGGAAGACACTATTTTCTTACTACCAGAAGGCATCTGTGGAAGGGCAAGAGCAAGATGATAATGACATGGTTGATCAAAATCCTCAGTTAGATGAAATTGAATTAGAAGAAGCTCCAGCTCCTACTCCACCCAAAGTTCAGAGATTAAATTCAGATTCTAGTGTTCTGATTGTAGAATGTGATCCTGGTTTACGTTGTCAAATTTGGAAATATCCTATTGATGAACAAGATCAAGCTCGCAGAATATATATCATGCATAGCCCATTCCAGTTTATCAAGGATAAGTACCCATATTCTGGTCCCGAGTCTCATCCACGTTGCTTTCAATCTCATTGGTTCCAAGACTTTCCTTGGTTAGAATACTCACCTGCAAAAGATGCGGCATTTTGCTTTCCTTGCTATTTATTTTCTAAGAAACCCACTGGAAAGGCAGGATCAGATGTGTTTATAGTGAAGGGTTTCAATTCTTGGAAAAAAGTGAAAGGAAAGAACTGTGCATTCTTATCTCACATGGGACAAGATAGTAAGCCTGCTCATAGTTAGAATGTTACATGCTATAATAATTTGAAGAGTCAACCTGCTGGGCAGCTTAAAAGGGTGGTGGTGAAGCGATCAACTGAAGATGTCAAGCGGAATAGGCTTTGACTAAGAGTAACAATTGACACTGTCCGGTGGTTAGCATTCCAAGCTTGCACCTTTCGTGGACATGATGAATCTAAGGATTCAAAGAACCAAGGCAATTTTCTTAAGATGGTAAAACTTCTAGCTGAATATGATGATGAAGTCAAGTCAGTTGTTCCGGGTAATGCTCCAGGTAATGCAAAGTATACCTCACCACTAATTCAGAAAGAAATCCTTGATATTATGGCTTCTAAAACCCAAAAGTTAATTCGTGATGAGATTGGTGATGCAAAATTTTGCTTGATTGTTGATGAATCTAGAGATGAATCATCTAGAGAACAAATGACACTTGTTCATTTTGTTGATAAAGAGGGTTTCATTTGAGAACGCTTTCTTGATATTGCTCATGTTCATGATACATCATCTGCAACACTCAAAAAGAGTTATGCTCTTTGTTATCTAGCCACAAATTGGATGTCCAAAATATTCGGGGACAAGGGTATGATGGCGCTAGTAACATGCGTGGAGAGTGGAATGGGCTACAAGCAAAATTTGTTGCAGAGTGTCCTTATGCGTATTATGTCCATTGTTTGGCTCATCAATTACAATTAGCTCTTATTGCTAATTTAAGGAAGTGCCAGAGGTTTCTAATTTTTTTGATCATCTTAGTTTTGTTGTCAACAATTTTGTGTCTTCTAGTAAGAGAAATCATGACCTGCATGCCCATCAAGTAGCCGAAATGGAAAATCTTATTGATCTTGGTGAGCTTGAAACTGGAAGGGAGCTAACCAAATTGGAACTTTGAAGAGGGCAGGTGATACTAGGTGGAGCTCCCATTATGACTCTGTTCGCAGCCTTTTAAGGTTGTACTAACCTACATATTTAGTGCTCAAGGATATTGCTAATACAAAAGGTCCAGGGACTAAGTCTTCAGTTAGAGGGAAGGCTGCTGGTGCTGTTACATTGATGATGACATTTCACTTTGTATTCATTTTGCATGTTATGAAACAAATCATGGGAACACAGACCTCCTTTGCAAAAAGTTGCAGCACAAGTCACAGGATATTGTGAATGCTATGGATGGTGTAGCTACCACAAAAATATTGATTCAGGAGTTAAGAGATCAAGGTTGGAGCAAGCTTATTAGTGATGTGACATATTTTTGTATGAAACAAGGGATTGTTGTTCCAGATATGAAAGGCTTATATGCGAATTTCATTAGATCTCGGGCATCCAATGAGACTACAGTTGAGCATCACTATAGATATGATATCTTTACTGTTGCAATAGATCAACAAGCACAAGAGTTGAATAGCAGATTCAGTGAACAAGCAACAGAGCTTCTCATTTTGTGTACATCTTTGGATCCGAGTGATTCATTCAGTTCATTCAACATTGATAAATTGTGCACTCTAGCTTCAAAGTTCTATCCTGCTGACTTTTTAGGACAAGACATAGCTAATTTGAGATGTCAACTACGTCACTATGAGCTTGATGTACCTACCAATCCAAAGTTTCAAAATTTGACAAGTGTAGCTGATCTTTGTCATCGACTGTAGAAACTAAAAAAGTGGATGATTATCATTTGATTGATAGATACGTTCTTATTTTATATTATTGGTACTTAGTTTCTTAACCATAAATGATTTGCCTTGTTCTTACTTTACCAGTTCCAACTGCAACTACAGAGCGCGCATTTTCTGCAATGTTACTTAATAAGACTAGGCTACGAAACAAAATGGAAGATGGATTTTTAAGAAATTACTTGGTACTCTATATTGAGAGAGAGAGAGAGATTGCAATGAAGGTCACGACAGATTCGATTATTGATGATTTCAATATGGTGAAGAAACGTGCAGTGAAATTGAAATGAGTGAGATATATTGATCACTTTTGCAAACTTTGCTTTTGTGTATTGTCGTTGCATAATTAACTACTATAGTCATGGCTAGCTATTGTATGCTTGAATAATTGGGGTAAATTACCAAATTATTGAACCGGCGAATGTTTGTCTGCCCCCCTCCCCCTAATTTTCTCTCCAGTTCTACCGCTAGGCCGGGAACGCATGGTTAGGGCACGATCCCTCGAGCATCTTCTCGAAGTGGTCAGTTGGGGGCTTCCCGCCCCTCTTCTCCGACCGTTCCGCCGCTGCGACAAGCTCGCCTTCTCGTCGCGGCTTGTTCTTCTTCTTCATGCGCCCGTGGGAAGTCATAACCTCGTCCTCCTCTCTTTTCACCTTCCCTTTGCTACACTCGAACACCGCGTCCACGGCTTCCTCCCCTGAGGCGCAGTTGGTGGTGATGTCCAACAACTCCTTGGTGGTTCATGGCTTTGAGCATCCAGCTTGAGCACTAGGGACTGGTAGGTTGTGCTGGAGATGCATTGTTTCGAGAATCGTCGGATGTAGTCTTGGAGGGTTTCGCCCGACTTCTGCCTACAACTTTTCAAGTCCCACGAGTTCCCGGGGCGAGTGTATGTGCCCTGGAAGTTGCTGATGAAGACGTCCTTCAAGTTGGCTCAGTCCTTCGGCCGTGGGGTAGGTACTCGAGCTAGGCCCTGGGGGAGTCTGCTAGACAAAGAGGGAGGTACTGGATGATGAAGTATTCATCTTCAGCCCCTCCCACCTGACAAGCCAGTCGGTAATCCTCGAGCCATACCCCAAGATTAGTATCCCCAGTGTATTTGGCGACATGCGTCGGTGGTTAGAAGTGCGGGGGAAAGGCGCGTTGCGGATTCTCCGTTTGAAGGCTCGAGGCTCGGGCCCATTGGAGCTGGGGCTCTGAGCTCGCCAGTCGCACGGCATCCTTTCTCCTTCTGGGCGACCTCGAGCTCCTTGGTGGCGCTTTGTCAGGCGTTGATTATGTCGCACGCATCCCTCTTCTTGCCCATTCGGTCAACTATTGACGCAGCCGGGGTTGATGGCTTGAAGCCGGGGCATGGTTGCTCTTCCCCGGGCATCGAGAGGTGCCTGACCGGTAGAGGCCTCGTCATCCCGGAAGCTAGCAGAGCTCCACCTGCTTCCTGATGCTTCATGTCATCTTGTGTGGGAGCTTTTGGCCGTTGCATGGCTGCTGCCTCCAAGAGCACCCGCAGGTTGCGATGGATCTGCCTGGCCGCTAGGTCGGCCAGTTCAGGAATGGAGCGGAGGATCATGACTACGGCGGCCACGTTCTGATTTGCCTGTGTGAAGCGGGGCATGTCCTCGGCTCCCTGAACGATCTCGTGGTGGACCTGCCCAGCACGGGCCCATGCCATCGCTGGGGTTCCAGCTATGCTTCTTCCCGTTCCAGCTGCTGCCGCTCCGCTTCAAGTTCCGCACGTCGTGCTTTCAGGCACTCCACCCATTCTTGAGCGTAGGCCTCACGTTGCTCCACCGTTTGCTGATCAGGTTGGGTGTGTGTGGTGGCTTCCTCGATGATGGGGGTGTTCGTGAGGTCCGCCATGTTACACTCCCATGACGGGTGCTCACTACCGTAGGGCCCCGGTTCTGAACTCAAACCGTCGCTAGCGTTGTTGTTGAGGAGGTCATGGACGGACGCTGGGGCATAGTCCATCATGCCGACAAAGATGGGGATGCGTGGAACATGGATGATGGCTTCTCGCAGCTTCCGCGAGTACGCCTAGCCTATGTTCTTCAATCCGACGGGGAAGCCGATCGCAGACTCGTGGTTACGTTCCTCCGCCTGCTCCGAGCCTCCCGCCGTCAGCTGGGAGCAGATGTTCACCAGCATGTAGAGCATGGTCTCAATCTCCTCCTGGTGTGGGTTCGGCCCAAGGTAGCCGTTGTTGCGACAAGAGATCACGTCTGCTTCGGTGTCGAGGAGGGCGTCATCAGCCATGGCGTTCTCGTCAACGATGCGCGGGGTCAATGGGTCACCAAGCTCTAGGTCGCCATTTGCATTGGTGACAAAGCTGAGGCTACGAAGCGTAGCACCTATCCCTGCGCGGGCGGCGTGATGAGCTGGAGGTCGCCCATGGCAATGGTGACGAAGTCCAAGCTCCCAAAGTGGTGCTGCTCCCAGGGACGAAGGTGCAGCCGTCGTGGGTGAGGGGGAAAGCCATCCGAAGAAGGATGATGATCACGCAACAGGCCCCTACCTGGCGTGCCAACAGTCGACGTTTAGTAGCGTCAACTAGTGAAGATTTGCCGCGTGAATCCTCAAATGTGTTAGCTTGCGAGACGCAGGAGATTTATACTGGTTCAGGCAATTAGCCCCACGTCCAGTTCATGATGCGAGTTCTTTATTCCTGAGCTCGAGAGCTCAAGTTTGTATTAGGAGGTTACTAACGGTGTGTGCGTATGTGAGTGTGTTCTACTGGGGTCCAATCCCTTTCTCGTCCCCCGATGCCCTTATATACACGGCTCATGGGGAGGGTTACACAGTAAGTCGTTGTAGGAAGTTCATTCAGTCAAGCGCTTTCCTCTGATCAGCAGCCACGAGGCCCATCCCTCAGTCGGGGCTACTTTTACGCTTCATATCCGTCAAAATCTTCATCCAGAGCCCACTCTCCCGGTTGCCTCGGTCGTTGAACCTGGCCTCTACCCGCATCTGGGGGGCAGCGTCTGCCCCGGTCACTTCACCTGATACCGTCATGATGGCGAATCGAGCACCCCTGACCAAGCACTGATCCGGAACAGAGCCACAACGCCATTCCCAACTGGGAGCCTTTGTCCTGGGGCGGTTGTCTCACCCTTCAAGGCACGGATGCCGGTGCGCCCGACTGATCGGCCTGTGTTTTCCTCACCTTGGCCCACGCGGGCTTGGCTGTGGTTGTCACATCGAGCAAGTCTAGCTACATGATAAGCCTGACCCATCATTATGCCTAGACCCTTGCGTGGCCCCTTGGCCGGTCTAATGGCTTATCTTCCTTGATTCCTGGGCCTTGGCCTCGGGCGATGGTGGCAACCTCTCGCTCAGCCCAATCAGCCTCGCCTTCTAATCCCTTCTTTGTTTTAGGCTTGCCGATGGCTTAGGATATCCCTAATCTTGGTATCGGTCAATAAGCAAAATGAAGATGTTATTGTTGTGAGAAACATCGTAAGATTTGTTGCACAAGTCTATGCTCAAGTTGAATGTTTGGATTTTGGTGAAACTTTTGCTCCCGTTGCTAGATTAGAAGCTATAAGAATGTTGTTAGCTTATGCATGCTCACATAACATAAAACTATATCAAATGAATATTAAATGTGCTTTCTTGAATGGTAGAATTAGTGAACTGGTGTATGTTGAACAACCTCCCAATTTTGAAGATCCTAAGAACCCTAATCATGTGTATAAGAGCTCTCTGTGGCCTAAAGCAAGCCCCTCAAGCATGGTATGAGAGACTTGGAGACTTTCTCGTTTCTAAGGGATTCAAAATTGGGAAAGTTAACACTACATTGTTTGCTAAGAAGATAAGCAAAGATCTCTTCATTTATCAAATTTATGTTGATGATATCATTTTTGGGTCTACTAATAAACCTTTTGTGAGGAATTTGGTGACATGATGTCTAGAGAATTTGAAATATCTATCATTGGTGAATTGAGCTTCTTTCTTCGTCTTCAAATCAAGCAATTGAGGGAAGGCACATTTGTTTGCCAATCTGAATTTGTGAAGGATTTATTGAAGAAATTTGGCAGGGAAGATGCAAAACCAATCAAGATGCCAACGGCTACAAATGGGCATTGTGATCTTGATGAGGGAGGTAAACTAGTAGACTTAAAACTCTATAGGTTCATGATTGATAGCTTTCTCTATCTTACCGCATCTAGGCCCAATATCGTGTTTTGTGTGTGCATGTGTGCAAGATTTCAAGCTGCAGCTAAAGAATGTCATTTGACTAGTGTTAAGTGTATCTTAAGATATTTGAAGTTTTCTCCAAATATTGGTCTTTGGTATCCAAATAGTGCTCAATTTGAATTAATTGGTTATTCAGATTCCGATTATACGGTTGCAAGGTTGATAGAAAGAGCACATCCAGTGGCGGCTCTTTCCACCGCCAAAATGGGTAGTTGTTGTGCTCAAGGTGTGGAATTCAAGGAAGTTCCTCTCTTATGTGATAATGAAAGTGCTATGAAGATTGCTAATAATCCGGTTTAGCATTCACTACATGTGATAATAGATTTATGACGTTTCTAGCTGAAAACGTCATAAAATTTTATATCCAATCAAATTTAGTGATAAAGTTACAGAACGTCATAAAAGTTGTCACCCAAGCTAAAAAGAAACGTCACTCACTATTACATGGTGGTTTTTTGACGATATAAGGTCCACGAAAATGTCATAAACCAATCAGGGTCCCACATGTAAATTTAAGCTGATAAATAGGGTGGTAAATAAAAAGGAAAACGTGCTCCTCCCATGTGTCAAACCTGTTACCGATTGAATGAGAAGTCTTTACCGCAACCGGGTCCCACATGTAAGGTAAGTTTAAGGTGAATGTAAATTCATCTTTTGCTTTCGGTTATTTCTTTACCTCAATTTCATTGTTGCAATTTAAGCCCCGTTTGGTAGAGCTTCGGCTTCTCATAAAACGGCTTCGGCTTCGGCTTTTTCGGTGGAGTGGCTTTTTTAGTGAAGCTGAAGCCGTTTTGCAAAACATTTGGTAAAACGGCTTCTTAATGGCAATATATGTAATTTTATGATCACTTAATGCTTGGAGAGGGAGGAGAAGCCGGTGAAGCCACTTTTTTCGGCTTCTCCTCTCTAGTGTAAGCCGTTTTGCGGCTTCTCCCCGGCTTTGGTGGTGAAGCCGTTTTGAAATTGACCCTTTGGTAGGGCTTCACCAAAAGCCGGTGGAGAAGCACTTTGAGAAGTCCTACCAAACGGGGCCTTACTTTGAGCAATTACATTCTTAAAGATTGAATTGTATCTTGTCACCCTAAGTTACAAACCCTCACCTAGTTAGAAGGAAAGTAGAATTAGGATTTCTTTTGTGTTGCTAATTAAATTTATTTGGTGTTGTGAAATTTAGTTGAACCCACTTATTCACCTGCTAGATCCTACACTCATCATTCAGAATAAAACTGGGTGTGCACTGTTTTCTAGAGTATGAAACCATCATCATCCAGAATAAAACTGGGTGTGCACTGTTTTCTAGAGTATGAAACCATATGAAACCAAATGAAACGGACATTTAGAGACATTAGGAGATAGAGTTTCATCTTATGTGATTCAGTGATTGCATCCATTCCCATGCACCTGGTATGGCTACCCTATCAAACCACGAAATGAAATTGTGCATTGGAGGCCTTGTTTCAGTCGTCAACTCAAACATCTCTAGATGATGCGACACTTTTGGAAACGGCAAGATGAAACTGCTCAATATGAATGGCCTTATGGTTCAAATACTAACTATTTAGTTATTTTTTTCTAAAAGAAAGAAATATGTACTCCGCATTTGCAAATTAACATTAAGAAGAAAAATCATCATAGAAGCCATAATAAAACATGCAAAATGGCTGACAGAAATTGCACTGATAGTGAAGCGTTCTTGTTTCTATACAAGATGGAAAAAAACCGAGTTCAACAGACTTCAGTTCTTCAGTATCAAAACTGAGAATAATTTCCCTGCTTCATTTAGCTTGCTTTGGCTGTGGGGTGTGAATTGAATGAGATGAAGTGCAGTTTGGGATTGAAATGAATAATTCATTCTAAAACAAAAATGCAGTGTAGTCTAAAACAAAAATGTAGTGTAGTCCTATGCCAATATAATAAATCTATATGTTTCTTTGTTTCTGAACAAAACACTATGTGCTGACAGCAGAAGCGACCGATTTACAGATTGGGCACCAGTTCTTTTGCCGAAGCCACTGTTGGATGCAAGTGACATGATAATAGTGCTTGCATGCCATCTTGGCCACCTCCACACCAGAAAAGTACTCCTCCTGGAAAATGACATCAAAAGGAACAAAAATAAGACACCACTTATGTAGAATGTGTCTCTTGTAAACCCGAAGTATGCTGTGCTCAAGGAATTTTGGTAACAATAACAAGCTGCAGCAGGCTACCTCATGGTAGCTGGTTTTCACTCCTAATTTTGGTAAGGTGATCCTTAGTACTTTCTTGATATCATGCAAAAATAAACTTTTTTCTAAAAAAAAGGAATCCTTTTTGTTTCTGTAGCTGGTGGTAAACCGATAGAAAGCTGCCAGTTGGTAGCCTGATAGTCTTCATTGTATGCCAGTAGAACATAAAGATAATTTCACTCACTGAAAACTTATCCTGTGCTCAATTGTGTTTTCACTTTATTATTATCATTATGAATGCCCAACTAGAGTGATTCTTTCTGAAATCCAAATGGGTAAGACCTGAATAGGCTCCAAGGCACCTAATGCTACTTAGATAGTACATTAACATTGTACTTTGATAATTTATATCTATCAATCAATGCTAGGAGTATAGAACTTAGTATGAAAATAGTTAAGATGTATTTTTGAACAAATGGTTACAGTAAGGAACGTGGAGAGTAATTAGATCATACCATAACAATATATGAACGTACCTGACATATGATGCATTTGAGATCACCATCCTCATGGCTTGTTGAATCTGTGGGCACATAGAAACTTCTCTTCAAACACTCAGAAAGTGCACCATCTGAAAGGCCGGTGCTTACAGTACCGATTCTCTCCCCAAGAGCAAGCAATTCCTATAGCATAGCATATTCATGTTCATAATGCCAGCATTCCAAACAAAATATGTTTGAGAATTTTTTTTATAACATAAATATGGATGGGCTTCAGTAAAACAGTGTCAGGCTGAAGAATAGATGTACCTCATAAGACATGTCATCAATGTCCATTCTCATTCCCCTATGCCGATCATTGAAGACATAGTAATCTTCAACCTGCAAGGCGTAATGTCATTTCCTAAGAACACACTGACAACATTACTGGCAATACGAGTTGCCTCTGCCATCGTCGCATTCACATTACTCAATGAAAGATTAAAAGACAACACTGACAACCAAGGTACTAACTCAAGGGATCACTTCAATCAGAATAGTCCGAAATATTTCCTATACAGACAGGTTGAGTGTATGAAAATGGCAGAGGGGTCTTTGAAACAGTAATGACGAAATTTACTGATGGACAGTGTAGTAGTTGCATACCATTAAAGTCAAAATTTGAGCAAAGAGTACATTAGGTTACTAGACACCACACCACCACACATGCGGCCCCTGCTAATCATTTGAGTAAATGCAGAACGGCTGCATTTCTGATGCAGTTATATCTGAAACGGGTGGATAATTAACAATGTTTATGGTGATATGTATAAGAAGATGTACCTCTTCACTTTCATCCATATCAAAACGCCAGTCATTGGAACTATCCAAACTGTCCTCCAATGAAGATATTGGACCTCTCCGAAGTCCACTCCTGTGTCTGAGCAAGCTTCGAGAAAGAAACCTGCCTGAAGGATCTTGGTTGGAGTTTCTTGTCAGCACATCTTCCCTAGTTCTTCCACTGCTATCTCTGGCTCTATGGGTCCTAACAGCTTCTGTAATCCTCCCTTCATCCTTTCTCATTCTCGAAGCTTGCCGACATATCGATCTTGAAATTGATCGGCTACTGCTTGTGGAGCCAGAGTTGGATGTATGTTGTGATGATAGGCAAGGACTACTACCTCCACTCAATGAGTGCTTCCTTGATGAATTGACCCTTTCTTTTAATCGGGCTAGTAGATCACGTCCGGCATTTTCTTTTCTTCTTGGTCTGCTGTCAGTCTCATCAAAAGTACTTGTTGCATTCCTGCAGGAGCTTCTATCATAAGAAATACTTCCTTGAGGGGACATCCTGTTGGATTTCCTCAACTCTTGTGATATCTGAGAAGTTGTTGTCTCCTTCGATGTCTTGCGCATCTTCCTGTCTTTGCTCGGGAAAAGCTTACTGCTGCATCCAAGGCGTGTACAACATGCAGTGGACTTGTGGCGCGGGCTTTCCTCCCTGAAGAGAAGAATTGAGCCTCCTCTGGTGACAAGAAGGCCACTGACTGTTCGCCTTCCCATTGCTTCATCCATATCAGATATTCAACTGAAATAAGAGGCAGATTGAATTAGTGAAAGTTGAACATTTCAAGTCAGCAAGGTCATAATTCAATTTAATTGATGACACAAAAATGTTTTAAACAAATTAATTACAGGGGACAAGAGAATGGCACATTGAGACTACACACACTATCAGCATACTGAAATCAAGCACCTTGCCTGTTCATGTGAAATAAGTTCGTGAACAATTTGAGTCTGAACCTAATAGGCACACATAAGATGTGCAAATGATGTATAACCAACCAGGATGGTAAAGGGATATTCCAAAACCTACATAATTCCGAACTCAGAAGTATCTGACCAGTGCTACTTTTGTGTCCAAAACTTGCCAGCATTAGCAGGAAGAATAAATGACTAGATGAAACAAGGTATTTCCCTCATCGGAACCAAGGTATCAAAGAGCAGAGGTCAGGGGTCACATATATAGGAGATGAAACATACAAGCTAGCAACCATTGACCAGTACTTGCTGAATTTAGCTTGCAAGAATAGCATACTGACAAAACTGAACCAGCACAACCAGAATGACGTTGACGTCTACACGCATACAATTGGGCAATCTAGCCTAATCAACTCCATTGTCATAAACTATCTTCAGTTAGGTATATCCTATGAAAACTCTACATGTGAATTAGGTACTGAGGTGCTTCCTACAACCGTAAAGCTTATGAGAGGATGAAAAACCACCAGAAATAAAGTTACTGGTAGCCTGGTTCCCCTCCTGCCCTTTCTAGCTGACACTATTGCCTTTTGCTGAAAGGTGAATCCACTTATACCCCCACCAGCACGCCAAGCCACTGTGGATCAACGATTGAGACGTGATCCGTAAAGTAGTTGATGTATCCAGATTCCCAAAAGATATATGATACCTTATATCTCGGCACTGCCAGAGACCAATAATAATAATAAACTAATAGAGAAATGCAGGATTATGTAAAGGTTAAATTAAAGAATAGAAGAAAAGCAGGGAGATCCTAGGTTCCAAGGAGGGCCAAAGGGTGTTTGCAACAGGAAATTAATGGAGATTAAACGAATAACCCCCATAATTCTGGAATTATTCATCCGACAATATCCAGGGAATTCCAAGGCATCAATAGAAATGATCACCTGTTATTCCCGCATCCAAGGAAACACGGAGGATCGGCCGTCGCCTCCTATAGCGATTGCTATTGCCAGGCGACAAACAATTTATGTGGCCGGCTGGGACGGGAAAAAACGAAACCAAAGAGATAATAAAGAGGCGATGGCGAGGGAAAAAAAAGGACTGGTCGATCGAAATGCCCGCCGCTGTTTTGGCGTCAAGCAATCCTCCAGGAATCGCCCGCTCGACAGGAACAAGGAGAAGAGGGCAACCAAACAATTCCGTTCCCGTCGATCGACACGAACCGATCGCAGAAAACAAAGGAAACTCCTCGTCGTTCAACTAATCAAGGGAATATGAGAACACGCGCGCGGAGGCCGAAGCCGATTTGGCCGCTTCGCCAAGTCCAATTGGTATACGACAGATAGAGGCATCCGCATTGGCCCTCCTTGAAACCCACCATCTTATCAATCAATCAATCAATCGGCTCCCGACCCCTCCCTCCGAAACGAGCACAGATGGATGGGCTGACGGGTTCGGCGAGGCAAATTCAGCGCGAGGGAGGGAATGATCGGCAGCTAGAGAGAGAACAGTGCCCGCCCGCACGACCGTACATCGTCGATCTCCAGCGACAGGCACTCGCCGAGGAACTCGAGAGAGTAGGAGCGGAAAAGGAGGGAGGGAAATATCCGAACCTTCTCCGTCGCGGCGGGGCCTGCCTCCCTTCTCGCTCTCCCTCCCTCCTGCGTCCTCGGTGAGGAGAGAGAGGCGAGCCAACCCAACCCAATTTAGAAGAGCGAGACGAGAGAGAGGGAGAGGGGCGCCTTCCCGTAGTTGGCCGCCATCAGAGGGAAGGAAGAAGCCAAATAAGCCAAGGGCAGAGGCGTGCTCGGCGGCGGCGGCGGCGGCGCTGGGTGCTGACTGAGCACCTAGGGACGCCCGCTGACAGGTGGGGCCGAATAAAAAGGTTGGGGGAGCGGGGCCCTCGGCCCCACCGCGGCCGTGGTCGTCGAAGTGGTTCGAGGGCACAGGCGGCGTTGCGGCCACGTCATGTGAAAACAGGGGAGGAGCGGTAGTGATGTGCGAGTGGCACGCATACCTCCCCGCATTTCGTCTAATTTCTTTTTTTGGATTTCTCTAGGATATCTAAGCATCTGATAGTGTCTTTTATGTATAAATACAAATATTTTACTAATTATATGATCTTCATCCGTATGGTCAAGGCAATGAATCATGGCTGGCATTCTCCTATTTGATCAGAATTCAGCGACCCATTTAAAGAAAAAAAAAACGATGGGGAATTCCGCCGCTGCCTTTATTTCAAATTGCCAACGTTATTCGCACCTCAAGGGTAAGGTCATCAACGCGTACCATATCCGCAGCCACTTAAACGCCGGTCCCAACTACATGTCAGATCGCCAATTACTCTTGTATAACCGGAACTATCCAAATCCATATCTACGTCTATCTCTATATCCAAAATCGGATTCGTATATGAATGAATGTACACATTGATAAATATATTTATTGTTGTGAACTATTTGGAGAAACTTTGTTTTATTAATGTAAAAATACTTTATATTTTTATTTAATGATACTTTCAGTTATTTATATTAAATTAAATACATTATTTTGGTGCGGTTCTCTTGGTCTATTGGTCTAAATATGTTATACCTCGTAGATTTCATGGTAATTTCATTCTTCCAAATTGTTAAAATAAATGGATACTTGCTAATTGTTATCACTCACATTAAATAATATTTGAATGTGAACTATCTATTTTGTATTCACATTTGAGAATATTCGAATCCGTATTCGTACTCACTGAAACGTACGTACCATCTGAATTAGTATCCGACCATCTTCTCCAAGTGCCTTGCGCGGCCAACGGGCCAAGCAGTATGTAAGCTGTGACACGCTCCATTTTGAGAAACAGAGCAAAAATTCCTCTGTTTCCATATGCCCCACAGGGCGGCTGAGATGAACGTGTTAAGACAACAAAATTCTCGTTGCAAATCCGCTTGCTCCCCAACGATTCAATCTATTCACTATGTTCAGATTAAACAGCTTCGCCAAAGTACTCCGCGTATCCGAAGAAAAGGTGCATAGCATAATAAGCAAGTTTGGTATTCATATTCAAAGTGCATTCAAGATGATGCCGATTTTATAGCAAGTCAATGCATTATGCTAAGAAGGTCAAAATCGACATCGGAAGACTTTTGAAAGTAAACTTTCAAAAATCTAAATTTGCTATATTAGGGGGGGAAATCCCTAATATGACCATTTCAATTGCTTGAAAATCAAATTATGGCCATTTTGGGCTTCTCTCTAAACGTATGTGGTACAGCGGCATGTTTACTCCGTCAAAGAGTGGAGGGCCACACGGTCAAGAGGGACCCACACTCAATCCATACGTTACGGTTTCTTAATACCAAAATGATCTTCATTCAAACTAGGACGGCCAAATTAACAAAACACTACACCCCTACCACTACTGCATACGTACTTCCGGTCAACGAGTTGGCTTATATAAGGATGTGGCCGTCTCCGCGATGTTTCTCTCTGGCTTCCATTTGGACCCTCCCAGAGTTTCTCCATGTTTTGTTTTTACGCATGTCCACTAACTCAAAACTATGCAGATGGTCACATCGGTTTTAGAGGGTGATGCACTGACAACTGATGGTGATGTTACCAGAATATGGAATCAGAAGGCAGTTAGCAAATTGGACTTGGGAACATGCTCCTTAATAAACTGTTTTTGAGTTCACTCTAAGTAAAAAAATCAAACTAATGAAATCTACAGTGATTGTGGTGGTTTTTGGTTCATCCCCTGCGGTGCGGCCCTGCACTTCCGGGTTTTACCGCCTCCTTCCTCCTCTGGTTTCATATGTGTTTTTTGTGCAATTGTGCTCCAAATGTTTTTAGGCGAAAATTGTGCTCTAATTTTTGTAGGTTGCAGTCTCGCACGTGTGCCAGCGCCTCAGCTCTTTTCCTGAGCCATTTTGGGCTGCAACGACTGGCAGCACCCAACGACCTTTTTACTGAAATAAAATGTTTTTTTATTTAGTCATCCTATAAAACGATTGTTCATCCGAAAGATATACAGCCTTTTACCAAAATCGTGCCATAACGCCATTCATTCAGTATAATCAGCTTTTGGAAAGGCAAAGACGAGCCTTAATTCTGTACGAATTTGATGGGCTTGGCTGGGCCCCGGAGGAAACTGTTTCAAGCCCAACTAGGTATCAAATGGGATAGAAGTTAGAACAGTCATCAATTCGAGGCCGAGATCTAAAATAAATCAATTCGAGGCCGAATTTTCAATATGACACAGTCCACAGAGGAGGAGAATTCCGAAGGCCCACTTGCCGTAGGTTGCCTAGATCGAAACCAATTTATATCGCTCAGCAAAAGGGTTTTGCCATGGGGCTGAACAGACCCGTGGGCTTGATTTTGGGTGGAAACGAAAGGCCCACCATCAGTCAAGCTTACCTTGAATCTTTTATATGATCCAAGGAATTAGCTGCGATATCTCCACCTTGTTCAAACAACTGAAAACTGAATTCTTATAATAGTGTGGTCAATAACCGAGAATGCAGCGTTGAATGAATCGAAGAACAATCAAGATTAAATTGAATTAAGAGGGGGGGAGAAGCGCCCGGGATATAATCTTTGCCTACAGTGGGGAGATGTTGTGCCAAGAGAATGCTGCATTTGCTCCTTGTTGGACTAGTTTCTTTGGATACTGATTTCTCTAGACCCACCTGCAACAGTTGCATTCCTTGTTCTTCGTTTCCCGGTTACCTTGATCCACTCCGATTGCTATCTTGGTCCCAAGCAATTGATTGTTTGGGCAAGCAAAATAAGGGTGCCTTTAGTTGGGCTTTTGAACCTGCTTTTGCAAAAGCCAAAAGCCAACCAAAAGGCAAAAAAACTCTAATGCTTTTGCCCAAAAGCTGCTTTTGGTGTAGTACAAATGCAAAAGCACCATCCCCTGCTTTGAGGTGCTTTTGGGATAAAAAAATTACCCACCTGCCACTCTTTATGAAAGGTAACGGTTCATTTTTTTCCGATCTATTTCTAGCGCAAGTCTTCCGTCAACCGTCCGCCTCCCGTATTCTCCAGCGCCACCCCCGGCGGACCGTCTCCCTCCAAGTCCCGGTCGCCGGCCGCCGCCCCAGTCGCCAGTCTGCCTCCTAATCCGGTCGCCGCCCCTGGATCACCCGCCACACCGCGCCCCTAGCCGCCGCACCCGGCCGTCCGCCTCCGGCCTCGTATTTCGTATGTACATGTTCCTGCGGACGCCGCGCCTGCCCGCCGACGGCCGTCGTATTCTGCGCGTCTGCTCTCACGTCCGTCTCGTTGAAGGTGAGTCGCTGGGACTTGGCTCGATTTCATCTGTCGATGGTAATAGTTGCTGCCGTGGTAGTAATGATGGCTAGTAGATCAGTAGTAATGATAGGCAGTAATGATGATGAAGTAGCCCCTGCTGCTGTAGACGTTGATGGCTAGTAGAACAGCAGCACTTTCTATTTACGATTTGACAGGCAGTAATGATGATGAAGTAGCCCCTGAGCTCACCGAATCAAACTGGTAGCTTTCTATTTACGCATTGTAGGTCTTCTTATCAATGTTTGAACTGGTAGCTTTCTTTTCGTGGAAGGAAAATAGAAACCCCAGGAGTTTACAACCTCAGTTTCATTTTATCTAAGCTATTTAATATTTTTTAGGATGGTAGTGGCTCAAAATTGTTCACATGCAATTCTTATAATTTATTGAAGTCACAATATCTATCATTAGTCATATGAATTGAATCAAACAATATTTTTGGTTGGCTGAAGAATGGGTGATAAGGCGGATTGGGGTGATACTTTTTTAAGGCATTTGATTGATGCCTGCAAAGAAGAGATTGAAGCCGGGAATAGGCCGATGGGAATTTTTACTACTACCGGTTGGAAGAATGTTGTTTCAAAGTTTGCAGAAAAATTCGGTGACAAGAGAACAAAAAAATAATTGAAGAACAAGTTAGATCTTCTTAAAAAGGATTATTCAACATTTATGGAGTTCAAGAATTGTGCAACTGGTCTTGGATGGGATGAGGCAAAATAACTATTGACTGCTCAGACGAATGGTGGGACGAACACCTTGCTATAAGAACTATGTTGTCATTGTAATTATATTCTTCCCATTCTTCGTTATGGTGTGCCTTATTAAATTTTTTTTCTAATTGTAGAGATGCAACAATCGTGAGAAAGGAATCAAATGCCACCATGTGAAGTTTCGAAAACAAGGACCCAAGTTCCTTGATGACCTGCATATCTTGTTTGGCAAGGCACATGTAAGTGGGTCTTCTGCATCCTGTCCTGGAGATATATCATCCGATGAGGCAAGTGATGAGAATGTGGATGAGGTAGCAAAACCTAAGCAGAAGGATATGACAGTGAACCTAGGAAAAAGGAAACGTAAGGGTACCTCCATTGGTGTTGAAGAGAAGGATGAGAAGAGCCCATTATTTCGTTTGTACAAGACCACTTGTTTGAAGATAGAAAATGCTGCAGAGAGGATCTCCACAAGTGTTGAAGCATCATCAGCTCCTCCAACCAACCTAGTTCCTACCATTACAGAGACTATGAAGATGGTGAAAGAATGTGGGGTGCAAGAAGGAACTGCTCTAATGCACACAACCGCCTCCCTAATGGTTAAACCTGAATTTAGGGAGCTCTTTAGCTCTCTAGAAACAACTAAAGGAAGGCTCGATTTGATTGAGAGGGAGCTAGAAAAGGAGATGATGAAGCGCCACTGATTTGTTTCCATGTTTGTCAGATTATTTTAGTATCATATGTGACAAGAATTTTCCTATGTTGAACCATAATTTGTTACCCTATGTTGAACCATAGTTTGCTTGGAGATGTGAAACATTATTTATCTATTATTGTGTTATGTTGAGCTTCTTCATTTAGTATTGTCAAGAAAGTTGTTGTATTTAATTATTAATATACTAATGTCTCATGTAGATGGATGATAGATTGGGAGATGTAGCCAAAGGGGAACAAAAAGGACTACTACTGCTAGCTGAACTTGCACAACATGCTGGTGCTATGGGAGAAATGGGAAACTTGTATACTGAGCGGTATTTGCATAAAGCTGAATATAGGGAAACGTCAGAAACTGGAATTCAATGGGTGATGAGGTGTATGTCACGCCCGAGGTATTTTTATAAGATGTTTCGGATGAGCACCGAGATTTTCGATAAACTTCATGCGGATTGACTTCAACCAATAATGTTTCATCTACTGAGTCATTGGCAATGTTCTTGTGGATTGTCGGAGGACCACAATCTTTTTCACAAGCTGAAAATCGTTTCACACGGTCACTTTGGACAGTTCACATGAAGTTTCACGAAGTGTTGAAGTGTTTGTGCAAGTTAGCTAAGAACAATATTAAACCAAGAGATCCCACTTTTTCTACGGAGCATAAAAGGGTGAGAGAGGACCGTTTTGGCCATACTTTAAAGATGCAATTGGAGCAATAGATGGTTCACATGTTAAAGTGGTAGTACCAGTGGACGAAGTGGTTAACCACACGTGTCGTCATGGATATACATCTCAGAATGTACTAGCTATTTGTGACTTTGACATGAGGTTCACCTTTGCGGTTGCCGGGTGGCCGGGTTCTGCACATGACACACGTATCCTCAATCATGCATTGGCAAATTTTCCTTCATTCCCGTGCCTCCTAAAGGTATACATGGTTCCTTCATCAAATTAGCAATACTTGTATTATTATGTACCTTACTAACTTGGTTTTGTAGGAAAGTATTATCTTGTGGACTCAGGTTACCCAAACCGAATTGGGTATCTTGCGCCTTTCAAAGGAAGCACGTATCATATACCAGAATTTCAGCATCGTTTGGGGCCTCCCCAAGGAAAGTACGAGATGTTCAATTTCTTGCATTCATCTCTTCGTAATGTCATTGAAAGATCTTTTGGAGTCTTAAAGCAGAAGTGGCGTATTTTGAAGAGCATGCCAAGTTTCTCACCTCGTACTCAGAAACATATCATTATGGCTTGTCTTGCATTGCATAATTTTATTCGTGACAGCAATTTGTGTGATAAGGAGTTCAAAAGATGTGATGCTGATGAGGAGTACTTGGTACAACATACATGTGGCACGAGACAAACACAAGGAGATGAGAGTGACGATGTGGAGAATGAGGATACCATGAATACCATTCGTACTAGGATAGCTGATGCTTTGGTTAGTGCGAGAGGAGGACAGTGATGTTGAGGGATGACATCATTGTATAGAATTTTTGATGGATATAGTTCTATTTATATGGACCATCACTTTAATGAACGAAGAACATATAAAATTTATTTTTTTTCCTTTCTAAAATAGTCATTTACGTGCGAATTAATGAACACATTACTCTATTACTCTCTATTACGAGCAATTTGCATATAAACACACCCACAGACCTTTTAGGGGCATTATAGGTATTTCGTACACAGTCTACAGTTTCACAGCTGCTTTAACCAAAGGGTCTTCTACTTTTCCCACAGCTGCCTTCTCACAGCTGCTTTTTCACAGCCCACAGCTCACAGCAGCTTTTCCAAAAGCCACAGCCCAACCAAACACACCCTAAAGCGTGCGCCTTCACCATACCATAGGTAAAGAATAGCTTGAAGTTCTAATCACACTTCAATTGGAGACCATACACATAAATTGGTTAAATACTTTGTGAACATAGAAACAACTATCCATCCGCACTTTCAACCATCGGATCGGTATCGAATCGTCAGACGTGGCTCAATCTTAGCCCTTCAGTACCGATCTGATGGCTAAAAGTGTGCCGTGTCATAGGGTGGGTAGCTGACCTTATGCTCACAAAATCCACTTTCCACGTGAATTTGCACCGTCTTGGAAGAACAACGATTCAGAACCCAACCCCGCCAACTTGCGTAACATATATTCACGAATCACGATTAAAGATCAGAAGAATTACCTCCCAAGAATTACAAACGATACGATGCAGGTATATCTTCTCCTCGAACAGAAGAAAAGGCAAAACTGACGAGTGACGATGGCACCGTGGACTGCTACGCCGCCCGCACACGGCGGCCGCCTAACTCTCTGCGCATGCTAATGGCTATACACGCCGGCGCTTGCAGACACATCCAAAGTCCAAAAACTAGCATGCTTCGAGGTCTCGAGGATATGTCGTCATCCCTAGCTTGGTACAGGTACAGCCCGCCAGCCACGACTTCGACGCGTACTGTGGCTGGCTGGTTTTGCGGCAACGTTAACAGCGGCTTCGTGTACACCAACACCCTCGAAGTCAGCAGCTCAGCAATGGCGGCTTCATGATGTACATCGGCAGCCATACGTACGTGTATTTTTCTCTCTTTTTTTTCGAAAATTGTTTATGTTTTCCTGTTTTTTTAACGGACGACAAGAGATTTGTCAAAATTTTATTACAGCGAGGCAACTAAGCAAATGATAACTGGAAAAAGGAGAAAAGAGAAGAAAACAAGATAGAAACAGCAACCGTCGTCCCCCTGTTGATTGAGAAATAAAAGAAACGAAAGCAAAACCACTACACTTCCTGATCTCGGTCTCGGTTGTTTTGCTGTGTTGCCCACTAATATTACCCGACTTCTTCCTTAACGAGGAATGCCACATCCTCAAAAGGTTTGCTTTCCTGATTGAATGTTGTTCTATTTCGTTCTTTTCATATATCCACCAAAAATACACAGCCAGTCCGTCGAAGTAGGATCTGTTTTGTCCTATGATAAGCCTCCTACTTTTTTTTTTGCACCAGTTGTATTTTCAGACTGAGATCTTGCATTGCATTTTCGACTGTAGGGGGTGTTTGGGAGACAAGGGCTAAACTTTAGCCCTGTCACATCGGATGTTCGGATGCTAATTAGGAGGACTAAATATGAGCTAATTACAAAACTAATAGCAGAACCCCTAGGCTAAATCACGAGACGAATCTATTGAGCCTAATTAATCCATCATTAGCGAATGGTTACTGTAGCACCACATTGTCAAATTATGAACTAATTAGGCTTAATAGATTCGTCTCGCGATTTAGCCTAGGGGTTGTGTAATTAGTCTAGGTTTAATACTCCTAATTAGTGTCCAAACATTCGATGTGACGGGGGCTAAAATTTAGCCCTCTCCTCCCAGACACTGCCTGTGCTTCCAAGATTGTTTTTGCCTGATAAGCCCCTAACGAGAAAAATGCTCTCCGACAGTCTTTGCAGTGAGAGTTTTTGGCAATGGCACACCTCTGGCATCACATGAAGGGGTGGAAACTCATGGATGCACGATCGGGTCAACAATTCGCACCTCCCGCCGTCGTCCGTGCACGCATCCCAACATTGTTGACAGTTTATAAGTAGCTCGACCGGAGCCTAGCTAGGAGGATACGAGCAACTGAGGAAGTCTTTATTTTTGTGCTTCTAGCTTTTCAACAGCGGCGTGCACGCTTTCCACATGAAGATCACCGTGCAGTCGTCCAAGGCCGTCAAGCCCGACTACGACGGCGGCGACGCTCCGGCCGCCGCCACCGTTGTCCCGCTGACCGTGTTCGATCTGATCAGCTTCGACGACTACATGTTCGGCATCCACGCCTTCCACCCGCCGTCCCCGACCACCGCCGCCCTCGAGGCGGGGCTCGCCAGGGCGCTGGCCGAGTACCGCGAGTGGGCCGGCCGGCTCTGCGCGGACCCCGCCACCGGCCGCCGCGGGATCCTGCTCAACGACGCGGGCGTCCGGTTCGTCGAGGCGTCGGCGGCCGACGGCGCCACGCTCGAGAGCGCCATGCCGCTGCTGCAGCCCACGCCCGAGGTCCGGCGCTTCCACCCGAGCGCCGGCGGCGCCGGGGAGGAGCTGATGCTGGTCCAGGTCACGCGGTTCGCGTGCGGGTCCCTCGTCATCGGCCACGCCATGCACCACGCCGTCGGTGACGGCTTCGCCATCAGCCGGTTCCTCGTCGCGTGGGGCCAGGCCACCCGCGGCGTCGCCATCGACCCCGTCCCGGTGCACGACCGGACGTCCTTCTTCGTGCCCCGCGACCCGCCGCGGGTCGAGTTCGAGCACCGCGGCACCGAGTTCAAGAAACCACGCGAGGATAAGAAGAACGCGCGCATGCGCGGCGGCGACGGCGGCGCCGGCGCTGGAGACGACGACGACGACGATGAGGTGGTGGTACAGCTGGTGCGCTTCAGCCGCGAGTTCGTCTCGGAGCTCAAGTCCCGGGCGTCCGCCACCGCGGGCGCGCCCGGCCGCCCCTACAGCACGACGCAGTGCCTGGCGGCGCACCTCTGGCGGTGCGTGACTGCGGTGCGGGGCCTCGACGGCGGCCGGGCCACGACGCTGCACCTCGCCGTGAACGGGCGGGCGCGGATGCGGGTGCCGGAGGGGTACACGGGCAACGCCGTGCTGTGGGCGCACCCAGCCACCACGGCACGGGAGCTTGTGGCGGGACCCCTCGGCCGCGCCGCGGAGCTCATCCGCGGCGAGGTCGCCCGCGTCGACGACGCCTACTTCCGGTCGTTCATCGACTTCGCGAGCTCGGGCGCCGTGGAAGAGGAAGGGCTCGTGCCGGCGTCGGCGGACCCGGAGGCCATGGTGCTGGGCCCGGACGTCGCGGTGTACTGCCTGCTGCGGGTCCCGTTCTACGACGTGGACTTCGGCGGCGGCCGGCAGTTCTTCTACACGCCCGGGTACTATCCGGCAGAGGGCGTCGTCTACATCCTGTCGCCGTCCCCGCTGGGGGACGGGAGCGTGGAAGCCCACGTGTCCCTCTACAGACGAGCCATGGAGACCTTCAAGGGCTGTTGCTTCTCGCCGGGGGAACCCGGAGTAGTTCTTCAGTAAAACGATGGCCTCTGGCTCTGCATGTTTATTAGCATGTCATGTCATTTGCATGATTGCGCGCACGTAGCCAACCAGTGCGTAGGTAGAGACGTGGAGTGTGCACGCTGGGAGATGCAAATTAAAGTGGAGACATCTGGTGTGTGCATGTTTCCGAAGTTAATAGTCTCATTTCGCATCATGAAAAAAGCTTGTTTATCTTGCTTTCCTATGCTATATATGGTTTCCAGTGTTGTTTCTCAATGAACATGATTCACTGGGGTAATTCTATTTGAGTATGTCTTGTGCTTGTTGCATGTTCCGAATCTGTTAGATGAGCAGTCTTCTTTCCAACCTGATTCTCTTGTACCAAGATTTCTTGTGCAAGTTGCATTTGTTGTTTCTACGTTTATCAGTGTTCTTTTATTCTTCTGTAACCCTGCGTACTACTGTTCAGATTCTTCTGCTACAGTAACTCTCGTAATATATGACGCCGTTGACTTTTTACTCCAACTTTAACTACCAATATCTATTAAACGAGTTAGTTAACTAAAATAAAATGTGTATCATTATGTCTATTATCAAATGTCTTTAAATTTAACTTGTAGGTTTATCTATTTGCAAAAATATTTGTAGAAAAGACGAATAGTCAAATAAATGAAAAAAGTCAACAGTGTCGTATATTTAATAACGGAAGGAGTATATTTTGTTTTCCCAATGACAGTGTGGTACTTGGCTGACTTTAATTGTTCCTACAAAGCATGACAGCTTACCTATATCTTTACTCACATGGAGAAGTGTCTCTTGCAGCCTCTCAACCAGTGTAATATCTAGTCCATTTATTAGTAATTTATTCAATTCTTTACCCTTTATTGTTTGTTTGAGGTCACGAGACCTTTTGCATTATTGCTTATCTTTGCCTATGTTTGCGGTAGTGCTTCCGCCATACTAGCATTTCATAAGAACAATCATGAATGTAAGGATAAATTCAGTATAGCCTATCAGTATATTGTTGACACATTCATAGCAATGAAGATAAAAAAAAATCTCCTCCCCGTTTGGTTCCCACTATCGCATCGAATGTTTAGATACTAATTAGAAGTATTAAACATAGACTAATTACAAAACCAATTGCACAGATGGAGGCTAATTCGCGAGGCGAATCTATTAAGCCTAATTAGTCCATGATTTGACAATGTGATGCTACAGTAAACATGTGCTAATCATGAATTAATTAGTCTTAATAGATTCGTCTTGTGAATTAACCTCCATCTGTGTAATTTGTTTTATAATTAACTTAAGTTTAGTCCTCCTAATTAGCCTTCGAAGATTTGATGTGACTACAACTAAACTTTAGCTTAAGGATCCAAACACAAGTGTCAATTCATAAGCTATATCTCGTAGTAATAGAATATCTGAACACCAGTTTCGAGTATTAATTACTTTTACTTTTACTGTATTTACTTTACATCTATGGTAGTAGCTTCCATTGTAAGGGGGCGTTTGGTTCCCTTGCTTATTTTTAGCACGTGACACATCGAATGTTTAGATACTAATTAAGGTTTAATAGATTCGTCTCGCCATTTAGCCTCCACTTATGTAATGGATTTTGTAAATAGTCTACATTTAATACTCCTAATTAGTATCTAAACATTCGATGTGACGGGTGCTAAAAATAAGTAAAAGTAACCAAACCAGGCCTAAGGCACATCTCTAATATTGCATGCACAATACTGAAGTACATAATTATGGCTCCATATTATATATTTATTTTGAAATAAAGCAAGAATATCTTGATCTATATTCCTCACTCATGCATCCGTTTCAAATATGAAAAGGTGAACTAATAGACACTATCGTTCTGCCTCTCTGTAGGTTATCTTGTATGCTATATCCTTCTTCTGATCCTCTTTTCTCGTTTTGATATGTTTTACATATCATCACGCTTTTACTTTCTGAGGACAGTGTGGCGTATAATACTGCCTTTACAAGTAAGTTGCATTTTATAAGTAATGGTTACAATAGGATTGACCTTTTCCTATGCTATATACAGTATGATATGGTCTGTTGTGGAGGGTAACAGGATCAAAGCACATTTGCTATATACAGTATGATATGGTCTTATATGGTCCCCCTGTGTGCAGGCAATTACATTCCCTGACTTCTTTTTGGCCGATATTTTTACATTCATGTCAAAGGTATGTGCTAGTCTATCGAGAATAGGTTGCAGACAGTCTTTTTTTTTCCAAATTGACTTAATTCCTGAGATAGCTGGATGGTGCAGACTGTCGTTAACACACGATTCTCTGTTTCTCATCTTGGCATAGCCTAATAAATTTATGGAGGACAAACATTATCTTCGAACTACCTGAACACATTCATACTGTTTTTTAATCTTAGGGAGTAGAAAGCAAGATCTGGAGTCATAAGTATTTAATCTATGTTGTTTCTGCCATTTTTATTTGCTTCACCTCATAACAGGTGTTCTCAGATCTGGAGCGCTCAGTTTGTCGCATGGTGAATCGATCGCCAGGTTGGTTTCTTGAATGTGATATTTTCTATGTAGATATTCTCCTCAGTTTGTAGATTATTGTGAGAACGGATCTCATTCTTCTACAATGTTTCCCATTTCAATATTTTGCAGGTTGCGACTATTGCTTGGTTTGAAGCAGATTCTATTTGTGGCAGTCACTCCATAGCTATTCCTCTTGTTCTCGTGCTCCCCTACTTGTGCCGTTTCTTCCAATGCCTCCGACAGTACAAGGATACAAAGGAGAAGACATGTCTCTTGAATGGTATTTACTCATCATGCATCTACTTTGATTGTTAATTTATTTTGCAGGTAAGTTACATGACTCGCCATTTTTTAATCCCAAATCCAGCCCTCAAGTACTCAACAGCAGTTCCAGTCATTTTCCTTTCGGCTCTCAAGTATCACGTATTTCCTGAGCAGTGGGTTAGCTTTTACAGGCCCCTCTGGCTTATCTCTAGTGTTATAAATTCACTGTATTCCTTCTACTGGGATATAAAGCGAGATTGGGATTTGAGGTGTGGCGCCTTTACATGATCTCTTTGCTATTCATTCAGCATGAGCTTTACTGTCCCTGCAGCATCCTAACCAGGATTTTCATGTTCAGAAACCCAAGCATATGGACTAATCTTCTTTATGGGCAGAACTGGGTATGCACATGCGTTGAAAACATATATTTTTGCTTTCACATAACTCCCTGGACACTTGGTCATCGGTCCTTCTATACATGTTCTACAGGTGTTCTACTGGGTGTTAGGCAGCAATTTGGTTCTGCGATGCACATGGACATACAAGCTCTCAGCGCATCTTCGGCAAAACTACCTGACAGTGTTCACCATAGCAGCACTGGAAATACTGAGACGGTGGCAATGGGTGTTCTTCCGAGTTGAGAACGAGTGGAACAAGATGTCAGCCAAGCAAAACATGGAGATGTCATCTAACATGCCTTTGGAAGGAGACAGGCTACTGGATTCCAGTGACCATACAGTATGAGTTGAACAGCAGTCTCATTTTGCAATGCAGATTCATCACCATTCTTTTAGTGTGACCATTAGTCCATTATAGCCCAGTTTACGTTGACGGTTCAGATTTTGCCTGTAGACATCAAAAGGTCAAGGATACATGATAGATAGGTTCTATAAGAAACTTGAAATTTTTGGCGATACGCATGTAATCCTCTTGGGGCTGTATACTGTTGTAACCCTCTTGAATCCAACAGGAGGTATTCGCTTACACATGAAAGAATAACGATAGTAATACCGAAATTTTAAGTCTTTATTCTGATTGTCTCGTCACTTACTGACTATTGTCCTGCTTTTATCTCATATTTGTACCCAATAATCTACATGAAGTAAATCATGAGTTTTTGGCCCAGGACTTGCTGAAGAAATGCATGTTCATCTTGTTTACCATATCCTTGGCCCCAGTTCCTGTTGGACGTGCGCCTCTTTACTCCCCCTGACGTGCGCCTGATCCTGTGCAACCGCAGCAGCCTGCCTGCCATGGAAACCGACCGGCAGACGCCCATGCGGCCATGCTCGCCGGCGCTGCCGCCATCTGGGCCCCAAATGGAGACGCGCGTGCTGAGGACAATCGGCGTAATAGTAGCCTGCCAGTACACTTCCTTTCGAGCCTGTGACTAACTGTATGTGCAACTGCATGTGCTTCTTCAAGTTAATTACTGCTGCACGAGCATCCCTGATTTCCGGCCGGCGCCGCGCATGGCCGCCCTGTCGCACGCCGACGACGCCGACGTGGCATGAGCGGCCGGTGCACGGGTGGCATGCAGGTGGCGCCACCATTTATTCACCCCTCATGACTGCGTCACCACCACGATCGACACGTACTCACAGCCGACCGACCATATGGTCCATACACCCCCATGGCCATTATTACCTTGCTCAGCTTCCTCCATCTCCTTGGCTTTCACTCACCTTGCATTGCTTGTGCACCGGCTCAGAGTCTCAGTAGCTCAGCTCCTCAGTGTAGCCTCTGCGCCAGCACAGTGCACTGCACCAACAGCAGCTTCGATTCAGCGCCGATGCAGGCGACGATGGCCAGCGGCGGCCTCTGGCTGTGGTGGCTGATGCTCTTCGGCGCCGTGCTCGCGGCTGCGAGCGGAGGAGGAGAGCAGAGCCCGAGGGCGCCGGCGGCGCCGGCGCTATTCGTGTTCGGGGACTCCCTCATCGACAGCGGCAACAACAACAACCTCGCCTCGCTCGCCAAGGCCAACTACTTCCCCTACGGCATCGACTTCACCGCCGGCCCCACCGGCCGATTCTCCAACGGATACACCATCGTCGACGAGCTCGGTACGTACGTGCGTGCGTGTGTTCTCTTTGGGTTTTTTTTTCCTTCAGAGGTCAGAGAGCACTTTTCTTCAGGGCTTGAGAGCTAGCTCAGCCTCATACACAAGGTGCACTTTTCTCTTTGATATTGCTAATGGCTATTTTAAGAAATGGTGCTTACTTTTCTGCAACGGGAAAAACCGCCAAGAAATTAACCTTTACATTCTTTTTCTTTTCCAGTAATTATTTTTAACCCTCAACGACAATGAAACCGTTAGTTTTCCACTCTAAACTAGTGTAACATGGTTCGCTTTTTAGCCTTACCTAGAATTTTAAGCCTTTTTTTAGGTGAAGTGGCGCTGATGCAATGATATGGTCAGTGCTAAAATAATTTTTGCATTTTTAAAATTTTGAAATGGCTTTAAAACTTTGCGCTATGGAGCTTCTATAGCCTAAATGTATTTTATACATTGGAAATGATGTATAAATTGTACCTTTTTAAAAAAGTATAACTCATCCATTTTCACGTGTTTATTGAAATTTAATTCCGTTGAGAACATTTTATTTTAGCTCAATACTCATGTATGTATCTGCCGTCATCTGGCGTGTCTTTTCTATAAATTTCCAAAGCCCTATACTAATTTTCAAAGAGATCCCCAATTTTCTAAATTTGTACTTGACTTTAAACAATTCTGGGAAAGTTTAGTTGCACATAGGATTGTTTAATTAGAACCTAATAAATCAGTTCGGTATGAAATTAAACTAATTGATGTTTAATACTTCAGTTTGTTTCTGTTATACTTTATTTTACTTAGAAAAATTATTTAGCTCAAAAATACTCCTCGGCACAGGTGAGATTTTTCTAAAATATTTTAGCTATTTCTAAATTTTAAATTTCAAGTAACAGTTTAGCCGTTGGCCACGTCAACGTCCTGTCACCAAGACCACTCTGAGTTGAAGTCTTGAGAGGTGAACTTTTATAGTTAAATGGTTTCTTAGTTGAGGGATCAAAACTAAGCCTGTAGCCAAGGTTGTTACGTGTAATTCTTTTTGAAACGTCTTTTTGAAACGAACGAGAGCTGTATATTATATTAAAAAGAAGAATCCAAATATAATAAAATAATTACACAAGCTAGGCTCACAGTTATCAAAGTTACATGTAATTCTTCCTAGCTATAGTAAGGCGGGAGTACCTCTTGTCCCATATGATCAGTTGATCAGCCACAGAGCATTGAATTAACAGATACAGAAGTCTGAATTAACTACTCCCTGCGTATATGAAAAGGAAGGCGTTCTGGGACTTTGCTTGTTTGCGTAAAGATGTCGCCGAGCGCTTGCATGCGTGATTTGGGACGGCTTTGCCCCTGCCGCTTCGTACGCCACGTCGCCCGTTTATCACTCATTTAATCACCGCGTACTAATAATAGCGCATCCTCGCTTCGCATGTTGCGCCGCCCGCTCACCTCCCTTCGTCCTCAACCGCTCGTCTATCCTCGCCTGGCCGCTTTCTCGCCAGCGCTTCCTCGCCGACGCTGCGCTCGCTGCTTCCTCAAAGCCACGCTCGCCGCTTCGTCGCTCCATGGATGCAGCGGCGGACTCTGTGACGTTGGAGGAGTTGTGCCGGTGTACTCCATGGAGATAACGATAGAGGATGACCTCGAGCAGGAACCCATGATCGTTGCTGGCGCCATGGAGATGACTTCAGAGTCCTTCGTGCCATACTCCTTGCGCCGGAGTCCAAGCTTTCTCTCTGTGTTCGCTGCGGCACGACCCACGATGACAATGACGATGAAGGCTGCCGCCTAGCTCGCTGCCTCGCTAGCAGGTGTGCCCGTTGCGGCTAGCAGGTGTGCCCGTTGCGGTTTTGTTCACCGCGACTACGATATCGCAGTAAGGATAATGGATGACATGGAAAAATTTGATTGCGAGATCTATATTCCTGATGTCAAGAAGCTTCAAATGGATGGCTACATCATACTAGTGCCTAATAACGTTTTGAAGAAGTTGGAGGAAGATGAAGCAAGATGCAAAAAATAGTAAGGTTACATGTCCCATTCATTCAAGGTAATATGCATTTGTTTTTACTATAATAGTCTCATGCAGGAAGACTAGCAAGGACGCTTCGCAATAGATTTGCAATGGCAGCCGATCTTCTTTCTCTAGTTTTTTCTTTTTGTATGTGAGAAATCTTGAACTTGTTGCATCATTTAACTGTCATGGCTTCCTTCAAAACACTCTGAAGTGTTAGAAAAATTCTGTTTGTTTTGTATGAAAAACACTCTATGAATGCCTACAAAACATGTGTTGAAGAAATCAATCAATAGGTAAATTAGTTGTTCAAAAAACAATGAAACAAGTGAACAATTGATCCATTTACCTGTTGCACTGCTGGAACTAGATCTTCTACTGTTTTTTTCATTCTTCTTCTATTGAATAGATCTCGAAAAAACCCCTAGACGAAACCCCAAGTCTAAAATGTTGAAATCCAGAGAATTGGGTGGTTGACAAATTAGACAAATGTTAAATCCTTGTTGCATAGCAGCCTAAAAAAATCGGATCATTCACAGGTAAATGGGTAGGTGCATTATCTTGTTGTATGAAAATTGGTTTGTTCACATCTTCTAAAAAAACCGGATCATTCACAGGTAAATGGGTAGGTGCATTATCTTGTTGTATGAAAATTGGTTTGTTCACATCTTCTTTTGAAGTACTGCCTGCCATCCGAGCCAAATGGCCAAGAAAAGATGTGAAAAAACCCAACTTTCATACAACAAGATAATACACCTTCCCATTTACCGTAAATGATCCGATTTTTTTGA
>NC_028455.1:8049908-8065874 GCF_000263155.2 Setaria italica | reverse complement strand
AATGCATATTAGCTTCTGTTTTTTCTTAGCATCGTTACTTGCATCCTAGCTTCATCTTTCTCCAACTTTTTCAGAACGTTCTCAGGCACAAGTATGGTGTAGCCATCCATTTAAAGCTCTTGACATCAGGAATATAGATCTCGCAATCAAATTTTTCCATATTATCCATTATCCTTGCTGCGAGATCGTAGTCATGGTGAACAAGACCGCAACAGGCACACCTGCTAGCGAGACGGCGAGCTAGGCGGCAGCCTTCATCGTAACACAGAGAGAAGGCTTGGACTTCGGCAGCAAGGAGTATGGCACGAAGGACTCCGAAGTCATCTCCATGGCGCCAGCAACGATCGTGGGTTCCTGCTAGAGGTCATCCTCCATCGTTATCTCCATGAGTCCGCCAACGCTAACTCCTCCGACGTCATAGAGTCCGCCGCTGCATCCATGGAGTGAGGAAGCGGCGAGCGCGGCGTCGGCGAGGAAGCGGCGAGCATGGCGTAGGCGAGGAAGTAGCAAGCGCAGCATCGGCGAGGAAGCGTTGGCGAGGAAGCGGCCAGCCCAGGATAGATGAGTGGTTGAGAACGAAGGGAGGCGAGCGGGCGGCGCGGCATGCAAAGCGAGGCTGCGCTAATATGCGGTGATTAAATGAGCGATACAAGCGACACGGCGTGCGAAGCGGCGGGGGCAAAGCCGTCCCAAATCACGCATTCAAGTACTCGACGACATCCTTTACGCAAAGGAGCAGAAGTTCTAGAACGCCTTCCTTTTTATATACGGAGGGAGGGAGTACAGTATCTTGACAGGGAGCTATCTAGAATTCAGGCCACTTTCATTAACTATCTTGACAGAGCACTGAATCGAATGGCATCTTCTGCTTGACTTCAATTTTGTAATGGTCCGACATCTGTTAAGTAGTTGAATGCGTGACTACCAGATTGTACCACTGAACTTTATGCACATGGGGTAAAAAATAGTATTGTAGTAGCACAGAGAGTTCGTTGCTCTTAACTGAGAGACAAGGCCATGCTGAACAACGCTGAGCCTTGTTTACTTCCTTCCAAACTTCCAACTTTGACACTATGCAAAAAGAAGATTCCCCATCACATCAAACTTGCGGTACATGTATGGAGTACTAAATGTAGACGAAATCAAAAACTAATTGCACAGTTTTGTTGTACTTTACAAGATGAATCTTTTGAGCCTAATTAGTCAATATTTGGACAATAATTCACAAATACAAACGAAACGCTACAGTGTCGCATTTATAGCAAAATGTCAATTTGGCACCTCCCAACTTGGGAAGTAAACAAGGGCTGAATCCAAGTAATATGAAACAACGCTGTTTGCAGCTGAGCTGCTTGGGCTTCCCCTGGTGCCGCCCTACTCGCAAACGTCGTCCGTCCAGGAAGTCCTGCAGGGCGCCAACTACGCCTCCGCCGCCGCCGGCATCCTCGACGACAGCGGCGGCAACTTCGTAAGCACCAGCCGTGCATGTTGTACGTGTCCATAACTGACTAATCAAGCTTTAATTTTATCTGCAAATTGCGACGTACGCAGGCCGGACGGATCCCGTTCAACCAGCAGATCCGGAACTTCGAGTCGACGGTGGCGCAGATCGCCGCCGCGGCCGGCGATGCGGCGGCGGCGGACAGGGTGGCGCGGTCCATCCTGTTCGTGGGTATGGGGAGCAACGACTACCTCAACAACTACCTGGCGCCCAACTACGACACCAGGCGCCGCTACGACCCGCACCAGTTCGCCGGACTCCTCGCCCGCCAGTTCGCCTCCCAGCTCACCGTAAGCACATGCGCAACATAATCCCCCGCCGGTGGCGATCGCCGTCGTTGCCATTGTTGTCACCACGTGTCGTCGCTCTCGCACTGCTGCAAATTGATGATGATGACACGCGTGTGCACGGGTGGTGCATGCAGAGGCTGTACAAGGCCGGAGCCAGGAAGTTCGTGGTGGCCGGCGTGGGTTCGATGGGTTGCATCCCGACGGTGCTGGCGCAGAGCCTCGCCGGCCGGTGCTCGCCGGAGGTGGACGGCCTCGTGCTGCCGTTCAACGCCAACGTCAGGGCGATGCTCGACGGCCTCAACGCCGACCTCCCCGGAGCCCGGTTCACGTACCTCGACAACTTCCGTATCTTCAAGGCCATCCTCGCCAACCCGGCCGCCTTCGGTAATCAAGCACTCATCCGCCAGCTCGTCTCCTTCTTATTCTTGCACCAGATCACTGGCCGATCATGGATTCATGGCGATCCACATCGATCTGCAGGGTTCAGCGTGGTTGACAGGGGATGCTGCGGCATCGGGAGGAACGGCGGGCAGATCACGTGCCTGCCGTTCATGCCGCCGTGCGCGGACAGGGAGCGCTACTTGTTCTGGGACGCCTACCACCCGACGGCGGCGGTGAACGTCATGATCGCCAGGGAGGCGTTCCACGGCGGCGCCGACGTGATGGCGCCCATCAACGTTGGGCAGCTCGCCAGGCTCTGATCAAGATGATCAGAACTTGATTCCGCGCTTATATTAGTTGTGAACCGTACATATAATCGTACCAATAAAATCTGGAGGCCATCTCCATGCGCATGATGTGAACCGTACCTATAGTCGATGTTGAAAACATGTACTACGTACTAGCTGCTGGCGCAACGGCACCGCGCAACACGCGCCTTTGGACCTCTGTTCCTGAGCGTCCGGCTCCGGTCTCACTAAACACAAGTGCACCGGCTCCCAGGCCTAATAGGGTTGCTTTACACAAGCCGGCCCAACATGGAGAGCAACCCCCCGCCCCCGCGCAAAACACTAGTCCAATCGGCGAGCATTCCCTCATACGTATAAGTTGAGCTACTCCCAACACTAGCTGTGTCCTTTTTAGTTCAGATGGGTTGTAGTGCATAATTATGGTATTAGATTATAAGGGATGGTATATGTACAAAACGGTAACCATGTACTCGAAGAAGAGGAAGCTGCATTGACTCTGAGATGTTGATGTCCACATCTTCATGGTTTCATGCAAAGATTTCCACATCATCAGAGTAGTGTTCTACTTTACTTGTTACACCTTTAATGTTGTGCTATTCATCTCAATGTCCATATCATGCTGTAAAAAACGTCTGGGAAGCAATTATTTCAATAGAAAACGGTCTAGCAGCGCTTAATTGCTAGTCCAATAGATGGATATGCTGATGCTAATCATGGAGTGCGATCTAGATCTTAAATCATGCATCGATGCTGGACCATACACATACATGCGCAGCATGAGCCATCACTAGAGCCAAAAAGAAAAAACACAAGAGCCGACCAAGAGAGAAACTATATATGTTAGGTGAATTATACAGATTTTTTTTTTTTGCTGCAACGACCACAGAGCATCTACAGGGTATTGTGTTACTTCTTTTTTTTTTTAGAACGGGCACGAGACAGTGCCTATTTCATTGAGATAGTGGAATAGTTTGTGAAAGTTACAAGGAAGTTACAGAAATAACACGTAGCGCTATTATTCTCGTGACAAAAAGGACGCTAAGGCTTTCGCCCCCGCTGATATCCAGGTGCCTGCTTCCTCTTTGATTTTTGCCAACATTGAAGTTGTTGCCATCTCTTGATGATTAAAAATGCGTCGATTTCGCTCCTTCCAGAGTTCCCATATTATTAGCAGGCCCATAGAGGCAATTCCTTTTCGTGGTGCTTCAGTCCTTGTCATCATATTGATCCACCAATCGAGGGCATTGTCGGTTGGGTGCCATTCCGAGGGTTGTATGCTGGGTTGTGAGGCCCAATTGGCAACATGGCTCCATAGACGCCTTGTGTATCTGCATTGGACCAGGATGTGATGTGCTGTTTCTTGCTGTCCACGGCATAAAGGACAGGTTGGTGAGTGAGGCCATCCTCGTCGCGCAAGTCGATCAGCTGTCCAGACTCGGTCCTGTAGTATCAACCACGCGAAGAATTTGCATTTCGGTGGCGCCCAACTTTTCCATATTGTTTTGCTGTGTGGTGCTTTAGTGGAGCCTAGGAACTGCGCCCTGTATGCTGATGCCGCTGAATACTGTCCGTTTTGTGTGAATTTCCAACGTATTGTGTCTTCTTGTAGTTCTTGCAGTGTTACTGGCGCTAGTAGTCGCCATAAAGAGACGAATTCTTGCAAGTGTTGTGTTGTCAGTCCAGCATGGATGTTAATGTCCGTCACCCAGCTATTATTGTGTAGGGCTTCTGCTAGTTTTTTATGTTTCCCCCTGGATAGTTCATATAGATTGGGCGCAATGTCCTTTGATCTGATGCCCCGTTGCCAAGCTGAGTGCCAGAAACTTGTTTTGCGTCCATTGCCCACAGTGATAGTTGTGCAAGCTGCGAATAAAAGTTGGTCAGAGTCATCACATGGGGTACCCATTCCTGTCCATGTTTTCCCCGGGGATTCCCATTCGTGCCAAAGCCAGCGCAATCGCAAGGCTCTAGCAAAATTGGTGAGATTCAACACTCCTAGTCCGCCGTTTTCTTGTGGTAAGCAGGATTTTGTCCAATTGACCTTGCATTTGCCACCTGTCAGCATGCTACTGCCCGCCCAAACGAACCGTTTCCTGATTTTGTCGATTTCTTCCATTACTTCTCGTGGAGGTTTTAAGACTGTTAGTAGATATAACGGTTGTGCCGAGAGTACGGCTTTGGTGAGGCAGACTCGGCCTGCTTGTGTAATGTTGCGATTGTGCCATCCAGACAGCTTCTTAGCTGCTTTGTCTATTAGTGGCTGAAAGTCCACTTTCCGTAGACGTCTTATCGCAAGTGGGAGGCCAAGGTATTTTAGCGGGAAGCTTGTGCGAGTGATCGGCCATTCAGAGAGGGTTTCATCGAGGTCCACGTTATTGCAACTAATAGGTGCCACAGTTGTCTTTTGCAGATTTGTTTTTAGTCCTGTGGCCTCGCCGAATAGATGCAGTAGTTTCGTGACATTTGTGACGTCTGCTTGGGTTGGCTTTAGGAAGATGACCGCGTCGTCCGCGTACATAGAGATGCTGGTGCGTGGCGTACGTCCACCTAGCTTTTTGAGTAGCCCCATGGCCGTTGCCATGTGTATGAATTGATACAGTGGATCTATCGCCAGGATGAAGAGGAAGGGGGATAGTGGGTCTCCTTGTCGTAGTCCTCGTCCATGCATTATCGGGTCAGATGGAATGCCGTTTATCAGGACCTTGGAGGTTGATGTGGTTAGTAAGGCCGTTATCCAGTTTCTCCATCTTGTGGGAAATCCTCTATGTTGCAGTAATTCAAGTAGGTAGTCCCAGCGGACCGAGTCAAATGCCTTTGAGATGTCAAGCTTCATTAGCAGCGTCGGCATTCTGTGCCTGTGGAATCTTCTTGCCATATTCCTAACATAAAGGAAATTGTCGTGGATGCTTCGTCCTTTAATGAAAGCACTCTGGCTGGGCGATATCAATTTGTCCATGTAGGGTTGGAGCCTAGTAGCCAGCATTTTTGTAATTATCTTTGCAATTGCATGTATGAGACTAATCGGTCGGAAATCATTGATACTCTCAGCTCCATCCTTTTTGGGTACTAGTACAATGTTGGCTGAGTTGATCAAATTAAGGTCGTTGCATCTCCCCTCGTGGAAGGCATTTACTGCTGCTATAATATCTCCTTTAATTATAGTCCAGCAGGATTTGAAGAAGGAGCCAGTGAAGCCATCTGGTCCCGGCGCTTTGTCCTTGGGCAGGGCACTTATTGCATTTTCTATTTCCTTGGCCGAGAAAGGATTGTCAATGCCGGTTAGGTCCACTGTTGGAAACTGTAGTTTCCCCCAGTCGAAAGTTTTGGTGCGGACGGGAGGGGCAGACATTACACCATCGAAGTGGTTCTGGACTATCTGCTATTTTTGCGAGTGCGTTACAGCCCAGTCGTTTCCCATCCGCAAACGTTGAATGAAGTTTTTCCTTCTTCGCCAATTTGCTTTGAGGTGAAAAAATTTAGTATTTGCATCACCGTGTCGTAGATAGGTTATCCTAGAGCACTGTTTCCGTCTTGCTTTTTCTATGGTTGCCCATCCTAATAGTCTGCTTTTGAGTTTGCTCCGTAAACTGTGCTCCGGTGCAGTGAGTAATCTTGCTTCCTCAGCTACGTCGAGGCGTAGGATGACTTCCTGAGCCATATGCATTTTTAATCGAGCCTCGGATAGTAGCGTTCGACTCCATGATCGCAGGGCTTGAGCTGTTTTGTGTAGTTTGTAGCCTAGCCTATGGAACGGCTCGGTGTGGGTGGTCAGTTTTGACCATTCCTTGGCAACAATCTCATGAAACCCCGGTAACCGTGTCCAGAAGTTTTCAAATTTAAAAGGTGTCGGTTTGCGCGGCCCCGATTGTTGCGCTAGTAGCAAAGGGCAGTGGTCCGAGTGCGAGGAAGAGAGAGCGTGGAGGACGTGGTCGTTGAAGTATAGGTCCCAGGGTGCATTGCAAAAAACTCTGTCAATTCGTGTTAGTGTCGGTTGATGCCGCGCGTTGCTCCATGTGAATCTCTTGTTTTGTAGTGGTATTTCTTTTAGGCCGCAGTAATTAATTGTTGCTCTGAATCGCCTCATAAGCCTCCTATTTAGGTTATTGTTGTTCTTGTCGCTGGCACGGTATATTAAGTTAAAGTCACCCAGTATGAGCCATTGAGTGTTGTCGTCTGGCGTCATTGCTCGCAGGTGGCGAAGGAAGGCCGGCTTGGCTGGGTGTCGTGAGGGGCCGTACACCGTCGTGAGTTTGAAGCGAGCATTGCTGTGTTTAACTATTGTTGTTGCTGAGATTGAGAACCTGTTGTTTTGAATGTCCTGTATGTCAAACACTCTTTCGTCCCAGAGTAATAGGATACCGCCCTTTGTGCCCGAAGCCGCTTGGAATGCAAAGTTATTTAAGCGAGGTCCCCCTAGAAGGTTAGCTAGAGCCGCGTCGATGTTTTGCATCTTTGTTTCTTGCAGGCATGCAATATGGCATGTTGTCGTCGCAAGGGTTTCACGAACTGTGAGGCATCTTGCTGGTGCATTTAGCCCTCTCACGTTCCAGCTCAAAATTTGGAAGTTGTCAGTCATTTAATTTATTTTGTGGCGCATGTAGTGGGACTGGTCGTTGTTGCGGATTTGGCAGTGACCCCTGCGGCTGTGGCGTTGTGACCCGTGGAATGGTAAGGCCGTAGGTGCACTGGTCGCTGCTCGTAGGTGGTGCTTCTACCAGATCACTCCCGTTGTCGTTGTCACATTTAGTGACCGTAGAAACTGTCGCCTTAGATTGTGGTTTGCAGTAGTAGTCATGGCATAATATGGAGTTCAAGGTGTTTGCCCGAAGGTCGCAGCCAGCAGGGCAAAGATAAAGCCCTCCCCGAAGGTTGCAGCCAGCAGGGTGAGGGGCGGGAGTAGCGAGTACAGAAGCGTCGCGGTAATAGTAGTAGTAGTAGTAGTAGTAGCTGCAGTAACGATACATAAAAGAGTAGTAGTCACTTGATGCAATTGTCCTGGCCGAGCACTCATGCAGCCACATGGTCCAACTGCTGAAGTTCTCCCACATCGTCCCCTGCCATCATGAGAAGCGCTTCGTTCACTTGGTCTGCCGTGTCGTCGTCAAGGTCGAAAAGGGCGGTCATGGCAGCAATGATGTAGTCCGGCAGCGCCCCCTGAAACATGTTAAGAAAATCCTGCAACACCTGTTCAATTGGTGCCATCTCATCGCTGCCTACACCTAATTTTCTCCAGAGGTTTCGTTGTGCACGCTCAACTGCTGGCATAGATGGCTTTTTAGCTAGGCGTGCGCTCCGCCGCACTTTGGTCATATCGAAGGTACGGCCCCTACGTATGCGCTGCGGTGGCTGCTGCAGCAGTGCTGGTGGCGGCGGTGTAGCAAAGAGATCGTCAATTTGTGGTGCTGGGGTGATTTGTGCTGTCTGTGGCGCAGGGGGTGGTGGCATGGGCTGCTCGGGCCTTAAGGTGCGGTTGGGTGTCTGATGGCCACTTGGGTTTGGCAGCTGGGTGCACTGGGCCGCCGTGAAGCACTCCGTGGTTGGGATGTGGGCCAGCCCATTATCATCCCCCACCGGAGAATACAGCTCCCTTGGCCCAATTGGAGCTGGGCCTCTCACCTCATCTGTCAAAGATAGGTGTGCAGGAGCAGCAGATATATGGGCGCCCACCTGTTGGGCCTCCTTGTGAAGCAACGTGCCCGCTGGGTGCTGGGCCGTGGCCTGCTTGTTGTGTTGGGCCGCACCCCGTGCAGTCGCGGCGCACAGGGCATCCAGCGCCTGATTCACCTCCTGGACTGAAGGCGCCGCCGCCGCCGTCGTTGTCGAGCCCTGGAGCAGCGCCGCGCGGGATCGGTTGGAAGCGCGCGGCACTTCTTGGGCAGGTGAAGGCGCTCTCCCCGCCGTCGCCGACGAGTCCAGTAGCAGCTCCGCACGGAGCCGGTCGAAGACTCGCGGCATTGGAACTGGCTCGGACCAGGCTTTTTCCCCATACGCCGCGTCGTCGAGGCCAAGGCGGTCAGCGAGCCAGCACGCCTTGCGAATGTACTCATCAGCTCCGGCACACCAGAAGCTCTTCCTGGCGTCCAAGGTAGAAGAGTCAGTCATTGGTGGTGCGTGGGTTACCTGGTGCTGAACGTAGTGCTTCAGGGCCGTCGCTTGCGCCGTGAAGAGAGCTTGGAGCTGCGAGGGGGCTAGGCTGGTTAGCCCCGGAGCACCATCTTCGTGTCGTCGTCCTTGCGGGGGGGCATAGCTTCGCCTTGGGGGGGAACGTGTTCGGTCGCGGCGCACCTTCCCCGAATCCCACCAGGAGTCAAAGCCAGTCGGGCGCCCCTGTCCTGGGTGTTCATAGTCGCCGTCTTGATGGTCGTCGTCGTCTTCTCGGCGGGCCGGCCAGACGAATGGCCGGTCGTCACAGCGCTGCCGCGCCGGGCGGTGCCTGTGGCGGTCTTCTTTGTCCCGCTGCTGCTGGCGGGTGCTGTCGTCGTGCCGTCGTCCAGCTTCCCCATCAGCACCCATGGCCCGGGTGCCATGCTCTGTTCTGTGGCCACCCGCAGCCACGCGCCGTCCTCCACTAGGTTCAGCACCCGCACTGATGTGCTCTCTCGGTGGTCGGGGGAGGCGCGCCGGGAAGCGTGAACGGGCGTCCGAGGGTGCGCCATCGACGAGGCCGTAGCGCCATTCGTAGCGGCGCCGGACAGGGACGATGCTGTCCGGATGGTCGATGGCTTGCTGGAGATCCCGCGCTGCCGCCGAGTAGTCCTCCAGAAGTGGTAGGTGGATGAAGACCTCGAATCGTGTCCCTTGCTGCCAAGGCAGGTGCCGGGGCTCGTCCGAAACTGCAATTGCGGATGATTGTGCTGCTAGATTATGAGTAAAAGCAAGCCATACCTTCTTCGGGATTTCGCTCGGATCCACCGTCCAAGCCCATAACTCAATGTGCCTGGAGTCCGCCGGCTGCAGAAGGTCAGTTACAATATGCTGGAGGGCGCACTTGTGGCCGATGACGCGCTCGACGATCTCCGGTGTCCAGGCGTGCGATGGGATGCCGTCGAGGCAAAGGCGGACCCGGTAGAAGACGCGGAAGCCGAGAGCATGCGAGAGGCTTCGCCAAGTGCGAAGACAGATGTCGATGCCGTCGCCTGTAAATCGTCCTCTCCGCCGCGCCTCCGCCGCGTGTTCCGCCTGCTCGAACCGGATGAGATAAGGTTCAGGTTGATGGAGGGTGACGGAGACATCGCCTGGCCGTAGGTGGAGTTCCCTGGTGAGGAGTCTGGCGATGTCCCTGGCGCCGGCGTCCGGTGGCAGATGCAATGCCCACGGGACTAGTGCACAGGCTTCCCAGTCCCGCGCGTCGTGCTGGAGATGGAAGGTAGTGGAGACGAACACCGTTTCTGCTTCTGGCCGCGTATTTGGGTCTCCGATGGCCATTGGGGTTGATTGAGGTGGATAGGATTCGGTGTTGCGAGGGTGGCGGTGGTGGGGGTGGCGATGGGTCAGGTGGCGGGCGTTGGTGGACGGCAGGCGGCGAGCAGGAGCAGCTTTGCGTGGCTGTGGAGGCGGCGACAGTGTGTGCGGCTGCGGAGATGGCGGCGTCGGTTGTGGCCGTGGCGCCCGACACTCGCGTTGCCTATGCCCAAGGCGACGGCACCGGAAGCAGCGGACAGGGTCGCGGCAAGCCGAAGCGAGGTGGCTGGAAGAAAGGCACCGGAAGCAGCGGCCTTCAGTCGCCCGTTTGAAGGCGAGGAGCGCCCTGTTTGGTGGCCGCCTTGAGTCGTCGCTATGGCGCCGGTCTTGTCCGCCGTCGTGTCGCCGCTCCTCGGGCCGCGCTTGCCGCCGCGCCCGTCGGCTTCGCACTGGCTGCCAGTCATGGCTCGCCAGATTGTGCCGAGGTATGTTCATTACACCGCCGTACGGAGAGCCGGGGCGTGGCGCCGCTGACGTAGGGCCATGAATGCGCCGCGTAGTCGTCTTGTCGTCGGAGTTACTCCATCCCCCATGGGTAGGGGCGCGGTCTTCTCCTTGGTGGTGCAGAAAGGCTCGGCCGGTTGGGGCATTGAAGCTGGCTCTGACAGCGTCCGCATAAGACCGCGTCCTAATCTTCGTCCCAGGGGCTGATTTGGTGCTGTCAGGTAGCAGATCCAGTAGCGGAGGCTCCAGATCCGGCGAGGTAGGCTGCAGATCCGGTGAGCCTGGCACCCAATTGGCCTCCAACGCCGGCCGTCGGGGAAGCCGGGGGGGGCGGCGGCGGAGAGCTGTTGAAGAACTGCTCCCAGGCACGCTTGGAGGGCGGGGATAAAGGGGCTGTGGGCTGTAGTGGCTGGGAGAGGCGCGTGTTCGCAGTGCCTTGACGGCGGCGGAGGGTGGGTTGCGCCGGCGGTGGGTAGCGGTGTTGCGGCGGCGGCGGCGGGGGGTGGGGGAGCGGGGTTGGTGGGGAGCGGGCCATCTGGTTCCCGTATTATTTTGTGTTATATATTGTGTTACTTCAATCTATGCCTTGTGTGTATACCAGATTATTGTGTTTATTTGTACTATATGCTGTTGGTTTATCAAAAGGATTCTTCAGAGTTCAGATTACAACACATTTTGGTCTACCTGAACTACAGCTCAATTTCCCAATTACAGAGAAAATTCTTATATGCTCTGAACAAAAATTAAAGCCTTACAAAAGTCAACGAAGCATCATGATTGCAAGACGAATTATACTAAAGATATACCCATGCCATTCTGCACGAGAGCAGTAAGATATAGTATATCCATAGCTACAATTAGTGTACTTACAGTCAAACCAATCAATCAACAACGGAGGATAGCTCACAAGTTGCAGATTTTCAGTGTCAGCATGTACCAATCGCCTCACTAGCGCTAACGATCTTCTCCATCATCTCTCTAGTGACCGAACCACCATTTGCAGAGAGCTTGTGGACTGGAACGCACGCCCCTTCAGCTTATCTTGCTCCACTGCAGCTCGATCTCTCTCTGGTGCTGTAGTCTTGTAGGAATTAAACGTATATACAAATCGGAGCAATGCTGCGTGACGCAGGCGCAGGTTCAGGAACTGGAAGCACGCGCGTGCGGTGAACACGAGGCCATGTCAACTCCGATCGAGCTCATGGTGGTGTGTCACTCGGTGCCGCCATTGGCAGGGCGGCTTGTCGCCGTCTTCGCTACACCCTTCTTCTCCCATTCATGGCACCTGCACTAGACGTACGTGGTAGCCGCCAGGCACTGCAGGTATTCAGATATACGTATCTGACTGGTACTGAACTGTCATGGCGGCGTGCGTGTGCTTTCGTTTGGAAAGGAGGAAAGGGGAATGGAGAGTGACCCACTCAGGCTACCGATGGCGACGGCAGGAGGGTGGTCGATCATGGGCTCATGGAGATCGATCAGCCGCAGATGCGCCGGCCGGCCTGCCCACAACGATCCATCTCGTCAGGACTCCTGACAGCAACCCAATCACGCATTCCCACGCACCGTGTTCAGGCAAAAAGTTCAGATAATTTTACGCGCCATGTTCTAGCAAAAAAAAAAAGTTCAGATAATTTTGTATTGTCCCAGGGTTTGGCACGCATGCATTGATGCATATAGACGCATCACCGTTAATATCTGGGACGGCATGCAATTGTTCATCTCGTGTCCTGACTGCCTGGCACTCGATCTGGCAGCGTAGCGAATGGGTTTCCCCCGTGAAGAAAAGAAAATTAAGAATGTTTCAGTTGCATGACGCTAGCTATAGGGCACTGTGGTGGTGGCGAAGTGGCGAGTGGCGACTGGTGGCGAGTGATCTGCAGTTCTTTTTGACTCCACGAAGAAGAAGTAGGCCATTCTTGGCAAGATCATGGATCTCCTAGCTAGTGGCCATGCATGTCTGTGCCGACCGGCCTTTTGGATTCATCCATGTACTGCACTATAGCACTACTTGACAGTTGACACACACCAGTACATGTTAGATTATATTTGTGCGTGCGTGGGTGTATACACCACGTTGCGTATACGATTCAAAAATACAGAAATATACAATTCAAGCAGTCGGCAGTCCTGCTGCATTGGCGCGTTATAAATAGCTGCTCCCGGTGCACTCCCCAAGCAGCAAGTGCTCACTCACTCATCTTCTTCTTCCTCTGGTCGCTCGATTGATCGAGGTGAAACACCTAGCTGAAGATGGGCGCCCAGATGAAGAGCTTTGTCAGGCTCCTGATCCTCGTGCAGGTGGCCGCCATCCTCGCCGGGCACGGCGCCGCCGAGCTCAGCATGGACTACTACGGCATGAGCTGCCCGTACGCGGAGTACATCGTCCGCAACGTCGTCGGCCAGGCTCTCATGAAGGACCCCACCCTCGCCGGCAGCATCCTCAGGCTCCACTTCCACGACTGCTTCGTGCAGGTGGTGGATTGTTACGATCGATCCTCTCTTCTCCTTCATGCACTTGACCACACGCACGCACACTGACACTGACACGTACGTGCAGGGCTGCGACGCGTCGGTGCTACTGGACTCGACGGACGACAACACGGCGGAGAAGGACGCGCCGGCGAACAAGAGCCTGCGCGGCTTCGAGGTGATCGACAGCATCAAGGAGGCCCTGGAGGAGCAGTGCCCCGGCGTCGTCTCCTGCGCCGACGTCCTGGCGCTCGCCGCCCGCGACGCTGTGTTCATGGCGCGCGGGCCCTACTACGGCGTGCCCCTGGGCCGCCGCGACGGTTCCCGCTCCGTCGCCTCCGACACCTTCCTGACGCTGCCGCCGCCGATCAAGAACGTCACGGTGCTCATCCAAATCTTCGACAAGGTCGGCCTCGACGTCCACGACATGGTGGCGCTCTCCGGCGGCCACACGCTGGGCATCGCGCACTGCGCCAACTTCAAGAACCGGATCAAGGACGAGACGGAGACGCTGGACGCGACGCTGGCCTCGTCGCTGGGCTCCGTCTGCAAGGGCGGCGACTCCGGCAAGGCGCCGTTCGACCGGACCAGCACGCGCTTCGACGCCGTCTACTACCGGGAGCTCACCTCGAAGCGGGGGCTCCTGAGCTCCGACCAGACGCTGTTCGAGTCGCCCGAGACCAAGGAGATGGTCAGCATGTTCGCCATGAACCCGGACTACTTCTTCTACGCGTTCCAGCAGGGGATGCTCAAGATGGGGCAGATCAACCTCAAGGAAGGCGACGACGGCGAGATCAGGCACACCTGCAGGGTCGTCAACTCCTAATCCGATCATCCTAATTCCCAAGTATGATGCAGCTATATGTTGTCGATCGATCCTGTGTGAGTGTGCTTGCCCCTGTTTCTCAGCAAGTGTGTGTGAAATCATGTACGTTCTTATATATATGTATGTGTGGTATATGCATGGCTTGTAAAAGTAAAAAACAAGCATGCATGGCACTGGTGTATGATGCAGGTGCCATGCATCATGTGGTAGAAACTAAGAAAGAAGCTTAAAGCAAATAAAAATGGGATGGTGTAGTGTATTATGTACTGTAACGACAAATAATAGCCGAAGAAACAAGGATTTCAGCTTGCAAAAATATATATAAATTATCTTCTTATTGTGTGTTTCAGGTGAAACCTGAAAGAAAGAAAAATCAACCTAAAAGCACGCACAAACTCACTCTACACACTAAGCCTCGTCGCAACACGTACTCCGATCCTTTTGCATGCGCATACTAAACCTATAAGCTATCCAAGTGCTTCACTGTCGAGAAACATGCTGTTATCCTACTAGTCTACCACCACTTTGGTGCATCATGCATTGGAAGAGCCTAGGGATACTTTTGAACAAAACCCACTGAAATCATTCGGATCATGCATCAAGGATTCAAGGTATATGCATAGCTTGTGTAAAAGTAAAACAAGCATATATGCATGGCACTGGTTATGATACAGGTGCCCATACATGCATCAAGGTAGAAACTAAAAAGCTGAAAGCAAATAGGGGAATGGTTTATTATATTATATGTACTTTAACAAATAAAAACTGAAAAAATCAAGATTTTAGCTTGCAAAAATATTTATAAAATATCTTCTTATTATGTGTTTTATTAGGTGAAGCCTAAAAGGAAAAAAAATCAACCTAAAAGCACGCACAAACTCACACTACACTCATACTCCTAAGCTTGTAGCAACATCGTACTCCATTTGCATGCGCATGCTAAACCTATAAACTATCCAAGTACTTCACAGGAATATGTTATCCTACTATTCTACCACCACTTTGACGCATCATGCGTGGAAGAGCATAAGGATACCTTTGAATAAAACCCACTAAAATCGGTCGGACCATGCATCAAGGTGCATAGCTTGTGTAAAAGTAAAACAAGTATGCATGGCACTGGTTATGGTTATGGTACAGGTGCCCATGCATCAAGGTAAAAACTAAGAAGTTGAAAGCAAATAATGGAATGGTGTAGTATATTATGTATTGTAATAACAGATAATAAGTGAATAGTTAAGGATTTATGCTTGCAAATTTTTTTAAAAATATCTTCTTATGAATTACGACGTGTTTTAGGTGAAATCTGGAAGAATTTCTTTAAACCTAAAAAACATATACATAAACTTGAACACATATAGTCTCAACACATATCCCCTTTCACGCATGTACTGGTAGACTTATAAACTATCTTAATGATTTATTGTCAAGGAACATGTTATATTATGTTATCCTACTAGTCTATTACCACCATGGCACATGCAGTTGTGGCAGAGCCTAAAAATATCTTTCAATAAAACCATGGGCTGGCTGAAATCAATCGGTTCATATAAGATATTCGCATGCTTTCTCCTTACTGATGGGTAATGTTTCTGTTAGTGTTAAAAATACTATATGGGCACGTTCTTGTCTACTAAATAGATAGCTTAATGATCCCGGAAATTGTGTTCAATTTTTCAATCATTCGGAATTCGTAAAATAACGTTCTTGTTAGTAATATTATTTCTACTTTTATGCAAAACTTAAGCTATAAAGCCTAGTGATTATATATGCATCATCCTTGCCTAGACCTTCAAGACGCAACAAGGTCGTCTTCTTTCCAGCAGGGGGGAAGGCGCCTGGCCCGACCGCCAGAGGACAGGTCCAAGAGGTTCCAAATTGGGCTGGGCTTGGTGAGTGGGCCTATTGCTATGTGGGCCACAAAATTAAGCAAAAGACACTGTATCGAAATCAAGGACATCCATCCCCTCTGGCCCTCTGTCTCTTTTTTTTTTACCCTTTTTTGAAAGATTCTCACAAATACGCTTCTGGCGGAACCATTTGAAAATCTGGACCCTTAGCTTGGCGCCATCCACGCTAGTGCCAAGCTTACACGTCTCGGCACCAGCCATCCTAGCGCCAAGGTCCATGCGCAGCTGCTGACGCGGATGTCTCTGAGATAAGAAGCCCACGTCCTAACCAGTTGAACCGCAACATAGTTTGTTGCACACTCCTTGGAATAATTATACTTGGTTTCGGTCGAAAATGGGGAAGAGGTACGGTAAATCGCTCTGCGCTAAGATG
>NC_028455.1:7941052-8049808 GCF_000263155.2 Setaria italica | reverse complement strand
CCCGGCCACATCGGCATCCGCGTCAGCAGCTACGTATGGGCCTTGGGCGCTAGGATGGCTAGCGCCCGAGACGTGTAAGCTTGGCACCAGCGTGGATGGCGCCAAACTAAGGGTCCAAATTTTGAAATGGTTCCGCCAGGGGCGTATTTGTGAGAATCTTTCAAAAAAGGATCAAAAAATAAAAAAGATGGCTCTGTCTCCAAAAGGCAGGTTGGCCCCGAGCATGGAATAACTAGATACTGCTTCAATACTCATACTTGAGGATTTTGTATCAACACATTCTCCGTTTGAGATAGCTGAATATAATTGGATCTTAACAAATAATACCATTGTTGCCGTATTTGTACAAGGATCAGTTATTAATTCATCACCAACATTAATATTAGCTGAATTTTTAATAGCCGACTTTCAAATAATAGGAACCGGATCTACATATCCTCTTTATCAATTAAATGCTTCGCAATTTCGGATAGAAGATCTTTGCAAAGTCATAACTCCCTCACTCCAAATTGTTCGACATTCTACAAAATGCATTTTGATTATCTCGACGGAATCTATGCAATGCCGAAGTCCAATTTGTATTTTTTTTTACAAAATTTACCCAAACCAGTCTAATCTGTTTAATCAACCCGCTCAGCCCGGTTTGGCCATATGTGCCAATTTTAACTGAGACAAAATCCAAATCCAGTTTGTTTCAGACTGAAAAATCACGCACATGCCCGCCCACGAGAGGCATCGGGCCACAATTTTCGGCTTGGGCTCTGGTCAAGCCGCCCACTATTTTTACGTGTAATAATAATTGAAATAAATAATCATGCTAGACTGAGGCCGTCCATTATTTGGCAAAAAATCAGCACCACGCCCAGCCCTATGGAGATCGGGCTGAGCTTAGCCTGGTGGGCTCGGCCCGGGCCGGACTGGACTGGGATTCATTTGCTCAGGTCTAATCTACTCCATTTCGACTGCTTTGCTAAAGTTGGTTCCATCCTTCCTGAGATTCGTAAATCTTTTTACCAGTTTACGTGCAGTACATAAAATTAAATATTGATGCATTTTATTGCGCTCCTGGAGGCTGTAGTACTTGTTCTCTTTGTAAGGACTACGACACTTGCATTGCTTATAAATTCCATTCCATCAGCCCCACTTTGCACACAACTACCAGAGGCAGCCATTCACATCCAGTGCTTGAAAGCACCAACCAGAAATGGAAGGCGCCACCGTCGAGGTTCAAATCGTGTCCAAATGGAAAAAATCCTCACACTCGCCTTATCCAATAAACATAACATAATATTCCGATGATAACATGATTTGAGCCGCATCATTTATTCCCGGATATGAATAAATTTGCATCACATTGAAATAAAAACAATGCAAGCCGATTGATTCAAGGTTCATATGTAATTGATCATATATGTGAAGAGGTAGGTAGACAAGTTCTCAAGACACAGGAAATAGTCTTCGAGAAAAGACAAGGTTCAGGGTTACAAGTGCAAAAGTGAAGGGTTTGGACCGGATTGAGAATATCCAAATAATAGGGAGGGTTATCTGCAGTTTTAGAAAGACTCACACGGCACTTATAGGCTCGTCGCAACAAATACTCCATTTGCATGCGCATACTAAACCTATAAGCTATCCAAGTGCTTCACTGTCAACGAACATGTTATCCTACTAGTCTACCACCACTTTACCGCATCATAGGTGGAAGAGCTTGGGAATACCTTTGAATAAAACCCACTGAAATTGGTCGGACCATGCATCAAGGTATATGCATAGCTTATTAGCGTGTGTGAAAGTAAAACAAGGATGCATGGCACTGGATATGATATAGAGGTGGCCATGCATCACGGTAAAAAACTAAGAAGCTGAAAGTAAATAATAGGATGGTGTAGTATATTATGTATTGTAACAAATAATAACTGAAGAATCAAGGATTTCCGCTAGAAAAAAAATCTTGTTATGAACTAAAATGTGTACTGTTTTAGGTGAAACCTGGAAGAATTTTTTAATACTAAAAGCATGCACAAAGTCGAACATATATGGGCTCAACACATATCCCCTTGCATGCATGCATATACAAGTAGACTTATAAACTATTTTAGAGCTTCATTGTTGATAAACATGTTATCCCACTAGTCTACCACTATAGCACTATGGTTATAAATCATTGTCGAATATATTTGAGTACGAATCCAACCAAAGTTTAGTTATAAATCTAAAATTCAATAGTTAAATTATTAATTAAAGATTGTAAAGTTTAAATTTTGATATGTGGTATACGTCTTTAAATAAGAATGGAGTAAGTTCAAGGTCCAAATTCGTGAAATTTCAGAGAAACTAGGTAGCTATTGGTCAACGAAGGTAGCAAAGGTGACGTGGGCCCAGGAATTTTGCTTTGAGAGATATGGGCTTGCAGAGTGTGCGAAGTAAATGACTGACTTGACCTAGGGGCGTGTCAGGAAGGTGCCCGGCCCGATGACAGAAGGTCCAAGAGGTTCCAAATTGGGCTGGGCCTAGTGAGTTATTGCTACGTGGACCACAAAATTAAGCAAAAGATAGTATCGAAATCGACCGACTTTTTTATTTTTTAGTCCTTTTTGCGAATGATTCTCACAAATAGGCTCTTGGCGGAACCAATTCCAAAAATGGACCCTTAGCTTGGCGCCATCCACGCTGGCGCCAAGCTATAACGTCTCGGCGCCAGCCATCCTGGCGCCAAGGTCTATACATAGCTGCTGACGCGGAATCCGACGTGGCGGGGGCTTGGCGCCATCCATGATGGCGCCAAGCCTTGGCGCCATGGATCTTGGCGCCAAGCTTGGTGCCGTAGATCTTGGCGCCGAGCTATCTACCCCGTACCCCTGCGCGTTTCCAACTGAACAAGTATAATTATTCCGAGAAGTTTGCAACAAACTAAGCTATGGTTCAACTGGTTAGGAGGTGGGCTTCTTATCCTCGAGACCTGAGTTTGAATCCCACTATTGTATGTTTTTTCTCTGTTTTATTTTTTTCTCTGTTGTACACGTTTCGCATGGCGGTCAAAGGCTAAAAAAGCCCCATTTTATCTCGTCTCTCAAAAAAAAATGTGGAAGGACGCTGGCGCCGAGCTTAACCCCAGTGTTGAACTGGTGCATGTTTACCTTTAGAACAGAGAAAAAAATAAAATGTAGAAAAAATGGTGCAATAGTGGGATTTGAACTCAGGTCTTCAGGATAAGAAGCCCTCCTCCTAACCAGTTGAACCACAGCTTAGTTTGTTGCATACTTCTCGGAATAATTATACTTGTTTAGTTCGAAATGCGTGGAAGGACGGTGTAGATAGCTCGGCGCCAAGATCTACGGCGCCAAGCTTGGCGCCAAGATCCATGGCGCCAAGGCTTGGCGCCATCATGGATGGCGCCAAGCCCCCGCCACGTCGGATTCCGCGTCAGCAGCTATGTATAGACCTTGGCGCCAGGATGGCTGGCGCCGAGACGTTATAGCTTGGCGCCAGCGTGGATGGCGCCAAGCTAAGGGTCCATTTTTGGAATTGGTTCTGCCAGGGGCCTATTTGTGAGAATCTTTCGCAAAAAGGGCTAAAAAACAAAAAAGTCGGCGAAATCGAGGACATCGTAGGTGTGTTTGGTTAGGGATCTTATACAGTTTCCGGAAGCCCATTCGTATTTCCACTCCCATTCGTCGGATGCGCCTACCTTTTCCGAGGTGTTTGGGAGACAAGGGCTAAACTTTAGTCCGTGTCACATCGGATGTTTGATACTACTTAGAAGTATTAAACATAGGCTAATTACAAAACTAATTGCACAATCCCTAGGCTAAATCGCGAGATGAATCTATTAAGCCTAATTAGTTTATGATTTGACAATGTGGTGCTACAGTAACCATTTGCTAATGATAGATTAATTATGCTTAATAGATTCGTCTCGTGATTTAGCCTAGGGGTTCTACTATTAGTTTTGTAATTAGCTCATGTTTACTTCTCCTAATTAGCATCCAAACATCTGATGTGACAGGAATAAAGTTTAGCCCCTGATATCTAAACGCTCCCTAAATCTCTTTCCCGGTCAAGCTGCCATCGCCGACCAGCTCATCCCGTGCCTGCTCGCCACACGTGCCACGCGCTACCGTCGCTGACGCTCCTTCTCCGCATGCCCTGCCACGTGCGTCCGTCGCCATCACCTTGCTCTCTGCATGCCCCGCCGCTGCCGCCTTCGCTAGCTGCACGTCGCCCCCACGTGCGCCTGCCAGGCCGTGCGCTGCCGCTTGGCGTGACCTCCGCGTGCCCCCGTTGCCCAGCGTCTACTAGCGGTCGCCGTCGCTGCTGCCCATCCCGCCCAAGCGGCTGCGCCCCCACCGCCCCTCCTCGCACGCTACCGCCGATATTCCCACTGCTGATGAAGAAGCAGCAGTTTTTCAATATGTTGAACTAGGTTGCAAGAAATGTTGAACATGATATTTTTCTTCAAAATGTTGATCAATGTTTTATAAAATGTTGAATCTAATCTTCGTAGATGTTGATTTAAGTTTTAAAAAAATATTGAATCTAATCTGTTAATAATTGTTGAGTTAATCTTCTGTTATGGACCTAATGAGCCTTACTACTCTTATCTAGCTTGTGGAAGCTAGATAGGATCCCCAGTGTTGTGTTTTTTTTATTTTTATATGATTTTGTAGAAATAAATAGTTGAATCAAAATTTTGTAAAAATGGACCTATGCCGCCGGACCAAATGGTGGTAACTACTTAACGCTGGTTGAAACAGCGGTAAGGGGTCTTAGCGTCGGGTGAAATGGCGGTAAGGGGTCTTAGCGCCGGGTGAAATGGCGGTAAGTCCTTACTGCCCCCCCTATCCAGCGGGCCACCCACAGATTTGAATCGTTCTTGAATTCCAAGATTTTTCTTTGAGGAAGTTTCACCGTTTCATCTGGCGGTAAGGGCGCCCCGCTAGTTCAAATGGTGGGAGGCATCCCTGACCGCCAAATGAGCCAGCGGGACCTCCTGTTATAAATAGGGTGCGCGCCCGCGCGCCATGCACCAGCGCCAGACCGAGCAAGGGAGCCAAACCGAGCGAGGGAGCTAGCGAGAGACTGAGGGAGAAGAGAGGAGAGGAGAAGGAGGGAGGGAGGGAGGAGGAGGAGGAGGGAGGGGAAGGGGAAGATTGAAGTTTCGGTCGTCGCTTCATTTCAGGTATTTTTTAAAATCTCGTAGGTTAGTTAACGTAGATAGTGTAGTGGATAGATGTAGTAGTATATAGATCTAGTAGTTAGTTTAGTGGATCTGAACTTAGAAAAAATCTAGCGGATTTTAGACCTAAAAAATTAACTTAGTTAATATAGTGGATTTAGCTTAGGTATTTAGTTTACATTAAATTTAGTTTGTTGATTTATGTATATTAAATTTAGATGAATATTATTTGCATTGCTACGGTTATATTTTGGTTAGGTATTGACAATGTAGTTGTTATAGGGGTAGTTAGAATTATTAGATTTAGTAAGAACCTTTCTGCTTGTCGCGTATATTGTCCCGGGTAGATGCCTATAATAAATTTAGTTCGTAAGGTTGGTTTAATCTTAAATAGTTGTTAGTGTGGATGATAGAATTAAATGATTTCACCGTTTATTGAAATGAAGGTGTTGTATAGTTAACTGATTTAAGTTATTGAGAGTAATTTGGACTGCTCGTTTCATGTATGTTGGCAGGCATGTCGGATAGTTTATATTTCCAAGTCTTCTATGGTCTGGGGGAGGTTAGATATGGTCCAGAAGAGGTAGATTTGAGTGGATTTTCATATTTCTGCAAGTATTTACCAAGAGCAAGAGAGAACTTGGGGGGCATATACCAGCAGTCCCCACTTCCTGTTACATCAGCAGTCCCGACCGCCGTTCATAGGTATACCCCACCCTTTCATTCTCCTTGCAATAAAGATTTTTCATTTATCTAACCCGCTGCACGATGGTTATGTTAGGGCTACCCGTCAGGGTGGTGGTGGTGGTGGTGGGCTGGGGGTCTAGTGGGCTCCGAGGATGCTTCAGTGGGTCAAGATGTGGACGACCGCTTTAGATGAGGTGGTGCAGGAGGACCGTGCGCACGATGATGATGCATTCGCAGCATACCTTCGAGGGTTCTTGCCAAGGACCAGGACACGGGTCACGTACGTTGCGAGTCAGCCATCGATGGAGACCGCGCCTATCATGCAGACGTACCCGCGCTCGAGGGATGTCAACTTCGATATCGCGGTAAGCTTCTTCATCATTTTTGTTACTCAACTTGCATCATGTGGTGTGGCTAACTTCAACCCTGTCCTCTTCCCAAAAGTACGACGTTACTGCAGAGGTAGCCACTGAGCTGATGTACGGCATCGAGCACTTTCAGCAGCTGACTAATCATCAGCACGAGACACCGTACAAGAGGGCCTTAGGCGCCCGCAATAGGTTCCTGAGGGCCGTCAGCTGCCGTGGCGATCGCGGGGATATCGTGCTTCTACCATGGGCTGCCTACCCTCATTCGTCCTCTCCACCTCCTACCCACCAGGCCGGTACGTCCTCTCAGCCACCCGTTCGTCCGCCGTTCCCCGACCCCTGTACCGCACCACAGGCACATGCACCAGCGGCCGAGCCGTCCTAGGCCACACCGGCACCACCGCCGTTTTGGTATGCCCCCTCCAGCCCGTCCATTGTTCCGCGTTACCTGACCCCGACAGGTAAGTGAACGTTATTTTGTCATACACCATTGACAAAATGTTGTCCAATTAACCTTACTAACTAATAATTTCTTAACACACCCCCGCATATGTACAAAGCTTATAGTGGAGCAGGGCCCTCTTCTGCTGCACCAGGTACAGAGCTACACCACTATGGTGCATGATGAATACATATATTCTATTCTATTTTAAATACGCAACGAAACTAACAATACCATTTCGTTGGTTGCATGACAGGGTTTGCATATCGTGGAGGGTTTCGGAGGACTCCCTCAAGGAGGAGGGACAGAGGTCCAGTGTCCATACTTGGGTGGACGAAATGTTGAGACCCGAGCCTGATGTGATCGATGCTTCGCAGTTGCGTGACGCCCCGGAGGCTCCTACATAGGGCGCGACCCAGGACTTCGCGACACCACCTGCGGCTGTAGCAGGACGTCCGCCTCATGACGTTGCCCCACGGGAGCCCTTGACGTATGACCAGTTCTAAACCAGAGCTGCGTAGTGGGCAACGAGGCGTGGTCGCGGTGAGCCTCGTTTCAAGCAAGGACGCATTTAGTGTGTAGGACCTCTTTTATTTTTTACGTCGATGCACGCTTTCATATGTACGATTGTATAGCGTACGATGTGTGGTCATCCGCAGACTACTTTATCTAGGCCGGGAGTTAAATCATTTTCAATTATTTCGTTCAATCACTCTACCTCTCTCAAATTACGAATTTACATATTTTACTTCCAAAAATATCATAAAAAATTAAAGGAACAATATTTGAAACGGAGGTATAGCCTCAAATTATGAAGTTACATATTGCAATGGAAGTATATAATTTAGATTCATAAATGTCATAAAAAATGAAGGAAAAATAATTAAAATGGAGTTATAGCCAGTTGAAATAGCTAAAGGTACTTATAGCCATTTCAATCGGTTATAGCATCCCCAACCGGTTGTAAGCACTTACCCCCACCTAAAACGGTGGTAGGCCGCCTACCGCCGTAGGAAACAGCGGTAAGGCCCATACCGCTGTTTCAGCCGGCGAAACACGGCTGCACGTGCTAGCCGGCACCCTTCCGTCGTTTTAACCGGCGAAAGGAACCCCTACCGCCGTTTGGTCCGGCGAAAGGAACTCTACCGCCGTTTGGTCCGGCGGCATAGGTTCATGTTTACAAATTTTTGGTTCGACTATTTATTTCTGCAAAATTGTAAAAAAATAAAAAAAATTTCCCCCGTGTTTGGTTGACCCACACGCTCAAGGTCTAGCGCTCGGCGCCGAACATCAGCCCAGTTTGTGGCGTGCGTGCCACATCCGCTGCCGCACCTGCGTAGTGCTTTTTTTATGCCCAAAGTCGCCAAAAATATGTGACCCTCGTGTAATTTTGATCGCCTATTGTGCGGGTGCTTTAGGCTCCGGGTGTTATGGACTTATGGATGCATGATGGGGAAAAGGCGCACACAAACATTACGCCTCCTCGTGATGGAATTGACAAGCACCAACTCCTTTTTTTAAAAAAAAGAAAACTGTTATCGCGCACCTCGCTGACACCCAACTCGATCGAAATGGAAGTATGGAACCCCATTCGGGAATCCAGGAACGCACGCTCGTGCACGTTACTCGTACGTGGAGATCGAATATTATCTGCGCAAAACCTCACTTCCTCACGATATGTTAATTAACGTGGAGATTTATTTATTTATTTACGCACCCAAAAAAAAGGCTATTCAGTTCACATTTATTAATTATTAATAGATTACGGTATATCTTTCGTTGCCAAAAAAGAGAGAGAGGAAAAGTCTTTATCTGCACGTTTTTCTTGGATAATAAGTTTGTGGGCAGATGGATTGCAATGCAGAGATAGAGGCGGTGCAGCTCGCGCTGGTACGTTGGCCCATCATGTCGTTCGTTGTTGCCGGCGCGATCGGATGAGATCTGAATCTGATTTGGTTTGGGAATGAACAGGTGGTGTTTGGATATGATGTGTTAAATTTTAGGAGGGTCATATCGGATGTTCGAACGCTAATTATGAGGACTAAACATGAGCTAATTATAAAACTAACTGCAGAACCCTTGTACTAATTCGCGAGACGAATCTATTAAGCCTAATTAATCCATCATTAGCAAATGATTACTGTAGCACTACATTGTCAAATCATGGACTAATTAGGCTTAATAGATTCATCTCGCGAATTAAACTCCATACGTGCAATTAGTTTTGTAATTAGACTATATTTAATACTCCTAATTATTATCCAAACATCCAATATGACAGGTACTGAAGTTTAGGACGGTGTATCCAGACACCCCTTAAATAAACACTACCAGTGCAACTAACAGCAGGAGCCGACGGTATTGATTGATGGTTTGGTCCAAACCACCACACCAGATTGCAGAGCAGAGGCCAGAGGCACTTTGCTTGCTGCGGACTCAAACAAAGACGACGGCACCGCCAGCGCCAGCTCAGCCCAGATCTCGATGCAGCAGCAGCAGCAGCAGCAACAGCATACGAATAGCTAGCTAGCTACTAGCTGTGAACAACAAAACAACCCGTACTACGCACTGAAATTCCCACTGAGAATGACCTTACACCGCAAGAATAATAGCCGGGTAGGTAAATGTAAATCCTAACGCGCGGGTAGATAGCTACTACTCTACTTGGAGCCGGAGATAATTACCGCGTGCAGATCGGATAGGATTAGGGGAAGGGGAAGGAGGGAGGATCGCAAGCTCGCGGCCGTGCGGTTTGGGAGCGTAGTCGAGACCTGATCAGGCAGATCGGTCGCGCCCACCGACAGGTGGCCCCACGCTACCGCACCGGACGACGAGAGAAATCAAGCGTCCGGCCTCCGCGAGACTGCTGCGAAGGCCTGCTGGGTGCTGGCTGCTGCTGTAGCCTGATCCAAATCCAACTCGCCCGCACCGGCACGCGGGCCCACCGACCCAGCAGATTCAAACGTACCGACCGCGCCCGCCCCGGCGCGGTGGGTCCGCGGCCAACCACGGCCCCACACGTCTGGCTCTTTGTGCGATCCAGCTCCGAGTGCAGTTTGTTGTCCGACGTGTAAGCAGAGCAGAACCAGGCGGGCTCGAATAACCGGATCGGATAATAATCGCTGTTAATAACCACTAATCCTAATCCTAATCCCTCTCCCAAGCCAACAGGCTCCCCCTCCCCTTTATAAACTCAGCCAAGGGCCTCCCCTCCTCCGTCCTCCACAACAAGCAAACAGCAAGCCTCTCGCTTTCTCTCCGTCCAGCTCGTTTCGTCGCCTTCGTTCGTTTCGTTCGTGCAGCCATCAATGGCCCCGCTGGGAGATGGAGCCGCCGCCGCCGCGTCGTCGGCGAACCTCGTGGTGTCCTTCGGCGAGATGCTCATCGACTTCGTCCCCGACGTCGCGGGGCTCTCGCTCGCCGAGTCGGGAGGGTTCGTCAAGGCTCCCGGCGGCGCACCCGCCAACGTCGCTTGCGCCGTCTCCAAGCTCGGCGGCGCATCCGCTTTCCTTGGCAAGGTAATAATACTACTCATTCCCGTCATCCGTATCATCTGCTGTTGCCAATTCGTTCGCATTACTTCCACCGGATTGTCCGTACGGATCCGCCGGCCGGCCGGCCGGCCTCGTGCTCGCGCCTGGATCCGGCGGCCCGGGGTTTCGGTTTGGTTGGTCAGCAGCTTGCTCAGATGCGGCTGATCCGGTGGGTGGGTGGGTGATCTCACGATCCGCGCGGGGAGCGGGATCTGGATCCGCGAGATCCGGCGACCGCCGCGGCAGTGCGTCCTGGACTGATCGCCTTGTGCCGGGGCGGGGCGGGCGTTGACTGGCAATTGCTTGCAGATGCGTCACGATCGTTGTAGTACGTTTTTTTTTCCTTCTGGTGATGGATGACACGATGTGATGCCACTTTGAAGCGCATGATTATTCTTGTCCATCCTATTTGTGGTTAGGAAAATCTTTGCAGCTGCCTGCGCATCATTTGACGGACGCCACTATAGTGCAGCTGCAGCTGGGGTCTTGGAGGGGTCTGTGTTTTGTTTTGCTTTGCATGGAGCGGGTGGCGCGCGACAAGCGACTTGTTTGTTCTTGTCGCCGCGTGACCTCACGCCCTTTTGCTATTTTCCGCCGCTTACTTCCGCCGGCTCGCTTTACTTTACTGCTGTACATTATTCAAATTTTTGACGTATTATACCATGTGTTTTGTTTTGTCCTCCTTTTTAAGGAAAACAAGAAAAAATAGTAGTGCTAGCAATTGAATTGTAGCGTCCATCAATTTGGTTGGTGCTAGTGGCATTTTTATATGTTGGAATTATATGCTAACAATTTGCAAAAAGGTAATCTAGTGGTAAGATTTTCTGTAGCGGCACGTGGGGCCCATCACGTGTTTGCTGCGCGCCGTTGAAAGTGGTTTTGGGCCTCACTGAGCTCACCTCAGCTACCTGTGTGGCGTAGGGGTCGCAACCTGTGCTCTGGCCTTTGGGGTCACGCCCGGTTACGTTATTTTTATTGTACAAATCTTGTTACGTTATTGACCTCTGGGGTTACGATGTGTTTCAGTGCCCCGCGGGGCCCGGCTGACTCGGATCTGACACCGACCCGTCGGTTAGTGGCGGTTGGGGTCGCCTTGCCGTCGGATCATCCAAGAACACCCAGCCTGCCATATAGCAACAACGTTCCATTAGTTAGCCCTCACCGTCACATGATGCTTTTTCTTACTCAATCTGCAATTGTTTAAGCACTGCAAAACCATCTTCTCATTCGTTTCATTTGTTAATTGCTTTAAGATTAAGCATTACTACTGTGTATACAACTGCTCCGATATGGACATGACGTCTGCAATTAAGAAAGGCAACTAATTAGTATCCCAGTTTAACAAAAAAAATCATTTGAACTCAACCTGAAGCTGCATTTGCTGATCCCCTGCTCTGTTCCATGGCTGCAGTTCGGCGACGACGAGTTCGGGCACATGCTGGTGAACATCCTGAAGCAGAACGGCGTCAACTCGGAGGGCTGCCTGTTCGACCAGCACGCGCGCACGGCGCTGGCCTTCGTTACCCTCAAGAAGAACGGCGAGCGCGAGTTCATGTTCTACCGCAACCCCAGCGCCGACATGCTGCTCACCGAGGCCGAGCTCAACCTGGACCTCATCCGCCGCGCCAAGATCTTCCACTACGGCTCCATCTCGCTCATCTCCGAGCCGTGCCGCTCCGCGCACATGGCCGCCATGCGCGCCGCCAAGGCCGCCGGCATCCTCTGCTCCTACGACCCCAACGTCCGCCTCCCGCTCTGGCCGTCCGAGGAGGCCGCAAGAGCCGGCATCCTCAGCATCTGGAAGGAGGCTGATTTCATCAAGGTCAGCGATGATGAGGTCGCCTTCCTCACACAGGGTGATGCCAACGACGAGAAGAACGTGCTCTCGCTCTGGTTCGATGGCCTCAAGCTCCTCATCGTCACCGACGGCGACAAGGGGTGCAGATACTTCACCAAGGTTCGATTTTTTTTGTGTGTGTTTTTAACTTGCACTGTCGTCCAATTTGGTACGAAGGTTAATTCTTGCAAGAAATTAACATGGTCGCTGTGTCTCATTGCAGGACTTCAAGGGCAGCGTTCCCGGCTACAAGGTGAACACCATTGACACCACCGGCGCCGGTGATGCCTTCGTCGGCTCTCTCCTCGTCAACGTCGCCAAGGACGACTCCATCTTCCACGTATGATTCCTCATCGATTGATCTGCGTAACAAGATTAGTAGCATCTCTCTGTTTAATCAAGTGTCTTTACTAATCATGTCGTTGGTGTTAATCCTTCCTTTCAGAACGAGGAGAAGCTCCGCGAGGCGCTCAAGTTCTCCAACGCCTGCGGCGCCATCTGCACCACCCAGAAGGGCGCCATCCCGGCGCTGCCCACCGTCGCGGCCGCCCATGAGCTCATCGCCAAGGGCAACTAGACGCCAGCGCCGCCGCGGCCTCCACCGCGCCGCCTTCGTCGCCCCTCGACGTCATCATTTGAATTCGATATCATTAGGAGATTGTTAGCTGCTCTTCTTAATTCTTAGATGGCTGGTGTTCTCGTGTGGGTTAATTTAGCTCAGTGTGGTGTGTGCGGTGTGAGAGAAGAACATGGTTTTCGCCCGGGGCATTAATAAAAGTTGGCATGCGTGGTGGATAATTTTTTAGCGTATAATCATTTGATCTCAATGGTGTCATGTGATTGGGAAGGCTGCTGTGATGTGATGGCTTTCGTTGAAATTTATCTGAGTTTCAAGGAACGTCTTCAGATGGAAATAATTGTGTTAATGTCTTATATTCACCAACATCAGTGTGCAAATATCTCAATCTGATTTCTTTACAACTCTTCGTACCAGCAAGCAGCTTTTTTCAGGATCTCAAACGCGCATGGTTTTACTTTAGAGCACGCCTGTTCTAAAAAAGCATATTATGTTAATTTTTTTTTGCCAAAATCAACAACAAAATGTAACTTTCACCGGCCACCTTTGACTATTTTAGCCAATAAGTTCCCTTACTCTTCGGCAATCAGTTTCAGTTCTATCAAGATGCAGGCAAAGCTCTGTTGGACTGCTGAGCTGAAAAGATAATGCCTAACACTAAATAAATAGTTACTCACTTCATTCCAAAATGTATGTCATTTTGAGTTTTCTAGATAAATAGATTTTACTTAGGTACCTAGCATAATCTATGCACTTAGAAAAGTCAAAACGACCTACATTTTAAAACGAAGGGAATACAAGTTTAAACATTTTTAGCAGCCAGAGAGACAGTAAGTTTGAACATTCTACCAAAAATACTAAAAACAAACGTAATATCTTAAGATCGCTGTTTTTGCTTTACATGGTCGGGGTTTTTCTGCTCGGACGCAACCGCACATAATTCCCTGCAAAGGACTAGTTTCTACATGGCATATAACCTCCCTCGATTAACAGAAATATCCATGGCTCATGGCCATGATTCTCAATTCCAAGATGCTAATTGTCCTCGATTTCATATCCATTGCTCCTGGCCAATGATTCTGAATTTCCAAGGTGCTCATTGTCCTCGATTTCCTAGTTGAAGTGGTAGAAGTCGGTCTAACATAATCATGAAACCACTGGAAATCTAAACAGATCAAGCTGGATGGGGCATGGAGATCCACGCGCCTGCACACATTGCAAGCAGCTATGAGTTGACTCATCCAACAAAAATCAGTGATATACAGTGGCGGGTTGCGGATGTTTGAAACATAGTACTAAAATATTGTCATGTGCCAGGTACTTAAAATTTGCAGCTGAGGAAACAAACAGAATTGCAGGATCCTGTATAAAGTTTCTTCAAAGCCTAAAGCAGGCAACAAGAGCTAAGCGCTGAAACATACATCGCGGGCCCAGAAATATGTGCGTGGGGTGGTGGTTGTACAGACACTAGCTTGGACATCTACTGTAAAGATGATAAAGTACTAACCTGCCTACTAACATCACTTCTTAAGCAACAGATTTCTGAACTCCTCGTTTGATTTCAACTCTCCTGCACCACCATCTGGCTTCTCATCCTTGGTAGTCCACCCAAGAGGTTTAACCACAGATCGTGGTGCAAAAGCAGTGTTCTTCCCTGTGATTTTCACATCACCTTTGGGTACTTCTTTTTCTGGTCTACTGGATCCAGGTGCTTTTGCACCATCATCACCACTCTGAGGCAAGTTATCTGCAGAAAGAAGATAATTTGCAAAAATCAGATAGGTGCTATGTAGATGTACCCCATAACATCAGTCACGATTAACATGCAAAAGTGATGCAGATCTCTAGTTCTAGTCTTATGCACATGTACAGAAGATCTACTAAAAAAAAGCATGTGTGCAGTTTAATCTGAAACTGTGTGGTTGACTTTTGTTTTTTGAGTTTTTTTTTCAAAACTTCAGCATATACTTTACAGTGTAGCTTCCAAGATTCCACTTGACTCGTGGTTTCCACCCAAAATCTTATAAACTAGTTTTGGTCCAAAACAGAAAAGACCAGGTGTTGAATGTGATAATAAGCGAGTGCCAGTCTCCACTATCCAAGTGCAATATGGGGTTCTAAAATTCTTGCCCTTATCGGTATAGCTTTAGGTTGATCTGTTGATGCAATTTTCAAATAGGACAACAGTCAAAAAGAAAATGTCGTCAACTGGTCAAAGAACATACCGTAGCCTTTGGAGGAAGGACCTGCCTCACGGCTCTTCTTACTCCTGCTTGGATCTGATCGAGCGATACTCACTTTCTTTCCAAGCAACCTATGCTTGTTTTTCTGAAGGGCTGCCTCAAGATGCTTGTTGTCTGAAAAGTCCACATAGGCCAACCCCTGCAAAAATATTAAGGAAAAACAAATCAATGAAAAATGAAATCCAAATTCTGTAGTAATTATCTTAAAACACAGAGACAAATATTCTCTGAACATAATACCAATTTGCATAATGCCAAAAGCAACAGGATGATGGCACTTTAGTTTGCATATGTTCTGAGCCCGACGACTATTTGAAGAAAAACATTTCTTCCTAACACTCCAATAGTATCAAACGTTTGGGAAATACAGTGCCAAAATAGCGAAAACATAAAAGTCCACTAGAGTCACTAATTTCCATGAATACACGTATACTTAGTGGCAAACTCAGTTTGCACTTTGTATCAAGGAACTACTGGAGCATCTAGTGTATTTCTTAGTGAGCACAGCCCCATGCCTTACTCATCATTGGCAGGAAAGGGGCTCTGCCTGGGTGGCTCGTCAGGAGGCTGGACATTGTAGTAGTGGGGAATCATGAAGCTGGAGAAGGATAGGTCATAGGAGTAGTTTTTGGGCAGAGTGTGGCGTCACGTGCATTCAAATATGCACTTTGAGATGTCATGCGTGCCTCTTCAACCTAACATTGTAGTTTCAGCCTAAGAAATAAAAACTACAAGAACATCTAGTGAACTAATCCAGGAGCAAGCATAATCTACTAATGCCTTATTTTATAGTGTAATGATGCTATGTACAGAATTCAACAAACAAGCTATTATTTACACTATGGAACCCAAGAGACAAAAACATTATTATAAGAATAAGTGTAACACATACCCTTGACTTTTTGGTGAATTTGTCCTTCAGCAATCTTATTGCTGTGGCACCACCAATGTCAGAGAAGAACCGGCGAAGGTCATCCTCAGTTGCCTACAGAGAGAGGGTAACGAGTTGGTTAATTAAATTTCAGGAGCTACATGCATCAAAAAAAATGAAAAATGACATACCTTCAAGTCTATATTTGAGACAAATACTGTGCACTTGTCATTGTAGAAGGATGGTTTTGGTTCATTTGAACCTGTATTCCCTGTTCGGCAGTTGCTGTCCACTTTCATTTCTGTGGATGCCTCTCCAACCTCTACAGCAGTAACAGCACCACTATGTCCACTTTGGGTCTTTTCTTGGTCGTCTGATGACTTGACACTTTTTGGTGGATTCTCTTTCCTTTTCTTAGCAGGGGGCTGCTGTTTATTGGTCATTTTACTTGCTTTTCTTTTCTGAGAAGAGTCATCTGCATTAGAATTATCATTGAGCATAGAGTAAGCCTCGACTTTAGCCTCCTCTTGAGACTTGAACACCATAAGCTCCTTTAGCCGAGGGGTGACCTGGTCAAATGGGAGGAGAACAAGTTCAAAACTGTAGTTAATATGATAAATCGGGAACCCATGCTATCACCTAGCTCATACAGTTCAGATAGAAACACCGTATACAGTTGAATAGATATCAACTCAGCATGTCTAACACTTTAACCCCTGAAATATTAAATAACACGCAAGGCGTCAACATCTGATGATTGCACAGAGGATTTAATCACATTAAAATACGAACAATGTCAAAAGCTTTCATGAGTTATCAACTTTATGTAGAAGTAACCAGGAATCTTCAGAAACTTATGGTATACTCTTGGTTATTAATGAATAGATTGGTTTGGCAGATATTATCAGTTGCTCTTTTTTATGGAGTATGACCAACTGAAGGAGCATTCACTCACATACACAAAGATAATGCTGAAGGAGCAAGAAGTGGACGTCAAACCAATTTTTTTGTTCCCCAGAAAAAATAATTCCAATTCACACTCAGCAGAAAGCCTAATGAACAGGTGAAATAGAAAAACATCTAGCAGCCAGCAGCATACCTTTTTTACAGCAAGGTCATAATCATCCAAGGTGCCATGCTCCTCTTCAAATCTTATCCATGCATGACATATGTCCTAGTAAGTTTAAGATCATAACGTTGAAAATTAAATCATCAGTATTCATGAGATTTATCATATCAAAATACTAACAATGATGGTATTCACAAAAATAAACTGAGGCAATTAACTGATTAAGCTAGTATTTAAGACTCTGGCTCACAGGCAGCAACAAGAGTACATCAGCAAGTTTGCAACTTTGCAGGTCATGATAGCAGGAAGAAAGAGATGTTCGGATGCTTGTTTGAGAAGAGCTTACCTCTGATCCAGACCCAGCAAATCTTTTGCTATAACAGCGCTTATAAAGCGATCTCGCCTCATGTATATGTCCCATTTCTACCTCCATTGAAATGTACTGCTGCCAAACTTCCAAAACAGAGCCACTGGAAAAATAGTGACAGATTTAAGGGTCCGCACGTAGCCAGTAAAAAGAAACATTTATGAATTTGCATAAAGCAAAAAACTAAACCTTTTTTTGATAGCGTTTTCCCAAACGACACGAGCTGCAGAAAGATCTTTGCCAAGACTGCGCTCTAATTTGGCCCAATAAGCATTCAAGTGCAGTAACTCCTTGGTTCCCAGTTGAGGTGAGAGAAATTCTGCAGCATTCTGATATTATATCCCATTAATTATAGTAAAATTAAGAAAATGCACGTAAATGGTGAGGTGATAGAGAAGATGTACCTTGAATGTCTGCCTGATCAGCTGGAAATCCAACCCATCTGAAATCCTCCGTCTTAGACTATGAACTCGAGTGAGATAAATATTGAGATACTGCAGCAGTTCAGCCATCCAAATAAAAACTAAATGAGAATCTGCATCCCACCAGAACAGTTAACAAGAATTGACCAGAAAAAATTCTTAAAATGGATGCTCTGGTTTTTACCCAGAAAGTAACCAAACTAAAACAACATGATTCATTCTAACCTCTTGTATGGTTGGAAAAGAACACTGTACTGCCCGTTCAAATACCTGAAATGTACAAGCACATATATATCTTTAGCTCCCAATATACATAAAAGAAACAGGCGAAGCTTAATAACAATCTTCCAAAACTACCAAAAAAGTAAGGCAAATGGCAAAAAGAAATGCAGTGGACACATTAGACACTCATGATATTCAGTTTTATCAGAATGTGCTCAGTTGGCTGCTTACCAGGATGCTTTAGGATATTTTGAAACAGATAGTAGATAGTCGAATGAGAAGAGAATTATATCAATGACATTATGCTCTCCGTCAACGTATAACAGGACTTCCAATACATAACAGTAACACACATCTACAGCTAGCTAATAAACATGCAAATATTTAACTACATACAATTCATACTGTTGCATGTGCCACCATGCCGTGCAGTTAGCTGCTAAGAAGGTGAACAGAAACTATACAGGATTATAATCAGCTTATCTTAAGGAACCATGGTGCCAGACCTAACATTGCCATCTACTTCGCATACATAGAAGATCTACAGAATCTAATATGCAAAATCTCCAACTACATGTCAAAAGAGAGAAGTAAGAAACTTACATTGCGTAGTTCTTCTTCAGAAGCACGAACCCGCTCCAAAGACAAGAGATAATGGACCCATAGCTCACCAACCCATGTACAGTTTCTTGTGGCTCTGTGATAAACACTTCTTAGTACAGAAGGCACCTGCAGAGAAAAAAGGCATCTCTTGATATTAAAGAGAGAATATCACGATTGAATCGACATGTATTGCCAAACAAGTTTCTAAAAGGACCTTCAAGGTTCTATCCAGGTAGCTCGTGTATCCTATCCATACATCGGTTGAAACAGGCAGCTCTGAAACAGCTCGTTCGTACAGAACTTGAACACGAGCAGGGTCACCAGACGATTCTTCAAATTTGAGATATTTCTGTTTCATATACAAATAAGTGACATTGAGTTAGCAAAGAACAAGAATATTGTCAGTAAAAGGTAATGGATATGGTGAGATGGCACCCCTTTTGTTGGAAAAGAAAGAATAAGCATCACATGAAACATAAGCTTGGGAAGACTGAAAGGTGGCAAACAACCTATGAACTCACATTGTGATATACAGAATATAACGGGAACATATAGATTCTGTTTTGGTTTCCAAATACTCCCTCTGTTCCAAAATGTAGGTCATTTTGGCTTTTCTGCTATGTATCTAGACATAACACTATATTTAGGTGCATAGCAATATCTATGTATCAAGAAAAGCCAAAACGACCTACATTTTCAAACAGAGGGAGTAAGATTTTCCTTTAAAAGTTACGGAGTACTAACTGAGCAGAGCCACAGATAAAAATGCTGGAATACAGAAACAGGAATTCAAAGGACAGAACTGACGAACAAAATGTTTTTTTTCTGGCAAGGTCATCAAATGGAACTGTAATTCTATAACTTTCAGTTAAACCAACCAAAAGGAGAGAAATTGTGTAAAAAAAGAGAGAAATCAAACAAAGAGCTTTTCAACAAAGATGTAAATTTTCACCACAAACTTGAAGCAGGAGAGCAGCTCAGAGTCACAGATAGGCCTAATATGAAAAATATCCTAAACGTTGACACAATAATAGGAGTGCATCTCAATTCTCAAGTAAATAGTACAAGCCTAGCCCTAGAAGGATGAATTTAAACAAGATTTAAGTTCAGCATTGTAAGGTCATAAATTATGTTAAGCATACCAGAAACTCCTGCAGTTTGTCAGCTTCAGATGCGCCTGCATTGCTTAGTTGATCCTCATATTGCTTCCTTTCATTGTACATATCATTGGCCTTTTTGTAAGCAGATACGACATTTGAGGGGACACCATCAAAATTGGAACCTGGATCATTTTCATTCCCTTGCTCGGCTTCCCAGATCTTATACTCAGAAAGTGTAGATTCCATCTCAGCCAAAGGAACAGATAACTGGCGGTGGAATAGCATGCGTATACGCTGAACTTGCTTTGCCCTTTCCTCATCATTGTCATCACTGATGGTGATCAAAATTGCCATCTCGTATTCTCTATAAGCTGCCCACAGTTTGCTGCCCTCAGTAACATGCAGCCCCCCTGCAGTGATGGCTCGCTCGAACAAATCTCTCATCTTGGAGAGGCCAGACGTTGTACATTGAGACACTGATGGATCATGCTCTTCGACATAGTCAAGGTAATCCCGCCATAACTTAATGGACTGCAGTGTAATGATCACCACAGTAAGTTAGCACTCCACAACCAGATGCTCAAGCTCAATAGTTTAAATACAATATCATAAGAACAATTCAACATACCAGGTATTCTTGCACCCCACGCTCATATAGCTTTTCAATATCAGCGAAAGATTCCTCACTGTGACAAAACAACCAAGACAGACAAACAAAACCACAGAATGAAACTCAGTTTTCCATGAATCTGAAGTGCAGACTGCACGACGTGAATACTTCAGGAAGGCAGCACATGACACGAATAAATTCAGGAAGGCATAAGAAGGAGAAAACAATCACAAACCTCATGCTCAGTGAGATTTCATCCTTCGCCCACTCCTGCCACATCTTCGGGGTAAGAGGGAAGTACTTGTTCATCTCTTCCCTTGCCGCGCGAAGCTTCTCAATGTTGCCTGACTTCCTCAAACACTGGATATACTGCAACAACAGACGCAAAACATTCAGGCTAATACCAAATAGTATGGGAAGTCTGTCAAATAACAGTGACCACCCATCTAAGGCAGCATAAGAATGACTACTATCTACATGAGGAAGCAACCCCAATTACTCTAGGACCAAAGTAATAAACCTGTTGAAAAAAATAACAATCCATTTCTGCATTGCAGCTGACACGCACCAAAATTGACAGCCTAATGAGCATATCTAGCCTAACAAAAGGGATCAAATGCGTAAAGGCACGCACTAATTCCAACCCTAGTAGTGTACTAGCTTCCATCAAATGCGCGAACCAACACCACGACTAAACCCACTCAAAACCCTAGCGAGCCGTGGCAGCGGGGGAATGGGGAGCGCGAAGGGTACCTGCACGTGGGTCTCGTAGTCGAGAGGCTGCTCCTGGAGTGTCCGCTCTAGGGCCTGGATGCGGAGCTCGTCGACGCCGCCCGCCCCCTCGTCGTCGGAGTCCGACGAGTCCGAGTCGGAGCCCGAGGGCGCGGCGGCGTCGGGCATCTCCGCGTCGTCCCCGCCTCCACCAGCTGGCGCGGGCGCCACCGCCGCCGCCGCCTCCGCCTCCGGCACCTCCTCTTCCGTCGCCATGTCTCTCCCCGCGTGCGCTGCTGTGCAAGCTCGGGTGGAGACTGGAGAGGGGTCGATTCCGTTCTCCCCTATGCGTTGCGGCCTTGCGGGCAATGGCGAATTGGCGATTCACAGATTGTGTTTTGTCCCGAAAGCACCTTGTGCTTCGTGGAATTTGATATGGCTGGTTTATTTGGAATTGCGATTTGAATTACAGCATGTCGGTATCAAAACTGTAGTTACTGTTACAAAAATATAGTTACATAAAGGGTGGTTTAATTTAAATGTTCTTGAAAGGATACATATATCTTTACATCTTCTTTGTCAAAATTAACTAAACTGGTAGGCTATTTTAACATGAATGAGGTGAATGCATCATTTGAATTGTAGTGACAATCCCTTTGTAACCTGTACAATAAGGAATTGAGGATGGATAAAAATAATAGAGCAAACAATTGGATCCTCTGATCAAAGCAACTAAGCAAATGATGCAAGATAACAAGTGATGTGATGTTTATTATAATTAAAGAAATATGATCAATAAATATAGCAAAGCAACAGTGGTAAAATATCAATTTAATAGACTTCCACACATGATGACTCTATGAAATATGACTATTTCAAATTGCGAACAACGAGTATGCAATTTTAGTATATTGGGGTTAAACTTTTGACAAATAAGTAAAAGATAATTGCACGCATCAATACATGATACAAGCTTACAAGCTACCTGTACACTTCACATCAAAATCCTTTTATGTCATCTCACTTGTCTTTCTTGTTGGTTTCATCATCTATAAGCTGTGAATTCCATGTAGAAACTTGTATATTTCTAGATAGTAGTCAAATTGAATTGCATGCTATGGATGGTTTTTGTGATCAAGCCCTTCAACCACTTACCATACGTCTCAGACTCTCAGCACGTACACGTCTCTTATTTACTTTTCGCTATTAAGCCCTCACATAGTCAAATCCAGGGACCCCATCGCAAAAAATCACCCATCCCCGCGTCCCCCCACCCACCCGGCCCTCGCCTCCCTCGCCTCGGGTCCCTTGCAATTGTTCTTCCCTTCCATTCCACCACTCCCCACCAAAAAACGAAGCCGCCAGGCGCACGCCACGATCCCACACGAGCAAATCGCGCCTCCTCCCCGCCCACCCCCTTCCTCTCACGAGCGCGAGGCGAGTGCGGGCCGCCGGAGATGGCGCCGGCGCCGGCGGACAGCGGGGCGGAGTCGCAGCGGCAGGCGGACCGGCTCAAGCAGGAGGGCAACGCCTTATTCAGGAAGGAACGCCTCAGCGCCGCCATCGACGCCTACACAGGGGTAAGCGTGGCCCGCCGCGACCCGCTACCGCCGGGGCGAGCTTTCCGGCGCCGGATTGTGCCGCCTGATTCGCCGGTTACGCTTGCCGTTTCCATTTGTTAGGCGTCGGTTTTTGTTTTCTCCTGTTCAATCGATGCGCTGTGCAGCGATGTATCAGTGAGACAGTGATGCTAGTGCATTCCGCGAAGGCCTGCTGTGCGTTTGTAACGTGACGCTGATAAATTCTCTGGATGTTTGCTGAATTGTCTGATTTTTTACTAAATTCTCTGAAATTGCTTCCAGTACTACTAGTAACCATGGCTAGATAAGTTGATTTGTGGTGTTGACATTGCTGGTCAGGATGGTTAACGTGATATCTTGTGGTACTAGTTTCGAGTTAACCAATTGTTGTAAGCTTGTTTGCACTGGGCAGTTGAGCGGTTTGATTACTGATTACACGTATTGCTTCTTGCTATCTGGAGTAGTCCATTTATTTAAAACATACTAGATGTCTGCTATCTAGTCAAGAGTCTCTGCAGCACAATGCAAGTTGAAAAGCATTTTACCTTTCAAGGTATTGTGGCCTTGTGGGGCTATACAATGCTAATGGGCTGTTGCTTGTATTTGTAATTTGCTAGACATCTAGTGCTAGTCATGGAAATTGGTTGGGGAGTGAAAGAATTGATGGAGAGTGGGCAGGAAAATGTTCCAATCATATACCAGGTTGTACAAACATCAGAAGCCTCTAGAATTGTTATGCTTGTGAATCACAGGATTATTAAATATTAATTTTATATTAATGAACGGAACATTGAATGATTTGGTTTTAGCCATTCAAGTAAAGGACTGTTTGGCACAGCTCCAGCTTGGAGCTGGGTATTCCTATGTCCAAGTTCTCATGGAACTGGAGCTGGGGCTACATTGGGACTGTTTATGTGAATCCTTTTGATTCAATTCCGACAGAAATAGATTTGTATACTACTTTATTTTAGTTTATAAACTCTAAATCTGACTTGGAGCTAAGAGCTAGAGCTGTGTCAAACGGGACCCAAGACTAAAGCTTACCTGTCCACCTTGATAGTCCCACTTGTTTGGCCTTTTTAAAATGATGGCAGTTGTAGTGAAAGCGTGTATGAATCTATGATAAACTATATGTTAGTAAAAATGATGGCAGTTCTAGTTAAATCTCTTTATATCTTGCACGTCCTTTGCTAACTTCATTGTCTATTTTGGTTGACAGGCCATCACTCTCTGCCCAAATGTTGCAGTATATTGGACCAACCGGGCACTTTGCTATAAGAAGCGGAAGTCTGTAAAATTGCTAGTCCTTTTTGGTTGTTGCATTTTACTTATCAATTTTAATGTGCAATCAAAGTGTTTACACCATACTGTGTTCCTATTGAATTTGCCAGTGAGTGGGCCAAGGTTGAGGAAGACTGTAGAACGGCTATCCAGCTTGACAGCCAATCTGTTAAGGTGATGACTTGATCTGTCTTTAACTATTTTTTGTGTGTTTTGTTCAGTGCTGACTATGTGGGCATGCTGATTATTGAGAAATGTACTGTGCATTATAAGGACATCGTTTTCTCATTTGGAAACACATTTCATTCCCCATCACTTTTTTTTCTTGACCAAATATGTAACAGATTTAGTATTCATGTTAGTATTTCACCTTCTGCACACATCAACATGCTAGTTGAGTTAGGCTTCATTTGGTACTGTGGAGATGAGCTGCTTTTTAAAAAGGATCTGTTTACTTCCACTTCTTGACACACTCTATGCCTAAAGATATCTAAATGTCTCTACTTCAGAGCCAATGAAATTACTTTAATAGAATTGGGAAGATTGTACTTGCCAGCTGGATTATGTGGCTTAGCACAACGTGAAACTGGACTTGATTCCACATGAACAAGCTGAGGCACCTGTTGTTGTCTCTCAGATGGAAGGTCCGCTTGCAAACAGGGTGTACTAGATTAATCCAGTTGCTGAGCTTGTTTCTGTTTGCCTCGTTCCACTTGAATTGAATTTTCCATAAGTCTGATTTTCCAATAGGTAGAAAGTCCTTTGTTATTTTTTGAAGTTGTTGCAAAAAATGGGGGCTAGAATTCTGACTTTAGCAGAATGATCCTGACTTGCTCTATGAGTCAGTAAGATATGCTTCAAACATATACACTTTGATTTGCAATAGAGCATGTAAGATATGTTTGTAATTAAGGGGGTGTTTGGATACTAGGTGCTAAACTTTAGCAGTGTCACATCAGATATTCGGATGCTAATTAGAAGGACTAAACATGAGCTAATTATAAAATTAATTGCAAAACCCTATGCTAATTCGCGAGACGAATCTATTAAGCCTAATTAATCCATCATTAGCAAATGGTTAGTGTAGCACCCCATTGTCAAATCATGGACTAATTAGGCTTAATAGATTCGTCTCGTGAATTAGACTCCATTTGTGCAATTAGTTTTGTAATTAGCCTATATTTAATACTTCTAATTAGCATCCAAACATCCGATGTGACGGGTGCTAAACTTTAGTATGGGGTATCCAAACACCCCCTAAGTCTTGGGATCCACTATTCTGGAGTTAAGAGAAGGAACAGAAGCGAAGTCAAACACTATAGAATATGTTTGTTACTTGTCTGTTAACTTCGGTCAATCTGAGTACTGAACTCACTGTGTGTAACCATTTTGACATTGGTCTTTAATTCACTGTTGACGTTGCGGTGGCACTGTGGGGGTAACTAAAGTCAGGGGAACACACTCACATTAAGCACTCACTGTAGTTGTTTTTTTTTAATGGATGAGGAAAACATCATATTTATACTCATCTCCTAGTCTCTTTTCTTTAGATGATAACTTATTTACTTTGTTGGCAGGGACATTACATGCTGGGCCTAGCACTTGTCAACAGCCAAAGATTGTCTGAAGGAATAAAAGCACTGGAGAAGGTATCTCTCTCACTCCCTCCTGCCCTAGGGTGTGCTTGTATTATTTTGCTCATTTACTAGCACAATCCATTTTTACCAATCATTAATCTTAAGCTGACCACTTCTATTCCTTTACTAAGTTGATGACCTCCCTCAGTTACCTCAACTACGTATAAATAAAATATTGTTCTACTTGTGGGGTCATGGTCCAACTTCGCCTTAAGCTGGCCTTTATTCCTTCTTTTTTTTGTGGGGAACGTGCTGGCTTTTGTTCCTGTTCCATCCTGTCATGTACAATATAAGTCGTATAAGCACAGGATTGGCAAACCATTCTTAACAAAATATTAATATCAAGATGCCCTGTCCTAGTTCTCTTGATCTGATAAAGATGAAAACTCTGATCTTAACCAGAATCAAGAATTAGTGCAACAACTACAGGAACAGGAAAACCATAATTATGAATGTCTCATTTAATCCAGTTTTCTTCAGATGATTATGTTATTTCAGTTAGAATTCAAATTCTCTTTATTCTGTTTTTACTGATGAACCAAACATTTTCAAAACTAGTCCTTGGAGCTAGGAAGGGGTGCACATCCTGCAAGCTACATGGTTGAAGAGATTTGGCAAGAGCTTTCTAAAGCAAAATACATCGAATGGGAAGGCTTATCAAGAGAGCGAGCCTTTCAATTGCAGAAGCTGAAGTAAGTGAAGATTTTCTGTGTTGTTCAATTAGTATCACAGGGGTGTACTCTAGTACCCTAATGTATCTGTTCATCGTTTTACAGGGTAGAATGCAAACAAGCTCTTAGGAATTACAATAGCCTTGGTAATCCAGCTGCAGATGAACCTGAAGAACAGCTAAATGAGCTAGAGGAAGTTTTCAAGAAAGCTGCAAAGGCTGATACTCCAGCAGAAGTACTAACCTGCCTGAGATGACGTTTACTTGGTTGCCTTGACTGGTCTAATCATTCAATTTATTTATTTTCAGGTTCCTGATCATCTCTGCTGCAAAATTACACTTGATACCTTCAGAGACCCAGTGATCACCCCAAGTGGAGTTACTTATGAGAGGGCTGTACTTCTTGACCATCTTCAAACGGTAACTGACACGAACATCAACAATTTCTCACAGTACACTAGTGTTTTATGTGTCAAAATTATGAACTCTCCTAATTTGTAGGTGGGGAAGTTTGACCCTTTGACCCGTGAGGCGCTTGAACCACACCAGCTAGTTCCGAATCTTGCCATCAAGGAAGCTGTACATGCATTTTTGAGCGAGCATGGTTGGGCTTACAAGATAAGATGATTGCTTTACTGTTTACATACAAGGTTGGAGGTAATATTAGCAATAGGGGTTTTGGCTATTTTCGTCTTTGACAGTTGGTGGAAATTCTTTTTACTGTTGGGGGAGAAGTTTTAACCTGGGATGGATGTGTACAGATTCCCCTTCTCCAGTCGATCTGTCTGTACATATGAGATGGTTGTTATAATATGAATTTTCAACAATAGACAATGCCAGTGAAGCTGGCTATCTGAATTCCTCACTGCTGTGCTCTTACCAGATTTAGAATGGCTTGCCTGCGAAGAGCCTAGAGGGAGGGGGGAAATTGTGATTGGAACTATATTGGTTTATTGATCTATAGGCATGATAGGTGGATTACTTTCTTAGGTAGGAATCATGATAGTTGAAGGTTGTGAGCCATTTGCTAAAAGGTGCTGCTTGCAGTAGGGGGGTTCCCAAGCAATCCCCGTCGCAAGCGAATGCATGACTTTGATTTTCATTTGTCAATGTCATAGTGAATCATACATAGCTCTGCAAGTGTGTTTAGACTGAGTGCGACAGTCCACAGGTTTACTGCAACAGGGACATGCAGCAGTCGCTGTAGGCTGTACCTTAGATTGCAGGCCTCATGGGCACTTTTTGCAGTCTTACATCAAAATGATCCTGTTGCTATAATGTCGTTGGATTAAACCTACGGAGGCCTTGTTTACTTCCCAAGTTGGGAGTTGCAAAATTGGCATTTTGCCATAAATGCGACACTATAACGTTTCGTTTGTATTTGTGAATTATTGTCCAAATATTGACTAATTAGGCTCAAAAGATTCGCCTCGCAAAGTACACAAAATTGTGCAATTAGTTTTTGATTTCGTCTACATTTAGTATTCCATGCATGTACCGCAAGTTTAATGTGATGGGGAATCTTCTTTTTACATAGTGTCAAAGTTGGGAGTTTGGAGGGAAGTAAACAAGGAGGGAATTGTTGTATTGTTTTGTCTTGCTCTTTCTGCTTTTTATTATCAGAGGTTTTAGGGTGAGCTGATAGGCATGAGCTTAGGCTTGTGATATGGCTGGCTAGCTTTGCCAGGTCAAGATTCCTCTGATGCACAATGTTGATAACAAATGCATATGGTTCCGAGTTGCTGACTGCATCTTCAGTTCTTGTAGACCTTTTTTTTTTTTGTAACGAGTGCTAAATTGGGTTGGGAATATACCTGCAGCTGGCCCCCCGGTGGCCCGTGCCTTCCCTCGCTCGAAAGCAGGCAGGGGACAAAGGAGGGCTCTGCAATTGCTTCGAGCTCTTCCAAGAGTTTGACTAGCTTGGTGTGTATGATGCACACAGGCTCTTCATTTTCATGGCGAAGCAAACCATCGTGGCACCACCGTGGCCTGTCATCTTCAGTCCTACCCTCACACATCACAACAGAGTGCTGCGAGGCGTGCCGAGATGGCAAGGTGTACGTGTTGACCACCACTCCATGTTGCAAATGAATACACACCCACAGGGCCGCAGGCACCATCTCTGCTTTGTTCACTCCTCAAGCATCCAAACAATATTTTTCTTTCACAATAAATTAGACGTTTCAACTTTTCAGCTGGCTTATAAGTCCAGCCGAACAGGCCGCAAGTCTGGAAACCTCTCCTCCAATTGTTCCTCCCTTGGTCGTCACCTACACTTGCCAAATCCACACATCTATAAACACCACGCGCCATGGCATCAAACTTGTCGCCGTATCCAGCAAAAAAAGGGTTCATACATTGCTGCTGTTGCATCATGGGGAGCATGGACTACGACATTGGCAAGAAGCCCAGACCAGACCAGCATCATCAGCAGCAGCAGCAGAGGAGGTCGAGGGCCGTGGTGGTGCTCCTGTTCCTGACGAACGCGGCGTCCATCCTCGTCTTCTCCGGCGCCGGCGCGGCGCTCCACGCCCACGTCGGCAGGCGCTACCCGGCGGCCGTCCACGCGTGGGGCTCGTCCAAGCTGCTCCGCGAGCTCAACCTCACCGGCCTGGCGCTCGCGGCCAGCCACGCCGAGGTGGTGGACCTGTCGAACCGCCTGACCGCGGCCAACAAGCAGCTCGAGGCCATCCTGGGCGGCGGCTCGGCCGCCAAGCGCGACATGGAGGCCGCCCGGGAGGAGCAGCGGCAGGCGGCGGCGGCCAACGGCGGGCTGTGGCGGCGGGAGCGGGACCTCCCCGCCGGTGGTGAGCTTCGGTGGGCGGTCGGCCCGCACAGGCGGCCCGGCGCCGGCGGTGAGGTGATGTTCCCGGCGGTGGGGCAGGCGTGCCACCGGCACCGCGGCGACCTGGAGCGGTACATGAACTACACCGCCGGCGGGGAGTGCCCCTCCGACGAGGCGTTCGCGCAGCGGCTGATGCTCAAGGGGTGCGAGCCGCTGCCGCGCCGCCGGTGCCGGCCGCGCACCCCCGCCGGGTACGTGGAGCCGGCGCCGCTGCCGGCGAGCCTGTGGGCGATCCCGCCCGACACCAGCGTCGTCTGGGACGCGTACACCTGCAAGAACTACTCCTGCCTCGTGAACCGCGGGAAGGCCAAGGGCGGCAGCTACGACTGCAAGGACTGCTTCGACCTCCGCGGCCGGGAGAAGGACCGCTGGATGCGCCGCGCCGGCAACAACGACGACGACGACGACCGGGAGGAGAACTCGCTCGACTACACCATCGACGGCGTGCTCGCCACGTTTCCAAAAGGCACGGCGCGGATCGGGCTGGACATCGGCGGCGGGACGGGCACCTTCGCGGCGCGGATGCGTGAGCGCGGCGTGACGGTGGTGACGACGTCGATGAACTTCGACGGGCCGTTCTGCGGCTTCATCGCGTCGCGGGGGCTGGTGGCGATGCACCTGAGCGTGGCGGCGCGGCTGCCGTTCCCGGACGGGGCGCTGGACCTGGTGCACTCGATGCACGTGCTCAGCGGCTGGATCCCCGACGCGGTGCTGGAGCTCGCGCTCTTCGACGTGTTCCGGGTGCTCCGGCCCGGCGGCGTGTTCTGGCTCGACCACTTCTTCGGCCTGGGGGCGCAGCTGGACGCCACGTACGTGCCCATGTTTGAGCGGATCGGGTTCGAGAAGCTCCGGTGGAACGCCGGGCGGAAGCTCGACCGGGGCGTCGAGATGGACGAGTGGTACATCTCCGCGCTGCTCCGGAAGCCCAGGAGGTGACGTGCTTGACGGCCGCCGGACGGAGCTCGGGCTCAGATCACCACCAAGAACAACGGCCATGGAAGGATTTCACAACTCGCAGTTACGGAGTAATTAATTATAAGCTGCAGCTTGATTTCCATGTGTCACAACGAAACAATTTACCTTCAAGTTTTTTGTTTTTTGAGAGGAACAATTTACCTTCAAGTGGATCGTGGATTCGTGGTTGGCTATTGTGGGCCTAGGAAGTTGGACGAGCCCGTAAAGTTGCAGCCCACGACGACATCTCCTACTAATTAAGTTTCAGCCCATAAACCAAGACATGAGCGCGTGTGATGTGCTGGGCTGCTGGCCGTGGCCCATCTGTAAGGGGGTTGTGTGTGTGTGTGTGTGTGTGTGGGTCCACTGTGACAGTGAGCGAGTGCGAGAGATATGCTGCTTGCCTGCTTGTGTTGTTGACAAACATGTGTTAAATCTCTACAGCTAAAAAAACAAAACCGAGTAAAAATTCGGTCCGCCTCGATCGATTAGCGGCCCTCCGTTGCCTGCAAACGCGCCCGCGTCCGCGCCCGCCGCGTTCCGCCGTCGATCCTCGGGGTTGGCTTCGAGCCGTCCCTCGGCCCGACGAGACCCCGACGCAGCACTGGCCCTACGATCAATCGCCCTCCCTCCGCCAACTCTCTCCGCCTCCAACTCCCTGGTCCAGTTTCCCTCCCCATCGCAGCAACGCCGCCGCCGCCGTCCAGGGTTCCCCGTCCTGCATCTCCATCGGCCTCCATTGCAAAACACCGCCGCCGCCGCCGCCGTGAGATCCTCTAGCACCGCCGCCGCCGTCGCCGCAACACCGACACCACTGCCGCCGCAACACCGATGCCGTCGTTCAGGATTTTGCCACACCGACCGCCGCCGCAACACCTGCGCCGCCGCCGCCGTCAAGAGTGGCGGCGCTTCGACAGCGAGAGGCGGTGCCCCCCGATCCATCCCGGCGGCGGATCCTGTACAGTGGGAGGGGTGGCGCCCCAATCTAGTCGCCCATCCATCCCCATCGAGGTGCTCCTCACCCATCAAAATTCCTGTCTTGAAATTCACATGATGCTTAACTGATCCGCCGCACCTCCCCCGCATTCGTCTGCAGCCGATTTCCTCCAGTCCGGCACGGAGGACGGGCGTGAGGGCGACCGCCGCACCTGCGCTTGCCTACGCTCGTGCAGGCCAAGGTACCATCCTGCAAGGGGAGGGCCAGGAGAGCGCCGACGACATCTGGTGCCTTGGTCATCACCTTGCGTGAAACGTCGCCGCGCTGGTAAGGGCCGCCGCGCCACCACTGATGCAACCATCGCGAAGCCGTCCCACCACTGCTACAGTTACTCCACATGGATTTTAGATCTTGTTCTTCGCACGATTTGGAACTGAGCAGCCGCTGGTCTAAATCCCCTTCATGTAGGTGGCCAAACTGCATTCCGCTCTATTAAAAAGCCGTGAGGAAGAGAGTGGGATTTGCATGCTCCTGAAGAATATGGATCGGAGGCCAAGGAACTCATCCCTCAATTTATAGATTTTAAGGAGGTGAGCAGAATGGAGGAGAGTTTTAAAGAATGGTTGGAGACTACGTGCTCCACTGCTCCAGGTGAAAATTTGATGCTTTCCTTCTTGTTTTATCATTTTGCTTACTCGAATTAGGGGCACAAAATCTGGTTCGCCTTTGACCTGAAGGGTTGTTCAGCGCATAAACTTTTTTACATGAATAGTGGACTGCACATACTGCCTCATTTCATGGACAATGGTAAGTTCAAACAAATTCTTCTAGGCATTTCTACATCCTCTTAACTATACTGCATTTTCTTTTTATATTTTATATTATTATGTTCACCACATGGGTGTGTTGGTTTCTTTCCTCTTTATTGCAAGACCAATTTATCTCTTGCTTCCTGCACTAGGCTGTTTCTTATTGATCCTTTTCCTGAATAATTGTAAGATTAGTTTGTGCTTTGGAATTGTAAAACCCATTCTATTATTTGTGTACTATTTGGCATTTTAATTTATTTTAAGTGAGAGATTATTAGGTTAACGTTCTGTCACACAAAAGCAAGGTAAGCTTGCTTATTGCAGCTTATATCAGTATTTCCTTCTCACTTCAACTGTACTAATCAGATTAATAATGTCCCATCATATGAACCACACTTTATGTTGTTAACCTATTTTCCCTAATCGGTCATGAGTTACTTGCCGCAGTAAGATGCTGCTACTCTCTTCAATAGCATTAGGTTACATATACACAATGAAGTAAAGTTTGTTAGAATGGAAAAACAAAATGATTCTTCTGATCTTCCTGCAAGTGGCAAGCATTTGTATTCTAAGCCTTTTGATTTGGTTTCTAATATAATTTTTAGTTGATAAGAAATTTATTGGTCCCGATTGTCATAAGATCTTAGAAGCCTGATTAGATCTCTGTCCAATTCAATCGGCATGGAGCTGAGAAGGTGGGTTGTATTCTGGTAGGGAATATTAGCTTGATAAAAATACCCTGATGTTTTATCGTACACTACATGAGGCCTACTTTATCATTGGACAATATTTTACTATCTTCTGAATTATATGGTGAAGCATCACATTTTATCCTACTATCCTAGTGTATTACAGCTTCATATTGCAAATGCTGTAAGTTCCCAAAAAAACAGGGAACGTATGAGATGACAATGCTTTGATCCCTTTCCCATTATCTCATCAATACAAAGGCAAATATATTATCCTTTATCCCTTTTCCATTATCTCCGTAATTAAGAAGGGGACTTCAGAGATTTTAGGGATAAAGGGCCGGCTGATAACTCAGGCGCAGGGAGGGGAAATCGCCCTGATGATTTTAGGGAACAAGGGTTAAATTTCCTTATGAGCCTATATTTAATTCTAGATGTCTTTTTTACAAAACGTGGTGGGCACATATTCCAAACCAGCTGTGCTACATTGTCATGAATATTTTGTTTTCATCTTGTGTTGCAATATTGATCCCTTGTATGAATGTATGATAAACTGATGGCTTTATCTGATTACTTCATGCAGTGTGATGACATAAGCTACAATGCAAAGTATGAGCATATTGTTTTTCAGAGGTACTTACTACTTGTTTGTGAAATTGGCTTCCACATGTATTAAAATGCATATGGCCGAATGGCACGACAAGAGTGCTAAGATATGATTGTGAGCTCTTTGCTGATTGTTGGCTTAGCGATTGTTCTTTCAATTGAGCTATATATATTTCTTGCTGCTCATAGACTGAAAGCTTGCCAAATTGTGGTAGTCCATTAGATTAGTTTTCAGCTCATAAACTGAAAGTACAGCAAACAACTGTATTAGCTCGGGTGCCGTTTGCATGGGTGATTCTTTGTTTGCCGTGTTGGCTTTTTAGTTAGGTTGTACATAGTAGAATGCAAACTTTCTCAATTGATCTTACTATTTCCATTTCATTGTGCCTATGGAATGGTCAAGATGTGGTCAGTGATAACCAAAGCTATATATCTTATTTTAGTGTTTGACATGTGTGGCCATTTTGTAGGGTGATCAGCATGCTTAGCATTGGTGGGTTTTGGATCTTTCAGAATTTGACAGGGTCAGACTAATCTGGCTTCTCCTCATTACAGAACTGAATTGTGAACTCTATAGAGTTGTAGCATAGAATTTAGTTGTTATATATGGGAATTTTGAATTGCAGTATTGACTGTTTGTATGCAGTAACTGGTGGTGTAGAACATCCCGAATCTGTTTGACACAGCAGTTACTTTTTTGTAAATACACCTGTTCTTGATAGGCAGGATAGTGAAATCGCTAAATGAATGGCTTGCCAAATGTGTTGAGTGATCACAATGGTGATAAAAAAGCTGTTAAAAGTATTAAGTTTTTTCTGATACAGAAACATGTGTCTAGCTGAATGGTGCTTACAGGAACAGCTGCTATAATTTCTTACTTATACTAATTCAGTGGTATGCCAAATCTTTTTCTTTATGAATTGACTATTTCCACCACTTCATGTTCCCTTCATATGCTTATGACTTTTGGACACTGACACCCGCTCTCATCCAAATATGGTCATTTTTTTTCTTTTTTTCCTTTTCTTTGACATCTGTTTTTCCTTCTTTTTTTTGGAGCAAAGCAGGTCCGTTGGTATGCATGTTTTGGGTAATATATGTCACTCAACTTTAACTATGGGGTGAATTTAGAATTAGAATGACTCATGTAGGTTGGAAGGAGCACCATATTTCATAAGCCTCATACTTTGCACCATTTTCACTATTACCGCGGTCTTTACTGTTAAGCTCCAGGTGGAAGAGTAGTCAAATATTTAGTGAGGAGTTTAAGCTATTCATATCAGAATTATAACTTTGGTCCTATCTAAGTCATAAATAGTCTATTATTTGGATGTAGTGATCTGTATGTATCCTATACACTGATATTGTTCATCATATCAAGATTTATGTCTGAATTCCGTATTTGTCCTGAGAAAGTAGATTTATGTCAGATTTCTGTTACATCTGATGAGAAAGTAGAAGCTTTTGATCACAATGAAAGAGATGGTATGCATTCACCATAACAAGAGAAGTTAATTTATTTTTGTCTCTAATGTCCATGTCCTCTTACCTATGTTTAAAGTTTCATATGAGGACCATGAAAGAGCTTACTTTGATTCTGCTGACTGGGCTTTGGGGAAGGTACTGTCCTGGTATTTTCAGGACTGGTTGTTTATCTAGGGTCTGTTCAGGCCGTTTGGTTCAGTGAGCTTGAATCGTTACTATAGTTGGACATAAGGCAAAGAGCAAATGTATATTCAGTTTCAAGTGTTGTGTTAAACTTGAACTGAGACATGGTGTTGGATTATAATTTTACTTGAATTAACTATTTTTGTATACTATGTTTATGCTTGGTTTATCACTATTACGCCAATGTTGATGCTTGTGGATTTCAATGAGCCTTAAACAACACGTTAAGTAGATCAACACCATATTTCCTATGCTCTTCATATTGCACTGAAATATTTTACTGCCCGTAGCAACGCACGGTAATTTTTTTAAAAATAAAACATGCGTTAAATAACAATGTCATTTTTTTTCAAGTGTAAGGCTCTATTTGGATCCACCAGCTAAATTTTAGCTGGCTACATTTAGCTGCTATGGATCTAAACAGGACTCAGCTAAAGTTTAGCCGGTTAAACTTAGCTAAACTGTTAAAACCAAATTACCCCACCTTCCTTGGGAAAAGTTTCTAAATTGGGAGGGGCTAGAATAGACAAATAGCTCTTTAACTATCATTTAGTTGGTAGATCCAAATACCCCTAGCTAAATTTTAAAAAGTTTCTGAAGTTTAGCTAGTTGGACGGATCCAAACAAGACGTAAATGGGTACTGAAGATCTGGGAGGAAATTGATCTAGAAGGAAAGGGATTGGAGTCGCCACCAATCCTCTGCTCCTTCTCCTGCATACAGCAGTAGTATGTGGCAATGCATGGTGGAAGTACACTGACGAATTTCTGAAAAATAGGAGAAGGCCAACAAATGTCTGTCAGATCGCAGAGACAAAAGGATATTGTTGGAGGCGCCCACCGGTAGATGTCCTGAAAACCAATACTGATGGAGCTTTTCACAAGAAGAGTAGCGGTGACTGGTGAGGGAGCTTTGGGCCATGCCATCAGAGATTCGCAGGGTGATGTGATGATAGCAGTAGCCGGGAAGTTGCAGTACTGTCAAGGGGCTCTTCATGCTGAATCAGTCTGAATCTGGGTGAATCTGAAGTTAGCTTTGGAGACGGATGCGTTTGAGACTTTCACAATGGCAAAGTGTTGGGGGTTGCTTGAGATTACCATTCATTAGCGGTAGAGAGATAGGCATTCTAGATCCATATTTCGAGGGTTATATTTTTATAACGGAAAATAAAGGTGGTTAATTTAGAAAGGGCCTATTTGTTTGCCTTCTAGATTACTCCCTCCATCCCGAAAGACACTGTTCGTTTAGCTTCCAAAACTTGTTCCACAAAGAGTGTTTATATAACTTTCAGACCATCCAACAAAGGTCCTCATAATACCTTCTGGTTCAATAAACGAATCGATCATTTACTCCCACTATCGATGCTCGAGCCAAACTCGCTAAACAAGGAAGGCTAATAGGTCCGACAATTATTGCAAGCGTATATGTATAATTAATTCTACTTGTTAATCCATCCGATTAAGAAGAGTTATTAGGGGTACTTTGGACTTTTAACATTGCTACTATCTTGTCTAAAATTTTCTAAACGAACAGTCTTTGTGGGACGGAGGGAGTATATAAGCCAGACCACTAGCTTATTTCAGATTATTTGCAATCCCAATGTGGTCCCAATATGATCTTTTATTATACTACCCTTTACACATAATCTAATAATCTAATGGATTATAATCTCAAATAAATAGGGTCCTTATATCCACAATGGCGGTTGATGTTTACACCTAGAATGGCGGTTGATGTTTACACCTAGAGTTTACTTCTAGGATTTTATCTTTTTGTAGCGTATCTTCTCCACTTTTCTTTTCCTAGAGACTTTCTTTTTCTAGAGAGGGGGAGAGAGAGATACCATCTGCCGGCCCCTAGATAGAAACTAATGAGCAGAGCGCTAAATGAGCCGAACTCACTTTTAGAGACAGGTAACATCTCCCTTCTCCATCGCCATTGCCTTTGGTACGACCTCCCATTTCGACAAGGTGCCAAGGTGTTGGTGATAGCTCTGCCGGCCGGTCTGCTTTCTTCCTGCCGGCCGGCCAACCACGACGGCGGTCGGCGGCGGCCCAGAGCTGAGAATTTCCGAGCAACTGGAAGTCAGCACCAGGCGGCGTCGTACGTCGTGAGCTCGTGACGGCTCAACCGCCGTGGCGGTGGTGGGGTCCAGCAGCGAAGCTATCATCCTCTCCGTCGTCCCCTTGCATCACACTAAGCTTCTTTTGTTGCCTAGGAGCTAGGAACGTGCACACAGAACCAGCCTCTCGATGGGATCGGGGTGCGCAGCAACAAAAGCTAATGCCTAATGACGACGTTACCAGAAAAAGGCAGTGTGAAGCGTGTGGCCTTGGCTAGAGATTTGCTGCGTGATTTTGTCTTGGGCTGATCACGACTCTTGCTCGAGCCGTCCCTATAGCCATCGGGGCCATGGACCTACTGCGACACTAAGTATGTTTGTTTGGCTATATGGTTTATGTATGGAATGGTGCAAAATAATAATGATTCTTTTTTTTTTAATTATACCATCCCATCTAGGATGAAGTCATCCCACCTAATACATTATTCTACTAATAAGAGTGAGCCATATGGTACAAGCACATTGGTTGAACCTCACCATTCAATATCATTCATACATACATCATATGGTATATGGTGCATACAACCAAACAAACCCTTAGGGATCGAGAGTCCATCAGCTTGCAGCTAGCTTATTCTTTCTTGATCAATAGGGCATTATCAGTTGATCAGGCCCCATGCCGGCATGCGTGGCTGCTGCTGCCTGTTATTCTATCCAAAAAGCAGCATGCTGCTGCTCGGTCCCTAGGCCACTAGCACTCTCTAAAATTGTTGGATTCTTCTCCCTTTAAAATTTGTTTCTTGCAAATAATGGGTATTCTTTCCTAGGACATTAATTCCAAGAATTGAAGACATGTTTGGATTTATCCTTGGTTAAATACAGCCACAAGCCCAGAATGCAATGTCATGACTCATGAATGTAAGGAGATGCTAGCATTGTGCTAGTGCTATTTGTTTTGGTTGTCAACGAGTCGGTGGTCAGTTTGCTGGTAGGGTTGTGATGGATGCTTCCTGTCACATTCGAGGATGGTGCCACTCCCCATTTGGGCTGGGATGAGATGGAGGGGGACAGGGTAGGGGTCGAGGCATGGCAATCCGGCCCCAATGCAAGCACACCCAAAGGAGTGGAGAGAAGCTAGCTTAGCCTCTCCCATATCTCTCGAAAGATACATCTTCTGACCCGGTTCACAGTCGCCATCATTCACATCTTTATTTCTACAAACTCTTAATAAAGCTTGTTCTCGATCAGCCTCTCAGCATCATGGATCCCTTTGTGCTGGGGCACATTCATGCACATCGCAGAGGCATGGACGACGGCCATAATGATGTACTACATTTGTCTTGGAATATAAATGATTTTCAATGTATATCCTGCTAAGTTAAAATTGTTCGGTAACCAAATTTATAGAGAAGAGATTAACATCTAATAAAAAAGAGATTAACATCTAATAAAAAAGAGATTAACGTCTAGTAAAGTAAACTACAACGAATCTAATTAAATTCATTGTTACCATACATACTTTTAGCTTAAAATCTGCCGTACGGTTTAGAAACGGAGAGACAAATGCAAGCAAGCGGTGATCAGATTCCCACCGTACTAGCGCCAAAGATTAAAAATGCTTAGGGTGGCTGCATGCACGGCATCTGCACTGCAAGATGTGACTGAATAAACTCAGTCGACACGCTGCAGGACCTTTTTTCTCCCTTTTGCAGCCATTTCATTTCAATCAAGTCTAAAGAACCAGACTTTTCAGCGGCAAGTACGTGGCTGAATGCAAATGCTCGTCTGCCATTCTGCTAGCATAATCTACTTATGTGAAGACGAGCTGTGGCAAACCCAGGATTATTTAATTTATAGGCTAGCTGGACATTAGAAGAACATTGCGGTAGCATTCAGTGGCAACATATGAAAAATTTACAATTGCAAAATCCATAAACACTACAAATTCGTACAAGATACTAGCTAGCTAGTAATCAAAAAGTGGTTTTGAGAAGAATAGTAAAAATCTAGAAAAAACTAACGTACGCTCCTAATTCTAAATCTTTTATTCTTTTATATATATGCTCTACCTTTCAGAGAAAAAGGAAATGTTTTATCCTAAATCAAGTACATTTCATCGAATCCCAGCTGAAGCCATGCACATGATGCACGTACCGCTGCTCACAGACTTTATCATCAGTGGCCGCCACCGACGTGTAAGATAAAGGCATGTCACTCTCGTTACTTGAACACGTATGAATATGATCACGAAGTGTACATGTGTGTGGCGACACACACGTACCATATCGAGGCTATGGTCATGTACCCCGAGCTCGATACGATCGTCGTCGCATCGCATCACTGTTGTACCCTAAAAGTTATCTCATCGATCCGCCCGTGTCATTCCTAGCTAGCTACTCACTGATCGATACAATATATGTACCTTGATGTTTCTCAAAAGGTCGAAAACCAACAAGCTACTTTTTCACCACGGATCCATCATCACCTGTATCTTCGTACTACGATTCCTCCCCTGTCCTCGTCGCCAAGCTAGTCAATTTAGCAAAGCATTTTCTACATGGTTATTTTCTTGGTGACATTCACCAAATGTATAAAACCTCTGGTCCAGTGGTTGAGCACTTGAGTAGCATCTAGCAGGTCCAGATTTGACTCCCCGTGAGAACGAATTAAACGAGTTTGAAATAAAAAAATTATAAAAAATAGGTAGGACTTCCCTGACTTCGCTCAAAAAAATAAAACCTAGCTGGGTTCTTATTTGTTTTTTTTTACGATTCCTTCCTTAGAACCGATCGATCTCGGTTCCATACGTCCAAAAGTACTGTAATCCTTTTCATAAATTTTGATCCCACAATTAATCAAATTTACTTATTTTTCACTCTCCCTCATTTATTTATTTTCTATCACAATGCTCGTCTTTACTTTTGTGATAGACTTTAATTCTCGTTAATAGTACTAGTCCATCAACCGTGCTCCCGCACGGGCTAATATTTTTAGAAGCTATTGTATTTGAAAATTATTTAGAAATTAAACTCCTAGATAATAATCAAAATTTATTGCCTACTACTCTCTTATTTTTTTTCAATACATCAACATAATACTTATATAGATATGTACCTACCTTTGTCCAATTGTGATTGATTTTTAATTAATAATTACTCTATGCACTTTTTCATCCATATTCATACTTTTTCCATTTTGTATCGCACCTCCAATCCTCCATACATTATGTTTAGCATACAAATCAATATTTTTCATCGATTCCTCACGTACATGTATAAATGGTCTAAATGGTGACACTCATCATGTGTATATACTTGAACTTAGTATTTTTATATTAATAATGATATAAATAGGTAATTTAGAATCATATATTAGTTTATTTTTGACATTTATGTATGATGCACGTGAAGATAATTATATTAAGATTTAGATGTTTAATTTAGGTTATTTTTAATAACAACTTACATGGGTAATATAGATAAAATTTTAGAATGATATTTTAAGTTATGCTTTATTATGTATTAGTAAATTGGATGAAGATTATGGGATTAATTTAGATTATTTTTTATAATAGCTGAGCTCGGTAATTTAGATATAGGTTTAGAGCTCATTTTTGAATATTTTCACAATGATAGTGGTGGGTAACTTTTTAGAAAATATAATAGATCAATGGCTATGATTATTAGAGTTTACATGATTGGTGTTTGATATTTTTGATTTTTATGAGAATTTGTCTCTTTTTTTTCTAGCTTGTCTCATGGAACTAATGCGGAGTCTCCAATGGAAAAAAAATAGGACTACATTGCTAAAAAATTATTACCATAAGCTACCTCTCGTTTGTTAAATATTCAAACACAATAGATATATACTTATTATCTTCATCCAATTGTGATAGATTTTAGTTAGTAATTACTCTATAATATTTTCATTCACATTTATAATCTTTAACTTTTCACTTTGCATCACAGGTATGTGCTTGAATTTCATACCTTGAATTTTTTTAATGAACCCTAAGTTTGTGATACAATTTTAATATAAAAATCTATATTCTCATCACTTCCTCTATATCTTTATAAATGGTAACACATCATGTGTATAGAACTTAATTATAATATCATATACCAATAGTGCAAGATATAGACGATTTAGAATCATATATTGCTGTATATTTTAATTAAGGTTATTTGATTCAAATGTAGGGTTATCATGTTATTTTTAATAATGGCATGTGTGGGTAATATAGATGCAAATTTAACAGGTTACTTTAAGTTTTTAAGTAATAGCGGTGGGCAATTTGGTTGCAAATTAGGGGGTTATTTTAAATATTGTTTATAATGGCGTAAGTGGGTAATTTTGATGAAGATTAGGGGGTTACTTTAGTTTATTTTATATAATAGCAGAGGTGGGTAATTTATATATAGATTTAGGGGGGTTGCTTTAGGCTATTTTCATAATGGCATAGGTGGGTAATTTTTTAGAAAACATAATAGATTTAATGGCTATGATGATTTGAATCTATCGATTAATGATCATATGTTTTGCTTTTTTGTGAGAATTTCTAGGATTTCTCTCTTTTTCTAGAGTGTTCACCTAGGAATTCTAGGTGGCTTCACCTGGAGGCTTTAAAAGAAGCCTCCAATTAGTAATAGTAAGATTTTTCACTTTTTGCCACACCTAAGTGTAGCCATGTGTGTTTTGGATATGTGTTTTGTTGAAACCTTACCATGAGCTATATTTGGCTTCCCAATTTAATTTCAACCACGCATATACTATATAATTAAATATGTATTTTTAATTATGTGGTTCGTGGTGACACAATCATGCATGTTTGAGTCGGTCTTTTGCATATTAATAATTACAAGAGTGTATAACTTAAAAGCATGCGGTGTTTACAATTTCTTACGACTAATTTAGATGCATATTTGCGAGATTACTTTAGCTTATTTTTAATAATGATAGATAAGGTCATTTAAATGTAGATTTAAGTTGTGTTATTATTGATAATTTATATACATGTGTTACTTTAGTTACTATCCATAAGGTAAAGCTGAGTGATTTTGAGGAAAGTATATCTAATGGATTATTATCAACTATGAAGGAGTCTCGGTGGTCAGATATTTTACTTTTTTTTAAGAATTTTGGAGATTTTCTGTTTTTTTCCTTGCACATCGAGGATTAGCATGGAGGTTCCAAAATGGATTTATAATTAGTAATAAAATAGTAAGACTAGTCTACCAACTTATGCTTCTGTTATGAGCTACATGTACACGTGTGCTACCGGGTTTTGATCTCTCTTTACATGCTTGAAGATGATCACTCCCGAAAGGTTCTTTGCTGCTTCACTGAAGAGCCCCTCTTATCTCCCTACAAAGTTTTTGAGTAACTGCCTGCCAACATTTGTCCATGCACGACGGTGGCACACTGCACACGTGCCAGAAGGCACCGCCGCGTGTGAGAAATTTTAAAGCATGACGACTAGAAAACCAACAAGGAAGCACGCGCGTGCGTGTGTTTGGCAACACCTGGCGTGTAATGCAGCCCTATTTGTTGAGAGAAGAAACCAAAACCGGCCTCATTACACTACAAGCAATCCGGCCGGCCAATACAAAGTACAAACATTTTTTGTGATAAAAATTAAACAGCACGGTGTATGCACCTCATGAAACTCCAAGAACAATGTACCAAGAGCTGTATTTGTACTCTAGATTTGGATCACGTTGCTCAACAGAATTTAACTTCTCTAACAAAATGTAACCTTTTCTTCTAAGAAAAAGTCTAATATTTTCTCTTATTTTTGAGGATTTAATGATAAGATATTGTTGTGCTCCGAGCGAGAGCTTGTGTACACAAGCCATGCGTGTGCCTGGTCCACCGTGCGCCGACGTGTACCTGTGGGCCCGCACAGCCCCTACTACTACGGTTCATGGGTTTATAGAGAGCGAGCGGCACGCGGACCCAGCGACGGTTTCACTCCGGCCTCTTCGCCATCCTTGTGAGTTCTCTCGTCGCTTCCGCCTCGACGGTGTGCGCTCCCAGAGTTTGCGTTGCTTGCGCGAGCGGCGCCGCACGGGAACCGTGCCGGAGATGGCCGTGGGTGTGGGCGATGGCGTGGCGAGCCCACCGGCGATGTGGTGGGCGCCGGTGGTGGCGGCCGTCGTCGGCGCGTTGCTCCTCTTCTTCCTCCTCGACGCCGGGGCGCGGAGGCTCCACGGGTGGTACAGGGAGGCGGCGCTGGGCGCGGCGAGGCGGGCGCGGCTGCCGCCGGGGGAGATGGGCTGGCCCGTCGTCGGCGCCATGTGGGCCTTCCTCCGCGCCTTCAAGTCCGGCAAGCCCGACGCCTTCGTCGCCTCCTTCATCCGACGGTCAGTTTCCTCCATTCCAGTAACCGCCCTCTCCCTCCCTCCCTCTCTTTCTCTCTCTCGCCAATGCCAAAGCCATCCTCTATTCCTCTTCAGACAGGAGTTGCTATCCACACTCTACTCCTGACGAATTACTGCGAGATTGTTGCGGTTTGGTTTGGCCGCCAAGAACAACATTGTACATCAATTCCTGTTGGTGTTGGGGCATGAACGAAATGTTCTTGTCCTTGCAATATCTGTCTCTCTCCCTCTCTCTACAAGTCTACTGTAGTAGTGCAATCAAATGGATGCTTTTAGGTATGCACCAAAAGACATCCATCACCTGCAAGCACAAACAACAGGAGGGATGACTCTTCAACCTGTCCCCTGGACCTCAAACAGGCACACGTACACACAAAGTGTGGCTTCAAGATCATCATCTCTCTCCTTTTTATTTTCTCCAACCTGTTTCTGTCTTCAGTTCTCTGTGCGCCCTGATGACGCCACGATATCCTACTGCTACGCACGCCTGCATATCACCTCCAGCAGTCAGTGAATCACTTTCAACGATTCTGTCAGGCTGCTGCCGTAAGTTCAGAAACATGCACAGTCATCCAGTCAGTCAGTGATGGCTCGTCTGATCTGATCTGATCAGATGCATGGAGGAGGAGCTAGGGAATGCTTGCTGGCGCTGCCCCCACTGCCCAAAAGGAGATGTCTGACTGATTGATTTCCATTTCCAACACCTCCACCACTCTCCCATGCCTGCATTCAGAGCAGATTCCATCTTTGGCAATGGCCAAAACCTTCGTCGATAAATGCTAATGCCCTCTGCTCTGCTGATAACAAAACACCGGGTGATTGATATGCCCTGCTTGGCACCTACCCCATCGCGTCCCTGATTCCCCATCCATATGCTGTCAAAAAGGCAGCTGCTTTGCTTATCCTATCTATCCTTTTCCCTGTAAAAGAAAAGTTTTAATCTGTTGTTTGATCCATATGCTGTAGTGTAGGAATCGTCTTTGCTAGTAAGACAGGTGTTTGGTTTGGTGCCATCCAAATTTGTCTCTGTCGATTCTTCATTGTCGTCGACGGGCGTCGGTCCGTCCAAAGTGATTTCATAAATGATATGAATACTCAGGTGATCTGTTGAGTTTCAACTGATGGTGATTTGCTGAGCACTATTTAATTCATGCGCGAATATGTGCTGCGGCTCTCTTTGGGTAGTATCTGTGTTAAAAATGCAAATATTCTTCTTCTTCAGAGCTTTGCCGCAATCTGTATGTTGTCTTTTGCCCTGAAAGGCTGAAACACTACAGAAATGAAGGCATTATGTGGAATGCATCTCGACAAGACTTAATATATTCTGCCTGCTGATTTACAAATCACCAGGGGGGGGTGGGGGGCGCCCCCCCCCCCCCCCCCCCCCCCCTTTTCCCCAGGGATTGAAATTTCCAGTACAAAAATTTGAATTCAACCAATTTTTGAGAAATTCCTGTAACAAAGAAAACGAGTTCCTGGCTCTGCTAGCTCTTGCAATTCACTCATAACCTCATGTTTTGTGCAATGCTAATGAATGGTGAGCATCCAAGTATGATTTTCTGTGCAAAATGTTTGCATCTAGGACATGACCTGTTTCAGAATGCATGTTCGCAAGTTCGATCATTCTGGAGTCTGGTGTTGATCTTTGATCAGTACTCTGACGAGAGCTCATCAGTTGCCCTGACTCCTGATTTTTGGCAATTTGGCATGCAGGTTTGGCCGCACTGGCGTGTACCGAGCTTTCATGTTCAGCAGCCCGACGATCCTGGTGACGACGCCGGAGGCGTGCAAGCAGGTGCTCATGGACGACGACGGCTTCGTCACCGGGTGGCCCAAGGCCACGGTGGCGCTCATCGGGCCCAAGTCGTTCGTGGCCATGCCCTACGACGAGCACCGCCGCCTGCGCAAGCTCACCGCCGCGCCCATCAACGGCTTCGACGCGCTCACCGCGTACCTTCCCTTCATCGACCGCACCGTGACGTCGTCCCTGCGCGCGTGGTCCGGCGAGTGCGCCGACGGCGGTGAGGTCGAGTTCCTGACGGAGCTCCGCCGGATGACGTTCAAGATCATCGTGCAGATCTTCCTGGGCGGCGCCGACGACGCCACCATGCACGCGCTGGAGCGGAGCTACACGGACCTCAACTACGGGATGCGCGCCATGGCCATCAACCTGCCCGGGTTCGCGTACCGGCGGGCGCTGGGGGCTCGCCGGAGGCTGGTCTCCGTGCTGCAGGGCGTGCTGGACGAGAGGCGGGCGGCGACGGCCAAGGGGTTCACGCGGTCCAGCAGCGTGGACATGATGGACCGGCTGATCGAGGTGGAGGACGAGCACGGGCGGAGGCTGGACGACGACGAGATCATCGACATCCTCATCATGTACCTCAACGCCGGCCACGAGTCCTCCGGCCACATCACCATGTGGGCCACCGTGTTCCTGCAGGAGAATCCCGACATCTTTGCAAAGGCCAAGGTATGCCGTACTGGATTTATAATCGTGCTGAAAAAGGTTGAATCTTTTCAGCTCAGACGACATTATTTGGAGATCAGTTTGGTTGATGCGGCTTCTTTTCTTCCAGGCAGAGCAGGAGGCGATCATGAGGAGCATTCCACCGACGCAGCAGGGGCTGACGCTGAGGGACTTCAGGAAGATGGGGTACCTCTCACAGGTAACGTTTTCTTTGTAGCAAATTAAATGCATTATATTCAGCTCACGCAGCAGTGACTTTGAGCGCACCAGATTCCATTCTTTGACAGTACAATGCAACCAACCAGCAACATTATACTGTACTGATGAACTCCTATGTATCTGAAGGTGATCGACGAGACGCTGCGGTTCGTCAACATCTCGTTCGTGTCCTTCCGTCAGGCGACCAAAGATGTCTTTGTGAACGGTGAGTTTCAGAATTAGCCTCACATTTTTGTATCTGGAATCCACTGAAACACCGTGTGCATTTTTCTAACAGGGTACCTGATCCCCAAGGGCTGGAAGGTTCAGCTGTGGTACCGGAGCGTGCACATGGACCCTCAAGTGTACCCTGACCCCAAGAAGTTCAACCCTTCAAGATGGGAGGTACTGTACCAGCAGCAACAGAGACACTGTTGCCATTCTGAATAAATCGATCCTAGAAGCATCACCAATCAGATCATGGCCTGATGAAGCTCAAACAATCTTCATACTCTTGTTTCCTTTCAGGGCCACTCGCCGAGAGCCGGCACATTCCTCCCCTTCGGCCTCGGCGCAAGGCTCTGCCCCGGCAACGATCTCGCCAAGCTGGAGATCTCCGTCTTCCTCCACCATTTCCTCCTCGGTTACAGGTAACTTCTTTCATTCAGGGTTTACCGTTTAGATGAAGAAACTACAGGTGTTTTTTTTTTGGCTTTGTTCATATGACACCTTATCTGAATAATGCATGTTTCTCTTAAATGATTTGTTGGGCTTTGCTTTGGCAGGCTGACGAGGACGAACCCCAGCTGCCGGGTGAGGTACCTGCCCCACCCCAGGCCGGTGGACAACTGCTTGGCCAAGATCACCAGAGTTTCAGACGAGTACTGAATTCTGATGAAGCATAGCTAGTTGCTGGGGTCGAAAAAGGGCCAAACTATTGTCGGCGATCTGTGCAAAAAATAAAACAAGCAAGAAATGAAGTGTTACATGACATGTTCTGTGCTTCAGCAATGTGCCTCTCTGCCCCTGTATGTTGTTGCTCGGCTAGCTGTTTCGCTGCTCTTCTTAATCACCATCCCCACCTGAAATTTTATTTTAAAAGAAACTACGTAGGATGCAGGAGCCAAAATGCAAAATCAAAGGTTAGGACCAAATTTTCAAGAGGAAAAGGAACTATGCTTTGTGAAAATACTATGATTGTCCCAATGACACGTGGGACCCTACCCTCACTTGAGAGAGATCAGAATCAATTGGCATCTAACAAATGCTACAATGAATCAATGATACTAGACAAGGGACATGAGAGGAGTTTTGACAGTTTTCTAATTTCCCCAACAATATATCAATGGATCAAGAGGAAGAAACGGTGCAGCACATTCTTACCAACGCTAGCATAGTTCCAATAAGGAATGAAAAGAGCTTCGCTGATTGGTGAATAAATCATATAAAAAAAGTAAGGAAAGCCCAAAGAAAAGGATTTTACTTACTAGCAACAAAGGGAATTTTTGATGGGGGCAGCCCTTCTTTGCAAGCAGCACATCAGTTCTTCAAAGTTGAGGCTTTGCAACCTTGCCGGTCAAGAGGAGGGTCCAGCGAGAGGTTTTTAGTTTAGATCTGTGGGGTGTTCCTTTGCGAGGAAATGAGACTGTTTCACCAGCAGCTGCAGCTGCAGCTGCACAGTCCAGCTGCTCGGCTGTAGCTCAAGCACCAGTTGCTTCACAGCCAGTTGATCAGCTGATACTCCATGTCAAAAAATTGGATGCAGCTTAGCAGCTGTAGCTGCTGCTACAAGCAGCTGCAGGCTTGCAGCAGCACTGTAGTCGCTTCAGGCTTTCTGCCGCAGCCTCAGCTGCAGCTCAGCCACAGCAATCACTTCCGAGCACCCATTATAAAAATACGGGCCTGGAGGTCGTGCCGCAGGGAGGCGGCGAGGCCGAGGAGCGCGAGCGCTAAGCCCGGGGAGGACTCCGCGGAGCAGAGGATCTGCTCAGCGGCGCGGCGAGTGGCGGCGTCGAGGGAGAGGGACTGCGCGAACCAGCCCGCGAGGGCGTCGAGCTTCTCCGGGGCACCTCCATTCCGCGCCGCCGCGGCTCGGGGTCATCCGGGCGGGAGGGGGACGGCTAGGGCTTATGGTTCGCCTTCGCGAGCTGGGTGTCAAATTGTGCGGCCGCCGGTGGTGGCTGCGGTGTCTGATGGTGGCGTGCGGCGGCGGAGGCTGCGGCGGTCGTGAACCGGAGCGGAGACGAACAACGGAGTGCGCCGAGCTGTTTGGGCCTTTTGATGGGCCGTTCCTTCAGTTAGTTTGTGGGCCAAACTAGCTACGGGAAAATTATTAATGGGCTTGAACCGTTTGCGATTTTCCTTTAAGGCCTTGGGCCGATAGCCTTTGGGAGAAGGAGAAATGCTCTAAAAAATTGCTATCTTCCTTGATAAGATCACCAAACTATTGGGAGAGAAAATGAATGTGAAGTGAAAGCAGAACAATATGATATCGTGCAAAATGCCAGAGAGACAAGCAGGAATCAAGCAAGAAGAACATTACAGGATTATTACAACCACTAGTTTCCTATGAGAAAAAAACCCACAATTTTCTTATGCCATGGGCTTCTCCAACAGCGCCGAGACGTACCACTGGTCCTTCTCCTTCCCCCGGCCGGTGTTCCACCGGAGCTTCTTGAACCCGACGCGACCAAGCATTGGCGCCACCGTCGCGTTGAGCTGCGCCCCGGGGCAGGGGAAGTGGTCGAGCCAGAACAGGCCCCCGGGCCTCAGCACCCTGTACACGTCGAACAGCGCGAACTCCAGCATCACGTCGGCGGGGACCCTCGATCCGCCGCCGTCGCCGAGGCCACCCGCCGCCGCGTGCACGATGTCGAGCGTGCGGTCGAAGAAGGGCAGCCGGTGCGCGGCGGTGACGTGCACGGAGATGAGCCCCCGCGACGCGACGAAGCTGTTGAGCGGCGCGGCGGCGCTCACGGCCGCGGTCACCACGGTGACCCCGTGATCCAGCATCCGCGCCGCGAACGTGCCGGGGGAGTAGGAGGACCCGCCGCCGGCGAGGTCGAGGCCGACGCGCACCGTGCCGTTGGGGCGGGTCGCGAGCACGGTGGCGATGGAGTAGGACAGCGCGCCGTCGTCGCGCGCCCACCGGGCCTTCTCCCGGCCGACGCGGCGGAGGTCGACGCCGCGGGAGCTCGCCAGGCACGAGTAGTTCTTGCACGGGTAGTACGCGTCCCAGAGCACGCTGGTGTCCGGTGGCGTGACCCAGAGGCTCGTCGGCAGCGGCGACGGTTGCCGGTACCCCTTGGGCGACGGCGCGCGGCACCGGCGCCGCGTTAGGGGCTCGCAACCGCTGCGCATCAGCCGGTGCGCCAGCGCCTCGTCGGACGGGCACTCCCCACCGGGAGTGTAGTTCATGTATCGCTCGAGGTCGTCCTGGACGCGGACGCACCCGTGGCCCAGAGCCGGGAACACCGCCGTCGCCGCCTCGCCGGTGGCGTTCCGGCCGTGTCCGGCGGTCATGGACGTGTTATGTGGTCCGACGGCCAGCTTCAGCTCGCCGGAGGGCTCTCGCTTCCATCCGCCGGCGATGGCGACGATGTCCGCGGCGTCCCGCGCGGCCATGGAGTCGAGCAGGGTGCGGAGGAGCTCGTTGGCGGTGCCGACGCGGGCGTAGAGTCCCGCGAGCTCGGCGCGGCTGGCGGCGAGGTCGGCCTGCGTGGCGTTGAGGTCGGCGAGGAGCGCGGCAGAGCCGTCCCAGAGGCGGATGGTGGAGGGCTTGTAGCGGCGGAGGAGGGAGGGGCCGGCGCCCGAGGAGACGACGATGGAGACGGTGTTGGTGAGCAGGAACATGAGCAGCGTGACCGCCGTCGTGCTGCAGTACCACCGCCGCCGCCTGGGCTGCGGCGGCGGCTTGTTCTTCCCGTTCCCGTCGAGGAGGTCGGCGGCCTCCATGGTACGATCCCTTTCGCTCGCCGACGCGCTGCTGCTCTGGACCAGAGATCACCAGACAATGCAGCTAGAATGGAGGCGGCGTGAAGCCGTGTGTGGCTTCTTCGTCCGGATCGTAGGAAGCTACGGCGGCTAGCTTACGACGCGGAAAAGGGATAGCTGGAGTAGATTGCACTCCGGCTTTGGAGGTCTGTGCTGCCTTGGGCTCCGAGATGCGAGTGCTTGCACGTAAAGTGCACGACGACCTCAGCAGTCAGTGATGGAGTGATCGGCGGCGCTGCTGGACGTGGCGAGGCCGAGCAGCGCACGGACGGCCCAGCCCAACATGTGGGAGGCTAGGGATGGTGGTCTTGCGGCAACTGCTGCTACTCTACCTACGCAGCGCGCGGCAGCCCGGCGCCCCGCGAAGTCAATGATGGGCTCGGCGGCCGGACAGTAGTGGAGTGGGCCTTTCGTACACAAGTGTGGATTTCGGGGTGGAAAAAACCCAGCGCCCCGCAGGCCGGTAGGCCTCGTCGAGGAGAAGTTGTTTTTTTTATAGAAGTTTTGCCAGGTGTTTAGTTGCCGCACTGGTAACGTAACGCGACTGTAAATGGATCGCTGTTTACAGGATTTGTTTATTTGGACAATGTAACGGTATTAGATACCGTTACAACTATTTAGTTTCCAACTCATTGGAAGATAAATTTCAAATTTAACAACTATTCATGAGACCAGACATAGCAACTAGCATATCTCTATATGCTGTAGCATATAATACAAGGAGGTTTAACTAATACAAAATTTGCAGCCTCATGATGTAAAAAGGTATTCAACATAGACTGAAAGCTAACCAAGGAGACAGGTAAAATGAGACATTTCAAATGGAAGACAGCAAGCATGATCAGCACCCTTTTGAACTTAAGATTCGTTATCGCTTGATTACCGATCTAGTTCCACCTTCTATCTTCTTCTCTCATCTACAAAAATGGTGACAAGTTAAGGTATGAGGTGTTATTTTTTTTCTGAAAATAATGGTATATCGATTCATCAACAATGTTCAACAAGATGTACTTCCATTATCATTAGTTGATTGAATATTTCTGCCCAAGATTAGCATCCTTAAATTGCAAACATACAACTACATATATTAGAATATATTGGCATGATATAACTGTAATCTTGACTGAATTCTTGTGAAAGAGCAAGCATCTGAATTATGGTAGTAAATAAACATCCGAAACAAGATAGCAAAGTGACACATATCACTAAACATATCACTAAGCAACTGGTCACGGGAACAGATATCATAGTTCTTTACTACTTCTCTGAGAAGCCTCAGCTAAAGAATTGTGAATGACATTGCCGTAGGATCAGCTCTTGAATGCAAAGCATGCACTGAATATTTGTCTAGGCTTAAGGATTGTTTTTTTTTTTGGAAAATAGCGATTATCTTTGTGCCGAACCGAGTAACACCATTGACCTTCAATAAGTTAAACAGAATCTCACCATGGCAAACTGTTTTGCTGACATCACTAATCATGTCTCGTGCCTATTTAGCCGGGGCTAGGAAAAACTGTTTCGAGTAATACTATAGGAAACATGTGTCTGCAATGTTGTCTATTTTTATTGAAGTGCCGAGTGCTGAGAGAGAATGTAACTTACTTTAATTCCGTCAAACAAAGATGCATGAGCTATCCTTACATTAACCAATGGGGAGCTACCGTTATCCCGATTTCACTCACAATACGAAAACAAAGCATACTATGGTACTACCAGTGGCTCTCAGCTGACCATATCGAGCATGTTTAGTTTAACCATGAGGGATATGGGTACCCTATGGGTCCCCACCGACTAGGATACTGGCCGGATCTGACAAGTGGGCTCGTCTGGGCGATTCAAATCAGCCCAAATATTGCAGTATTGTAATCTGACTCAGATTGCCTTTCATGTAACAACCAAGTAGATTAGATTCAAACTGACATGTAACCCTAGGTTGTTAGCCTATATAAGGTGGCTGGGGACGCCTCCCGAGGACATAGAAATTCTCAAGCAATACAAGCCATCAAGCATACATGACGTAGGGTATTTGTGGCGGAACCGTCCGACTTAAACTGGTTTAAATGCGCCTAATTGCTGCCGACGCAGCAATTATCCGAAACGCACTTAAAACAGTATAAGTCCGGTCGTCTGTCGAGTGTCCCTAGGACTCCTCGAAAGATCCACGTTGTGTCTCATAGCCATACATCAGGATAGTATCCGCGATGGGATAGCATCAACAAATATTACATTTTTACATACATATAAAAGGTACGAGTTATTACAGAACATAGATTGAAGCAAACTTAACAGTGCAGTGTTAGGCGGAGTTCTAAGACTTAAAACATAAATGATTCAGGAGGAGATGAGCAGTTAAAAACTTCTTCTAAGGGTATTGTGAGACTCATAACAATACCCTAGAGCTTCGGGGCTTCCTCTTCGGTAGACTCCTGCGGTGCTTCTGAAAGATAGCCACAAGGGATAACCCTGAGTACGGGGTACTCAGCAAGTCTTTGGAAGTATATGATAGCTTTTGGTGTACTTGGCTGATACATTTTTGCCGAAAAAGCTTGCTATAAGTGATGCCTTAGTTTTATCTTTTATTTAGGTTAAGTTATTACCTAACCATTCTAAATGATGAGAAGAAAGTAAACACAACAATAGATATTAAGTCATACATCAAACATTATCAGAAAGATATGTCATTCATGAATTATACTACGATGCTCAATAGTGATCAAGTGCATTCATAACCGAGAATTGCGGCGATCCGGATCAGTTTACATCCTGCAGGAGAGTACCCTGATCACCAGTTTTATACGACTGTCCAGGTCGTACGTAACGACCTTTCGATTAGCAAAATAAATGATTGGGAATAAGACTACCCGGACCCAGGGACGCACCCTCACATGGGACCCCACGTCTGGCCCGATCACCATGTGAGTTTCAGGCTACGCCCCTGCCAATCTCCAGCACGTCAAGCGCGGGTACGAAGTATTCCCGATCAGAGAGTTTACTAACCTACTGGGCTTTACTGGTCCCATACCCAGTAAGTGATCAGATGCTTATCACTTGATCAAGGTTAAGACAACGAATCGGGCCTTAACCAAATTAATCTAGCAGACAGAACTACATCTCTAGCTTCTGTCCGCTTCCCAATTTCCAAGTTATCTTTCCATAAGTAACATGTATGACTCAAAAGTTTTCCTTAAGGTTGGTAAACCAAGTATGTAAGCAACTAAGCAATTCTAGACTTGGGTTATCTACTAAAGGTTTGAACAAGTGGCAAAGATGTCCTTAAAACAAGGCATGATCATACACAAGAATAGGTTTCAAGCAACTCTAGACTTAGTGCATACATATAGCAAATAACCGATAATTGGACACATGAAATAATAACTCCAAAATAGATAGGTATAAATGCACCGGAGCTTGCCTTGTTCGCTTAAAAAGTTAGTATTGTCCGACGGGTTGGCCTCGCAGGGGACCAATTCAAAAACTTCTTCGAACTCCGAAGATCTTTTTGAAAATTCCAAATAATCTCCTTCTGGTGCTTCGGGATCTATAGCACAACACATGCAGGGGTTAGGAATGCAAATTTTTGAATAAAAGACTATACAACTTTCCTTCATGATAAAGTTGCAAGCCAACAAGGACTATATAATTTATCATGATAAAGTTGCAAGCCAACACACAAAAACCTCAAAAGATTAGCCCACAATTTTATTTTCTTACTTAACCCTACTTAAGGTTTTTCTTTTATTTTTGGAAAAGGTTATAATTATTTTCTAACTTAAAAACCTAATTTCATATGAGTTGAGAATAATTTGTAATTATGAAAATGTTATTTCATATTTTATGCATTTTATAAAGATTAAGTATTTATTTAATTACCTTAAAAGAAAGGCATTATATAAATACCCAAATTTTTATTATTTTTCTAGGGTGTAAAAATTTTAATGCATAAAGGAAAATAAAACAAGCCTAACAAAATTGGTTTCACTAATTTTGGACACTCCTAGAAATTTCTGTGATTTAAATGGTGAAATTCGGATTTAAACTAATTATTCTATAAAGGAAATCTAATTTTCCCGAAAAATACCCCCGGGTAACTTTTCTCACGCGGCTCAACTCTACCCCCTCTTACTTGCACTGGGCCCACGGCGTGGACCCACTCCTTCTCCTATTCCTTTTTACCCGCCGGCCTTCTCTCTCCCGGACGGGCCCTACTGGGCTGATTCCTTTCTTCCTTTCTCCTCTTATCACCCGCGACGGCCCAACGGCCCTCTTTTCTTTTTCTCTTTTCCCGCAGCGCGGCCTGCTTTTCCTTCCTGGCCTCCGGCCCCTTTTCTCACACGGCCGTCCGCCCCCGGCTTCTTGGGCCTCCGAAGTGCCGGCCCAACAGACGCCCGCGCACCCGGCCTTCTCTTCCTCCTCTCCTTTCCCACTGACGCGCGGGCCCAAGGCTCCAGACGCTTCTTCCTCCTCCCGCCAAAACGCGCGCGCGCGACAGGGGGCGGCGCGACTCGCCGGCCGGCGCCCTACCGGCGGCGGGACTAGGTCAGGACAGCACCTCTATACCTTCGCGCACCCGCGCGCGGCAACAGCTCCTCGGGAGATGGCCGGAGCCATCCCCTCCACGGCGGCGGGCGGCGGCACCTACGGCCGGTCGCAGCTACGCACGACAACGGCGCAAACTACCCCAACGACTATGGCTACACCATCCTAGTATCCTAAGGACCTGCCTAAGACTACCCAAGAAGGAAGAGAACAAGCGCAAGGGGGTGCTCACCGTGAGCGGGAGGCGCGGCGACGGCGGACAGAAACGGCGGCGGTTTATGGCGTGCCGGCGGAGAAGCCGGACAACAAGCTGCTAGGGTTGCTGGTGGGGTGTGGGCGAAGGTGTGGACGGAGGGAATCGACGGGAGCTGTGGTGTGGTGGTGGTGGAATTTGCTCGGCGGCGGTGGCTTGGACAGAGGCGCTGGCGGCGGTAAAAGGCAGCGGTAGAAACGGCGGCGCGGGAACGGTAAATATATGAACGGCTTACCGCACGCATGGGCGACACCGTGGCCTATTCATAGGCTTGCGTGGTAAGGAGGTGGCGTAGCCGTTGCGCTAGCGAGCGACCGAGAGCGGCGGCGGCGACACGTCGAGCTCGGCTCTGTCATCGTTTCCCTCCTTTTCTTCTGACGCCCGAACTTCAGAGCTAAATTGCGGTTGATTTTCAATCCAACGGTACACATGTGTCTTAACCGAAGTTGTAGATAAACTTGAACTCTTCAAATTTTATTTTAGCTCTGACCCGAGATAAATATCAAACCATAGTCGAATTTTGAATTGTTTCTTGTGTTTGTCTGAACTTCATTGAAACCGGTATTCAGTTCGTCAGTTACTCGAGGTGGTTATTTGCCCGACTTAGTGAATCATTTCGGTGGTCCAAATTCTCTTTCTGTAGTCCAACTTCTACCCAATTGTGTTCTACCATCTTCAAGGTTTCCATTTTGCCCAAAAACACCTACCTCTTTTGATCTACATTCCTCTGAAATCCATTTCAAAGTTGGCCACACACTGCTGTTTCAGACTTAGTCATTTTCAGTGATGCAATTACAGTGACGAGATGCTGACTTTAAGCCCTCATTTGAAATAGTTCCCTCTGCTATTCCTGATCAACAACACCCAAATCTAGGAGTCCAAAGTCCATACTTTAACATGGTATAGTTGTTTAGATCCACTTATTTGAAAAATTCAGCAGAAATGAATTTCCAAAATGGACTCTAGTGCTGTTTTTTTGTTCTGAATTCCTATTGCCGGATGGTGAACAGTACATTTGAATTTCCATTTCTTTTCTTTGATCCTTTTGAAGTATTAGAACCAATTCTTGTCCAAAATTTGGATCCTTGAGTTCTAATCACTCTTTCACCTTTATTCCATATTTTTGCCGAATTTTTCTGAATTTCAAATTCAAAATTCAAATTTCGGTCAAATTTGCCCCGAATTTGATTTTCGGCCAATTCCTTTTTCTTTTCTTCTCGAATTGCTTTCAATTCTTCAAAGTCACTTTGATGACTAAAATGGCAGGTGTTACAGTATTACTCTCCAAAGGTCCGAACTTGTCTAAAACCCTTGTGTCCCTTGTATTCTCGCGATCACCTTCGAGTTCTTGGTTTCACAATCACCTCCACCTACAAATCAACCACTTGGGTAACCTCCTGGTGGACTACCGGGCTTATAAATCTGACAGTTGGTGCGCCATGTAGGGGTGATTGTGGGATCCTCCCCAGTAGGCATGATGGCATCCCGCCCCGACGTTGTCTTCCGTGAGAGCATGAAGGACTACCTCGCCAACCCGATCCAGCTTCGCTTCGGGACCATGCCGACAGATTTCAATCCTGCTGCCTCTTTCGACTTGGCACCTTCCGTTGACTTGACGTCCACCGCTAGCTTAGCTTTTGTCGTATCTGCTCCGATGAGAAAAAGAAAAAAGAACAACCTAACATCTAATTTACCAACAAAGATCTATTCCTCTATTATGAAGTATCTTGACACACAAGTATACGAGTTCAGTTGTACTAGATTGCAAATTAACATCTATAATTGGAGCAGTGATGCAAAATTAGGAATCTGATTCAAGTCAAGGACAAGAAGTGATTAACTGCACACTGTATTCATGAACAGAAGCAAAAAAAAATCAGAATTAATTGTAAAGAACATACAATCCATAGATCCATCTCGAGTTATCAACCACATCATCAACAATACATTGATTCAAGAAATCGATCGACACAGAACTAGATCAAACAAGGGGAATTCAGAGTCATCGAAGAAAGAGGAGGATATCTTACATGAGGAGGAAGATAGGCAAAACTCACCAAGGGAGGAGTATTGGTGGTGCACGTTGATCTTCCCGTCAGTAAAACGGATGGCGGATGAGCTTCTCCTCCTCCTCCCGTCCTTGTGTTTTCTTTCCCTCGGATCTTTCTACAGCCTTTGAAAAAGAACCGAGGCTAGGGTTAGGGTTATGAGAGAAACTTCTATGGGTATGTGGACGAGGAAGAGAGGGAGTGAGAGGGGGAAGGAGCAAGGGCTCACCATGGTGCGTGTGGTCGCCAGCGAAGCTGCTCGCGCGGAGGAGTGGCAAGGGCAGCGCACGGGCGGAGGAGCAGCGTCTGGGGAAAAGAGAGGGACAACATAAGGGGAAAAGAAAGGGGCGGCATCGGTGAGCGGTATTGCGATGTGATACCGGGTAGGGAGGGACGTAATGGGACTGTAATTGGGCCGATATCTGATTTCGGGTAATTAAATTACGGAGGAGGTTGAAACAAACATACGTAACGGTATCGCTTAACGCCTGTAAATTGATTACTTTACCTCTTCACGAACCAAACACCTCCTTTAATGTTGGATTCCCTGCAGTCGACACACGCGCATTGTTCATATGGGGATCGTATAACAGTAGTATATACTATTCAAAGCATTCTATTTGCTAGCAAGGTCGTACACGTAGGTTGACAGCACGCAATGCAATTAAGAGCAAGACCAATAAAAGAGACAAGCACTTATCTCTAAGAATTGACACATCAGTTTATGTAGACAAGCATGTATACAACAACTTGTTTCTTGGTACATCACATTAAATTTTTTAATCTTTCCCTGGCCCACCACCAATCCCACCCACCGGTCATCTCTCTCACAACCATCCTTGCATGCACACGCACGGGACCCATGACCTGCATCGGAACTCGTTGCGCTGATCGACGGATGTAGCGCCCCCTTCACTCTCCTACCCTCTCTCTACCATGTCAGCAGCAGTGCTGACGTGCTTGGCGTATGTGGGCCTGCTCTAAGCGGACGGCGGCAGCTGCTGCAGGCCGCGCATGCAGAGTAAAAAAGAAATGACGGAGCTAGTAAACGAGGCGAGCTATAGCTAGGCACGCGTGGCAGCGGCGCGGCGCGTGCACCAACTGGACCGCCACACTTGATGGACTCTCCAGCGATCACCAGCTTGACCGGCCGGTCGGCCTGTCAAGCGCGTCGCGACCGCGGCCAGTTCGTTCGTGATCAAGGTCGTCGGTGGTGACCGGATGATCGAACGAAAAGGTGAAAAGCTAAATCTCATACCCGGCCGAGCATTTTGGTGTCCCTGACATCCGAATTTTCTCTTCATGCTACTCAACTCATCTTATTTATCTCTAAAGAGGTTTGGTGAGCTCAGAGGTTAGGGTTTTCAATGGGGAACGAACTTAGAAGCTTACTAAAGTTGGAAAATGTGATACCACGATCAACGGAGGGGGGCTGGGGCTCACCACCAGAGTCGATCTCCGGTGTCGAGGAAGGTGTAGGGAAGTTGCTCGGTGGCGGTAGGCGAGCTACACACGTGTGCCTTGGAGAAGATAGTGCTGAGGAAAGGGATAAATCTGCACCATTGGATCGAATGTATGGATGGCTATAAATTCGAGCGTGAATTAGGCAAAAAATACTACTCGAGTGGGCTCTACACAGCCCCATCGAAAAACCTACTCCAATAGTCCAACTCACAATGTGTTAACTTTTTAGTGAAGCACATATCTTCCTTGGTTGAGAAAAATAATCGGATACAGTCGATATGATCCCTAAGCATTGGATCCATCAGATAGTATTTTTTCTTTACCTCTTTTTTTTAGCCCCACGCCACACCCACTCACCGAGCACCACCCCAGCCTCCCTCTAGCCCCCCTGCCCCCCAGATTTGCAAGTGAGTTGCAGCCCATATTAAGAAATCTTAAGTATTGAGTTTCTAATGAGCATGCCAACAACAACTTTGACATACGTTGTAATTGGGTTCAAGAAAAGGAAAAATCCCCTTGAAACGGAGAGAAAGAGGGAGAAGATAGGAAGAAGAAGTTGATTGTGGATAAGATCTTGGAAGAAAGTTAGAAAGATCCGTTCTCAGCGTCGCGTGAGGCTTCAGATCCGCAATACTGTTGCCTTTAATCGATTGTTTGCCCCCAAATATTTATGTTGTTGTCTAAGATGGTAAAGTACTGATGTATATGACCTTGTAGTGCTATCTGGATATTTGGGTGGCTGCTTGGTCCTGTGGGTTTTACCGCGATTTTGGGGTTTCTACGTTGAAATTGGTGCTTATGGTCAATGCATGTGTTGTTGTTGTGATTATCTCTATGATGCATATGTTTCCTTCTTTGATTATGTTGCGACGATCTTAGGCTGATTTTGGTGCTTGTTGAAATTAATGTCCTTCCACTATCAGTGACAAGCAGTCGTAGTGTGGTTATCCCAACAGCCTAACAGAACCCTGAATATAATCCAAGTCTCCTCCTGAATATATATGTGTGTGTGTGGAGTATACTCTATGGTCGGCCATAGAATAGCTTATTCTGTGGCCAGCCCATCCAACGCACTAGAATGGTTGTAGTACTTGAATAGTTTCAGACAATAATGTAGTCGGCTTACTAGAATTGATATGTCCATTCTTATATGTCGTGTTTTACTCTAAATCGATTGTGCCATAATTTGGACTAGGAGTTACCACAGTTATTTAGCATCAAGATGCTTTTTTTAAATATATTGCCGTCTCTTCCATCTATTGAGCAACTGTACCACCAAATGAGAGTGCTCTTCCTCGATTTTCTTCTATACGAAGCTAGGGAATATATGTCAGAGTCTCTTCCTCATGCATGGGACGCACAAATTCAGTGCACCATTTCATTTGATCTTTACATGCACGCTAAACTAACCATGTGCCATGCACAACTGAAGCAGCACTGTACCTGTTCTCTAGTGGATCGTTCTCATATTCTAGCTCATTGCTAGCTTCTACTACTGCTGGGTACGGGTGGAGGCTAGCTGTTTTCTTCAAATCTCTCTGTTGACTACGGTACGGTTGCTCTCTTTTATTTGGCTCCTACGACTCGTAACATCTGGAACTTACAAAAGGTGAAATTTATTCACAAGGTAATACAGTACAAGGTCAATTGGCTGGCCAGGTCCTAACAAGCTGCTAAGACCACGCTTAGACTGGATCAACCTCCAGCGGATGGGAGAAGAACTGAGAAAAAAAGGAAGAAGAAGAGGTGACAGTGAGAGATGGATGCGCGATGAGACTGGGGACGATCCATCAATGGGGGACCAATAGGAACAGCCTTCCTGATCGCTAGGGCATCCCTGCTTGGTTCTTCCATGCGCCATGCGGTGCCGCATTAAAAGCAAGCAGGCGTCTCCCTCCTATGCTTGCTTTGCATGTGGGACCCGTTCACCGAACTCACTAAATTGCCCCCACCGACTGATCGGCCGGCCAGCCGCTGCTCCTGTGTATTCCATCGTCGGCGACCTCTGGTGCATGGCTTCTTCATTTCATGCTGCAATCTGGCATGTAAAAAGAAGAACGCAACACAATGCCACGTCTCTTTAATTTTCTGCAGGTATTACAGATGATGCTTTTCCAAGCTAGTAAGAGCTGGAATCATGGTGCGGTGCAGTGGTGGAAGCTGGAAGATGTGCAGAAAACAAAGTTAGGCGCGAACGTAGTTTGATACTTGTACACATCAAATGGAGAAACTGCTCATGCATGACTGCACACTTTCCTTGCGTACAATTAAGCTGCAATTATCAAGTGTTGTAGGAGTAGTACACTTTTCTTAGCTAATTGCTTCTTTTTACACACATACAATTATGAATTACGAAACATCAAAGATGACGACATATTTCTGATGACTAGTACATATAAAATTATCTGCAGATAAAGAATTGCTAAATCTGGTCCATACATGCTACCTCCTATATATTTTTGTCATGATCATATCATTTCTGGTTATTTTCTTGAATTGATCCCCACAATTTTGTAAAAAAAAAGAGAGAGAAGATAACCAAGTAAGGCTAACAGTTATCCACAGATCGATTTTACGGTGCAATTGCTAGGTAACTAATGTCGATCAATCACAGGTAAATGAAGATAACTATGCCATCTTATTCAATCAGTCAAAGTATTGGCACATTCATTGAACTTTTCATACACATTTATGGTTTGTCAAACAAATCAATTAAATTTCCAAGGATCAAATTTTTTTCTGGATATTTGCTAAACAATCTATAGAGATCTAGTAAATCTACGCCACCCATTTATTTTTTTCGCATACGTGTTTCCTAGCATATCATAACCGAGTGGCGACTGTTCTTGCCGTATGGAGTCCGCTTGACGAATTCAATTTGAAAGGTGCATCATGTGGAAGAAGGAACAAGAATTTATCGTCCATTAATGCCTTCGATCTAGCTTGTGATTCGTATGCAACTTGCTCGATCAACAATGCGGGTTATGTGCTATTTTCCTGTGGTGAACTGATTTTTTTTTAATTTTGCAACTTTATATGCTTGCAAATCAGCTATATATATTCCCCCTGTTTTAAGAAAGTACAGTTATGAAGACCTATTACTTAAAAAAAAAGAATGCATGCATCTAGCCTTCATATAGCTGTAACAAAGAACAACTTTAAGGTGAATACATAAGTAGTATGAAAGATACCACAGCTACATATATACCCTATGATAGTATCGTTGTTGAGATCGAACATATTATACTACATTACTTGACTTTAGCTTTGATGCCAACATATTTTGGAAACGGTCTGACTGTTGGGAAGGAAACATTTTTGTCTCATGGTTTTATTAATCTTAGATGACATAATCTATGTGCTAGCACAAGGTATTAATAAGTCAAAAGAAAATGTTAGCTTGACAAAGAGAGACAAATAAAGAGCCTATAGCTGGTAGGTTAAAGGGAAGCTCTTATCATGAAAATATGTTCATGATTATTGGTTCTTTCAGGAAGCCTGATGTAAGGTAGGGAATCCTCCAAAAGTTTATAGAAGAACTGTCTTTCATTTAGACCCATGTTTGGCGTAAAACTAAACAAGAATGTAGTCCCTATCAATAATCGGAAGACCGTAGAATTGTACATGAATATATAGTTCAAGAGATGATCATTCATGCATCTATTTAATTTGAATGAGGGGCTTCCTGTTCTTCTTCCTTTTTCTTGTCCAGTTGTCATTTACATACGTTTCTAGACATCTGATTGGACTGTAATAGTCAACATATATAGGATGTCAACATACATTCCTAATCTAGGCGCACTCCGTTTACCTTCCATTATTTTTACTACTCCTTTACACCTCTTAGTGTGGGGAATTATATATTGATACGACAATTGAGAAAAAAGTGAGGGGGTTGAAAAAAAAGATCCAACTAGTGACGACGGAACTATTCATCGATCTCATGATCATGTTAAGATGCATGTGCTTTGAAAACTACCCATCCAGGATTGCATGAATAACGACAATTCCTTATTCCGACATCAAGGGATGATCCTTTAGCTACCTAAGGAACTTTATATCGATCGAATTGTAAGATCGCATTTGCATTGTGAGAGTGCGCGAATGGAAAATCGATATGGATGGACGCACTGTATCAGCTCATGGCTGATGAGCATTATCAAAAAGCCCCTGGGGTGGGGTTGTACCAAACTTTGTGTAGCAATAGGCTTTTGCAATCTCTATCTATTCGAAAAGTATACGTCCGACTCATGATATAGTAAGTTGATATTCATCTCTCTAGCTAGACAGCATTTTTTTGCACACAGTTGCACATATGCTACTGAAATTCTTCCCTTGCCGATGCACAACGGATGCAGCCGCACAGACCGACAAACAGATGCGCATGAGTACAAGTCACGGGTATCCCTTGACTGATCACAGTGATGCATGCTCGTACAACAGAGATTATGGAGATGTTCTAACCTCCCCCAAAACCCTCGCAAGGACACTGCTACTACACACTGACAGGTGTTGTACTCTTGTTAATTGTGCTACGGTGCACTAGCTGGAGCAAACAGCGGCACATGCCTTAAATTACCGGCATGCATGGCAAGACTTCCCCACAAGGACATCCTAGGTATAAATGCCGACTTGTGTCCATAAACAGGCAAAATTATGCATACCCAAACCCTAACTACTGCATGTGTGTGTGTGTGTAGATATATAAGGGTGTACATATCGGGCAAAAATGTGAAGTGTTGAAATTTTCAAAAATATGGTCAAATGCTAGCTCCTCAATTAATTTCACCTAGTATTTGAAATGGTGCGGGTCTTGATGCTGTTCCTGGAGTAAAGATTATTTTCTGTATGTGCTTAATATTGTTATTGGAACAATACTCTCATGTTTGCTTGCAAAAAGAATTTCTTCCCAGAGCGAAGAATTTCTTCCCTTCAAGGACTTTTGTTAGTTTGGTGGAAATCGGAGAGGATTAGAGGTGGCGATTACATCCCTTACAACTCTTAATTGCCCTCCTACAAAAATAAAAACTCTTGCGAGCACTACAAGAATACTACTTTTTCCAACAGTGTCTTTACAAATGGCCAACGGTTTTTAGCACATTTGAATAACTAGATACCATAACCGTGAGAAATGAGTTTGTGGGGGATTACATTGTGGGGGATTTGATAAAACTGTTAGGAAAGAAGCAAATTACACTAGAAAAACAGTCGGTCATTCAAGGAAAAATAGTGGGAAGCATCAAAACTGTGGGCCACTCATTATTAAAAATTGTTCGGATTGATTGTACGTATATCCAGTTAAATTAAACCATTTTCACTTATACATCCCTTGTAGAGTATCTAAGAGACTGCTTTTTTTGTAATCGATCTAAGAGACTGCTGATTATACAAGTCAATGTCTGGTTATTTGGTAGAATTAGAATTATAATGACTGCAGCCTCCTCGCCGACTCTCGAGGCACCATGTACGCTGTCCTTGGCAACGCCGGCCTCGACGCCGCCGCCGAGGCCTCCTCCGACGGCGGCGGCTCCGCCTCGACGTCGTCCGCGCGCTGCATCCGAGACCTGCTCACGCTCCGCAAGATCCTAGGGTTGGAGGAGGAGGACGCGGTGGGATGCGTCGGCTGGGCAGCGTGAACGCGTAAGCGTGTCCGCCGGGGGTGATGCGACGGCGCTGGGAGTCATGAAAATACAGATATATCCTTTGCTCTATTTTTACAAATAGTTCCTGACCCACCAATGCTAGGTAATAGGTTCCTTCTACTTTTTAACCATCCGATCTGGATCGATAGACAGCTCTTAAGATTTCTAAGCACCGTAAAATCTCTCGTATATATCACGTACGCACCCATACATAATTCATGGAGAAGATCATAGCTGGGGGCGATCAATCAAATCAGAAGGACTGCTTATTAGTGCACATCTAGGTTTAGTTTTTTCAAGAAGTGTAAATCTATTGAGGTAGACAGGAACAGCTGAAGGATTAATTGGGCCAGCATGAGATGATTTGAGTCGTCGGACGCCGGCCGGCCGGCTGAAGCATAAAAGGAGGAGCTAGCACGAGGCCAAGACACGTACTTACCTGCAGACCAAATTCCAATATAGCTTACATGCACGCGTGAATATACAAGAGGACAACTTGCACCGGTCGAGTGCACCTCTTTATTGGCATAGAATTTTTTTAATATCCAAAACTTTGCTATTTACTCTTGATTAGTTATTTAATTTTGCTGCACCTATCGTATTTGTATATATTTGTCAGATTTCTTTGACATTTATTGAATTTTTTTCGGTACCACAAGATACAAAGACACAACATTTGAGTGAAACGGTTTGAATTTTCACCTGTAATAACTTGTGAAATGCATATGCAGGGCCTTTTAAAGATGAACAGTGAAGAAGATGATCTTTTTGGGACTGAAAATATGTTTCCTTTATGAGAGATTTTTCAAGATAAATATGTGAATTTGGTGCTTCTGTATGAGCAGGAAAATTGCTACGAGAATCTATCTCACACATGCAACACAGCCACTGTCCCACTCCGCCGATGTGCAGTCGATTGAGCTAGCTGGCTTCCTTCTAGCTACACGCTCAAACAGTAGAAACATTTTTATAGCTGAACCGGACATGCCATTATATAGGAAGGCTGATCAGCTGCACCACAGCACTGCTCAAATTTATAGGCCACCGCTGAGGTTTCGTTGGAGAGGTCCCCTCTTCCAGTTCCTACTGTAGCTAGCATGCAGCTACTGCTACTACAGTGTAAGAACCTCCTAGCAGTCTAACGACATCGTTCTCTCTTTTTTACCAGGGCTACTTTACAAGACGGCACAGTGATCTCTCTCTCTCTCTCTCTCATACTCTTGGGCGTGGTATGTACCTAGCTAGCTAAGCTAAAAGTAACAGCCATTAATACCGGCACATATCGACAGATCCTCATCTTAATTGGTGCTGTCTAAATTAATAAATTTTAATTAGGTGGACATCTAATCTTTTCTTATCTCTCTCCCTCCCCGTAGCCGGCCCTTCACTTCACCACACCAATGGTACCACCACTTGCACCAATCACCCTCATTCGTCCAAGGGCCGAAGGAGACCACACCACTCCCCGCAGCGGTATAGGCCGGCCGCCCCGTCCCCTTGTCTAGTTGGGTCTCCATCTGCCTCTCTGTGTGGCGTGTGGGTGTAGTTAGGGCTGGCCGTCGTCTTGTACTAGTCCTCCTCCTCCTCCTCCTCCTCATCTTTCTCCTGCTTCTACTATAAAGCAAGGCTGGCTGCCGGGAGGGGAGGTAATGACTCGAGGCCGCCGTCGACCATGGGAGGAGATCACCACCAACACCAACACCACGGCGGCGCAGGCGGCGGCGACGATGGACAGCAGCAGGCGCACGACATGGTGATGCCGGGCTTCCGCTTCCACCCGACGGAGGAGGAGCTCATCGACTTCTACCTCCGCCGGAGGGTGGAGGGCAAGCGCTTCAACATCGAGCTCATCAACCTCGTCGACCTCTACCGCTACGACCCGTGGGATCTCCCCGGTAAGCAACGCATGTGAACGACGGCTACCAGCTAGCTCCTGCTAAGCTAGCACCAATAAGTAAACATGGGGATCTGCCATGATTTCATGCATGTGACCCCCTTTACTCGTTTTGATTTCATGTGAGCCTTTAGCTTTTTCGCTTACTTTAAATTTTTTTCTTGCATGCGATGCTTGCTTTTTTTTGTGACTAATATATGCATCATGGATGCGCTACTTAAACAACCAACAGCTCTGGCTTCAATTGGGGACAAGGAGTGGTTCTTCTACGTGCCGAGAGACCGCAAGTACCGCAACGGCGACCGCCCGAACCGGGTCACTCCGTCGGGCTACTGGAAGGCCACAGGGGCAGATCGGATGGTGCGCGTTGAGGGTAACCGCTCCATCGGGCTGAAGAAGACTCTGGTGTTCTACGTGGGGAAGGCGCCCAAGGGTCTCAGGAGCAGCTGGATCATGAACGAGTACCGCCTTCCTCATGGCGAGGCAGACCGGTACCAAAAGGTTGGGCAATTTCCATCTACTAATATGTGAAGAGATGTTTCTTTTTTCCGTTGAGAAATTTTGTTCATCTATCATTGGATATTTTTGTTTTCCTTAATTGGATTGGTTTTTGAATTTTCTTTGAGATCCCTGAAAAGCATAAAGTGTTCTATGAAAGATGCTTCCACTTAAAATTCCCCTCACTTTTTGGAAGTTGGGTTGATATGATTGCTAGCTAGCTTCTGTTCGTGTGATCGCCGGCTGGCATCATGTGTATAGGCAAACTGTTGCGCAAAAGTGTTAAAGGTGCTCCCTAGAATTATTGCATGAGCAAGATCTAGCTAAGATCCCCATATGGTTGTGGTTCAACCTAGCTAATTAGAATTAGATATCTACGTATGCATGCCCTTCCCAATTTTTTTCCACAGTTAATTAGGCTATTTGCATCACATGCAGCTGGTGCATCTCAATTTTTTCTTCAGTACTTGGAGGAAGCTTGAAAAAAAAGGTTCTCCCCAATTTTTTCACAGATCGGTGACTCTTTTTCTTCACTTTTCCTTTGGAAAGGCTTGTTCCTCCTTTTTGGAAGTATTCATCATCAGCATCCTTCATATGCAAAAAGTTTACAACTTACTTTTTAAGATGTGGAAACCTGGGATGACTAACTACTCGAAAGGGGAAAACACATGTACTCCATGGTTATTATAAAACAATAGTAGTAGGAACTCTAGAAGCAATGAAACATATATATGATCCACAGCTGAAAAGGAAATTTAATTATACTTTGAACTCGTTATATATCTTTATTTATTTAGAGCAACATGAAAGATAACATGCTTCCCTTGGAATTTTTTTTTCCAATAACGCAACAAAGTTTTGTTATAACTTGTGATCTCTCTTCTTCTTTTTTTCCTGGCTGCAAACTTCCTTTGTTTCAATAACCAGGTGTATGTACTATGTTTGATCAAATCACTGGATGGATAAGAACACTTGTAGTCTCTCCTGCATGCGTTAATTGTTCTTGTCTGCGTTTACAAACACCAATTTCATTTTGGATTAATCTTGATCAATTCATCTTCATATTATATATGCAGGAGATTTCCCTTTGCCGAGTGTATAAACGTCCTGGGATTGAAGACAACTTTCACCTCACCACCAACACAAGATCATCAGGCTCAAAGGCGGCAGCATCGATGGAAAAGAAGCACCACCGGACGTCAGCATCGCCACGCTTGGCACCAATGTTCGACGGTGGCCACTCATCATCAGCTCACATGAACAAGCCATACAGTGGCACAATCATGGCATCATCAGCTGCAGCTCGAGCAGCAGCAACAATGGCGCCTCAGACATCAATGGCGTTCCTGTCAACCGCCTCGCTTAGCTCCACCACGTCGACGGAGGAGGACGGTACATCACTCTACCACATGAAGGGCGCCAACCCACAGCTGCTGCCTTCTTCCACACACGCCCTGCTTAATGCAAACTCCACTACAATGGCAACCATTCCCATAGATGAGCTGAGTAGGGCAATTGGGTCATACAGTAACCAGGGAAACCCTAACCAGCCCTTGCCATCATCACAAGGTCCATTGCTTCCTTTTCCTAGCATGGAAAAGATTTGGGACTGGAACCCTCTCCTAGAATCACCCAAGGTTTGCACAAACTTCAAGTGACTTTCCGAGGGCATGCACGCACACATATGATGCAGGCATGATCTAGGGCAAGAATTAAGCTAGCATTCTCATGCCTGTATGCGTGCTTAGTAGCACGTATTCTATATATGAATACGGATGTATATGCATGTGTAGAGACTTAATTATTTGGGCTGGGACATGGGTTAAGGTGTAATGGAGTAGGATGAGGCAGTTCTAGTCCCATGCAATGTTCCTCTATTATTCAGTTCATCACATGAATAGAGGGTGTAATGATATGTCAATTTCTATTTGAAAATTCAGACCTTTGTAGCATATGAATCGACTAGAAATGGAATAAATATTATTTGGTCATCTGGTCTTTAGCTAGGCGTATATATGTATATATATGTTCCAATCATTTTCACTTTATTTATTGTTTCCAGCATTCATTTACGGCTTTTATGGTTACATGAAATGATGAAGACGTATGTATTGGGGTTTATAAATGTGCACTGTAGGATCTTAAAGTGAAAGCCCTTATGCATTATGATATATACTTATGTGTATATAGGTTCATAAACAGAGTTCTGAAATCAGAAAAGTCTAGTTATTAGTTTATAAACATAGTTCTTAATAAATGTTGTGGAATAATGTGGATTTACTCAATGCTTGGAACCAAAGCATTATAGTATTAACTACAACAAGAAGAACTGTACTCCCTCCGTTCCAAATTATAGGTCGTTTTGACTTTTCTAGATACATAGATATTATTATGCATCTAGACATAGGGTATATCTAAGTGCATAACAAAGTCTATGAATCTAATAAAGTCAAAACGACCTATAATTTGGGACGGAGGGAGTACATGACAGCGCACGTGCCATTCTTCATATGATGATCGATCTGTCAACGATCATAATTATTCATAAGGTAGATAGTTAGCCAAACTTTGAAACATCATTTTGATAGAGGGAAGGACTATGAATATAAATAAATAGTAACCACAATAACAAATGCCTCTTTTTCTCCAGAAAATAAACTTGATTTTGAGGTACAACCATACGGACTGCTTATTAGTGCACATCTAGGTTTAGTATTTTTTTCAAGTGGTGTAAATTTAATCGACATTGTGGTTCAAAAAGATCATGGTCTTCTACTATGAAAACTATGAAAGCTAAGCATAAACTGGAGATATCTTTACAGCAGCTGGGATTTGTTCATTTCCATCTCGTCTTAAAAAAAACAAGAGACCTACCAGAGCTCTTAAAACATGGATTAACATGTCAAATAATAATAAACACCATTGCATGGAAAGATAATGATATATAGATATAAATAGAGAGAAGAGAGGTAGTAAGCATAGGGTATCTCGATCTGAAGCTGCCCTCTCTCGACGTTTGTATTGAACTATTGGAGTACTGCAGCTAACAATGCTTTTCTCAGCTTATCAGCCACCGAACAGTGTTTTTCTCTCACAACAAATCAGCCGTTTCAGCTTTTCAGCCGACTTATAAGTCTAGCCGAATAGGCCCGATGCTTGTCGTAGCTATTTGTAGAAATGTGGCAACATTTTTAAAAAAAAAACAAAAAACAAAACAAAACGGCAGTACGTGTCTCATAATATGCAGCGAATACTTGAGCTTGCCAATTGCATTTCATTTCCAAGTGTGCACTAAACCGAGCACATGAGCCTGGCGCCGTCCACACGAATAATCATAACGGGGTAGTGTTGGTCAGGGGAGTTATGATTGGCTCCTCCGTCTGGTTTGGGAGCACCGTCCAGTCCACCACCAACCGCCGCGCGCTTTTACTTCCACGCATCGGGCCTACCCGCTGGGCCATTCGCTCAATCGCGTGCACGCTGGGCGGCCTGCTTTATTGCACGCATACGCCGCAAGTTGGGCTACTACTACAACCGCCATACATAAATGACAATACCCATGTGGGCCGGGTGGTGGTCGGCGGTGGGCTTGGTTTAAAGCTCAGGGCCGTGTGGGCTTTGTATTCTGCGGCCTAGTACAGAAAAACTCGGAATGCATCCCATCCATAACCGTGCCTGTATGAAACAGTAGCTAGTGTTGAGCCGGATACCCATTAACAAGGCCCGTAATATTTCTCTTTTTGGAAGGCACCTAGATTCTTGGATATAGTTGGATGGACGAACAAGCCCCCATTTTTTCCAACATTCTCGTGACGCAATCTATCGATGCGCATCATCTTTCGAGCTACTACTTTACTTTTCTTCTAGCTGCAGCAACACTTCAAGGGGAAAAAAAAATCTGTGCAGAGTAGCGTGTGGAGAAAGCTCGTGTCCAGGTTCGTTGAGATCTTGCTAGTGACTACTCCCGGAAATCCTAACAACTGCATGATCCTGCTCGTTTCGCGGATAGAAGCTGCGCGAGGAACACGACGACTATCGCTGGTACGAGTTTCTGACTCCCTTGGAAGTTGATAGTTGAAACTGAATCTGCCCCCACATCACCCTGGCCCATCTGGCTGCTGGCACGTGAGCTGCCACTCGATCGTCGCTGTGCTCTGCATCTAAGTTCAATGATGCAGAGCTCTCGGACTCGGAGGCGGAATCATCAGAGATCTCTACGAGTTCAGGATCCAAATCTGAATCGATGTCCGGGTCGAATTCTGGATTGCAACTTTGCAAGAATGAAGTCAATTCGACGGTTGTCAGTTTGTCACCGTCGTACTTGCAGAAGCAAATGCAGAGAGGGAAGAACCATCGACGAAATCGGGACTGATCGAATCGAGCAAAACAAAAGCCTCTCCATGGATTGATCTCTGAAGAACAAGACGAGCACACCGAGTCCGCGTTTAATTACATTTACATGACGACAAGGCCGGGCGCCCAATCTAATAAGGTAGCTAACTATAGGAGGAGGAGTAGGGCGTAGCGGTGCTGGCGGCGCCCCTGGCGTCGGAGGGGACGAGCACGAGCAGGACCAGGACGGCGAAGATGGCGACGGGCACGAGCAGGAAGAGCGGCGGCGGCGGCGGGAGCGGGGGCAGCAGCAGCGGCAGCACCAGCAGCGTGGCCGTCACGCACGCCAGCAGCGCCGCCGCCTCCGCGCCCAGGTAGCTTCCCCCGATGCCCGCCGGGCCGCTGGCGGCCCCGACGCTCCCGCGCCTCGCCAGCGCCGCCCCGCGCCGCTTCTCCGGCGGCAAAGGCGGCGGGAACCCCGCGGGACCCCTCGCGGAGGAGAAATCCGCGGCCTTGGAGCCGCCGCCGGTGTGGCCGTAGCCGTCCATGGCGCTGTCGTGGAGGTGGCGGTGGAGGAGCAGGAGCGCGCCCGCTCGCATCTACGGCCGGTTGCTCTGGTGATGACGACCTCCACCGATCTCCGCCGCTGGGTTCTTGGAGTAGAGTGGAGGCGAAGGAAGCAAGCGGGGAGATGCCGCTGGGTGGTGGGTGGCTCGGCGTCGGCGGGCGGCGGGGCTCTTGCTTTGCCGGGGAAGCTAATGGACGGCAACAACAGGCTTTTCGTGACATTTTTATAGGGAGGAGTAGTTTATAGCAGGGTGGGAAGAAAGGTGGGAGGGTGTGGCCCACCTGGCGGTGACTGGGCAGGGATTGCCAGTTGGACTTGACGCATGGGGCTGTGTACACCGTGTCTCTACAGTGACACGGAAAGCACACTTGGACAGTGACTCGGATAAACGACGAGGGCCGGTTCCCAAAATCCCAACTTTGACACTATAAAAAAAAAATTCTCCATCATATCAAACTTGCGGTACATGCATGGAGTACTGAATGTAGACGAAATCAAAAACTAATTGCACAGTTTTGTTGTACTTTGCGAGACGAATCTTTTGAGCCTAATTAGTCAATATTTGGACAATAATTGACAAATACAAACGAAATGTTACATCGTTGCTACAGTATTTTTGTTGTCCAAAGTTAGCCCTTGTTTAGTTCACCCCAACTCCCAACTTTAGCACTATGCAAAAAAAAGATTCCTCATCACATCAAACTTGCGGTACATGCATGGAGTACTGAATGTAGACGAAATTAAAAAATAATTGCACAGTTTTGTTGTACTTTGCGAGATGAATCTTTTGAACCTAATTAGTCAATGTTTGGACAATAATTCACAAATACAAACGAAACGCTACAATGTGCTACAGTACTAGCATAGTAATTTTAACACTCCAAATTTTGGCAACTAAACAAGGTCTTAGACAACTAAACAAGGCCGAGGATAAACTCCCGTCAGGTAGCACTCCGTAGGTTGGGGTTAAACGGGGGTCACGAGTGAAAAAATGTGAACAGACTGCGGGCGTGCTTGCTTCCCGGCGAACATCTCCGTAGGTGCAGCCGTCACACGGCGTGGTATGGCGCCTGCATGCCTACCTGTAGAGATTACAAGGTAAACATTTTCCCTGATAAAAAAAAGGATAGATGGGTGTTTTTGTTACAAATTAGATTTGTAGTATGTGTTAAATCTGGATAAACGAAAATGGTACGAGGAGATGGACTTATCTGGAAACGTGGTTTATAAAAAAAGACATTTTATCGTGTATAAACATATGGTAATAGAGAGGTATCGATCATAATAATGCTCGACATCAGCAGCTAAAGCGTCCCCGAATTTACGACCCAATTGGAGCAAGTAGCACAGGGCGGAGTTGTTCGTCGTGGCAACCCGGGGAAAATTCGCCACCGGTTTCTTAGCAGAGCTGGGGGGTGGTCGGGTCTCTTGCGGCAAGCAAAGCAAAACCACCCCCGGGTTTGCAAGGAAGCTGGAATCCTGGATGCAATCCCATGGGCGGGTTGGCCAGGTGCATGCACCCTCTCGAGTATCGATCGACTCGATCGCGCTCCTGTCCAGTCGCCTTGTCTGTCCCTGTACCACCACCCCAGTCTGAGTCATCAGCCGCGCACCCACCCGTGCCGTCGTCCTCACTACCTACTCCTACAGTCCTGGTACTCGTCTCAAGCCCAACTGCATCTCCAAGTAGGAGTACGTGTTACGTAGTCCTGAAGGCAGATCGATGTTTCTGGGTTAAGTTGCGCACCACCGCAAGTGGCCGCAGAGCACAGCAGCTTACTGTAAAAAGCAAGCAGCATCACCGGCACACGCAGCTCGATTAGAGTTTTAAGTCCAACGGCTGAAATGATAAACTAGTCAGCCACAAGTGATCGATGCAGTAGTTTATTGCTAAGATTAGCTCTAGCTCGGCGTGCACTTCTTAATTAGGCAACTAACCAGATGCAGTATAGCTGGCTAGCTGTCAGGAACACCGTATGCAGTGCAGCAAAGCGCGATCGCATTCTCCAAACCCATTAAAAAAAACTAAACACACGCAAGTTGGCCATGGGCGAGCATGCATGGGCTCTCCTGCGGCCATACTCTGATGATGATCCCTAGCTAGCTAATAATGCAAGTGGACTGCCCGGCCGGCCGGCCGGCCGGCACACATGCATGCAACTGCAAAATCCAGGCCAGTTGAGCTCGTGTGGGCACCAACAGGGCATGTGCGGGGGAATTGTTCACCCCAACCGGCATTATGTTGGTGATTGTTGTTGCCACTAGCTAGGCACTAGCCCACTGCCGGACATGACTGATTTTGGCATGCCATTTCATTCCAATGTTATGGGCTCAGCTTGCTAGCTACTCTAATTTTACATGGTATATGGGCGGCAAACCAAGAAAAGGACAAACTGTGTGTAGGTATGGGCACCAAGAAAGATAGCTTTAGGGTCCTAAGATCGACCAAGCCCCTACCAATAATATATATTCAGCCCTTTTTCTTTCATATAAACTTACAAATAATGCTGGAAACAAATATTCTTTCTAGTACTCCTATACATATGTTTCCCAAAGAGGAGGTATATTCATCTTTAGTTTTGTAGTAAGCCCCAAATTCCTTTCACTTTGGCTAAGTTTATGTAAAAAAAATGGACCAATATTCACAACATCAAATCAGTTTACCTAAATCCACTACGAAAGGATATGCTTCGACATTACGGAATTTATTTATTTATTAATCATGCTTAGATGTTCATATATACGTTGTATTCTTCTATAAATTTAGTTAATCAAACTCGAAGAAATCAAACTTAAACAATGCCGAAGGAAGTATGAAACCATGTGATTTAACAAGCGTGTGAACGTCGTCTCAAGAAGTTGTTTTGGCCGGCAGCGTCAGGCAGCAAGGCATGCGATGTCTTCTTCTGCGCGGTCGCCGGTACGGTCTTTTGGCCGGCTGGCCACACACAGCGCCGCCCAAAAGGCTCCAATCGGGGACTTGCTTGTGGTACATGCATGCACCGTCCGTGCATGCCGCGTGATCGATCTTATCGCGTTGCACACACTACATCGTCGCCAGCCGGGGCCGGTTGGCGTGCATTCACGTCGCCGGCGATCGAGAGCCGGCTATGCATGGCGGCCTAGCAGGTAGCTAGTGTATCGCCTTTTGTGCTACGAGCTGTGAATCTGCAACGCAAGCGTGAGAGATCTATCGATCGATGATGACCACCTGGTACCACTGCTTCCCAGGCCGGCGCAGCTCATCACCAGCAAGTACAGCGGGTGAGATCTCAGGTCCAGGTTCTGCTCACCTGGACTTGTTGGCCTGCTGCCTAGGAAACCCAAGTCTACGAGCATAACTGCTACACGATGAGCACGATCCTCCTCCTCCTACCCTGTTGATCGTGATCGATGGATGACCATACTCGATCGTGATCCGTGGACCATGTATGCATGCATGTACCTGCTCGATCCGTGCGACAAAGCAACTTTAGGGCATTAAAAAAATATATTTCATCAAGCGCACGACGTGCTGACACGTAGACCGTGTCCCCGCGCCACACGTACGCGCGCGGCAGAGTTAGCTTGTCACGACACACGAGCCGCGTCGACTAAGGTTGTTCGGACTATCACGTCAAATATTTAGATACTAATTAGAAATATTAAGGGCCTGTTTGGTAGGGCTGTGGCTGTGGCTGAAACGGCTGCGGCTGTGGCTGCTCTGGTGAAACAGCTTCTCTGGTGAAGCTGAAGCCATTCTGAAAAGTGTTTGGCAAATCCATGCCGGCTGCCGCCACCAGACCAAGATCGGGCGGCTGCCCCTCCGCTACCAGAAGGAGAAAGAGAAAGAACGGTTCGCGAGAGAGGGAGGAAAAGGAGGCGGTGGCAATTTGATGTAATTTCGGCGAAGTTGAAGGGTAGTTTGGTAACATGGGGGCGCGGATGGAGGGGAAGCCGCGGGGAGCTGGTTTTTTGGGCTTCTCCTCCCCGGTACAAATTGGAAAACGGCTTCACGGGTGCTTCGCGAGAGAAGCCGTTTTTTGGAAGGGCGTTTGGTACGGCTTCTCCAGAAGCCGCTCGAGAAGCCGTCCAATAAGCCCTACCAAACAGGCCCTAAATATAGATTATTTACAAAACACATTGTATTGATGTAGGCTAAACGGCAAGATGAATCTATTAAATCTAATTAATCCATCATTAGCAAATGGTACTGTAGCAGTCAAATCATGAACTAATTAGACTTAATAGATTCATCTCGCCGTTTAACTTCCATCTGTACCGAAATGAAACCCTCTTTTCTTTTTTTTGTGTAATTAGTTTTATAATTAACTCATATTTAATCCTTCTAATTAGTCAAATATTCGATGTGACACTCCAGTATCTAAACACCCAAAGCAGCCGCTAATCGTCGTCAACCGGCGCACAGTACCGTGTGGTTAAATGTCTCGTCTCTACCTGCTGTTTCCCTGCGTGATGCATGCTCCTTTCACTGTCATTCACTTTCTCCTAATTAAACACGCCAGCCTCTCTTCCCTCCCTGCAGGAACACGTACACACTACCTACAGTAATATACTTTACTCCTTTTTTTCTAAAAAAACAAGGTATGTACGCGGTGATTGAACTGCCTCTGAATGTGCACGTGACATGTGTAACTATGATGAAAATGAATAATATGGCGTGGCCGTTCCTGACAAGATTGATCCAAGCAACAGGCTGCCTTGCTATAATGAGACAAGGAAAATCCTAATTCCTACTACGATCCTGCCACTGCTCTGTCGACGACCTTGCATTGGAGCGGACGATAGAGAAGGGAGATACGGATCGGATTTGTCAGCACTTAAACAATTACTATATGCTCGGCATGCGTGACAGTATCTGCTTAGGGGGTTGCGGAGGAGATTTGCTGCTGATAAGATTCTCTTTTCAGGCCCAAGGAGATCGTTCTCGGAAGAAAACAAGGATAAAAAAATGAGGTGTTCCGCAGCTGCTGCTTTTGAGTACGGTTACAACTTCCTTCCTGTTCGCAAAGCAAGTGGTGGTTACCAAGTGGACGTGAAGGCATCGATAGCTCCACTCGGGAAGAAACAAGGGCTGAGGGGCACTGTACCAACACGTTTTTTTCACTTCAAGAGATTGCGTTTAGGGTTGGTCTAATAAAAAAGTTAAAGAACGCAACAGCAAGTCATTTCAGATACTGTCCTAAGTCCTAACTTAACCCTGGTGAGCAGGTCTGCATTTCCTGGGGATACAATCATTCACAGTTAATTAGTAATGCTGCAGTTGTTCACAGTTCTGCACTCCTACATTAATTAGTACCTTGGCTTTGTTTTAACTACTGTTGCCGCTTTCATCTAAGAAAAATGTTACAGTTTTTCATCTTAAAAAACCTTTCAGACGTCATGAGTCTGACATCCCTTTATTAGTTTCGTTTTCCCCTAAGTCCAAACATAATACTGTAACTTTTTATCTCCAATTCAAGCAAGCGACTGACGTTTCTGATATAGTGATAGTAACAAGAAGATTTAGCAGGTCTAACTTATCAAGTTTGCATGTTCATTTAGAATAGGAAAATCGAAAAGTTTTGATTACTATGTGACCAAGTGTACAATTTATACAGTTGCCTGTATGGCACTATCTGAAACCGTTTTGCAACCATAACCATATTTATAACATGCTATTGTACAATTAAGCATCATCTTGCAACGCCAAAAGTAACATTAACATTAAAGGGGGGAAAACTTCTATGCAATGATCAATTTATCACCATGTTTACATTCCCCTGCAATATCTACCTATGTAATATAATGCAATTCGCCGTAAGTACTCATGTGGAGAATTACCTACTACCTAGGGTAGAAAATTAGTGCCAAGTTGTTCTACTGTTTTCTGATATAAGCAACCATTTGGGTTTACAATCCCAATGTTTAACTTGTACCCCATGTGTGTGCATGCAGGACATCTTGCACCATATACATTCCCTATTGCCACTTCGTGATGCAGCCCGTGCTGCTTGCTCGTCTCGCACCTTTTTACGTTCCTGGAGATGCCGTCCCATTCTCACCTTGAATAGGCATATCCTTGGCTCAAATGCAAATGCACCTCAAGAGAGTTTCAGCTGCAGAATTGATAACATCCTGAGGAACCACTCAGGCATCGGCGTAAAGATATTCATGCTTGAATTATATGGTATTTTTTATGCATGCCATTATCTCGACAGATGGCTTCAGATTGCTGTCACGCCAGGGATTGAAAAACTCACCCTTCAGCTGTGTCATAGAGACAAAATGAAGTACAATGTCCCATGCACACTTTTATCTGATGGGGTTCGGAACTCTATTCAGTGTCTTCAGCTTTCCTTGTGTGCCTTCCATCCCACAGCTGAACTTGGTCCCTTGAGAAAGCTAACAAGTCTGTGCCTGCGCTCTGTGCGTATTTCGGGGGATGAGTTAAGAGTACTTTCTTTCTAACTCTCCTGCTTTGAAGCAGTTAGACCTCAGTGAATGCCAGGAGATAATGTGCCTGAAGATACCTTGCGTGCTGCTGCAGCTCCACTGCCTGAAGGTTTCTTATTGCTCGAAGCTGCGAGTGATAGAGACCAAAGCTCGAAATCTCTTCAGTTTTATCCTTATAGGAGAGAGGGTCAAAGTCTCACTTGGAGAAACAATGCAAATGAAGAACCTGTGCATGCACCGTAGAAACCTCGTCTGTTATGCCCGCACGGAATTGCCATCCAATATGCCAAACCTTGAGACTCTTTCCATTGGTTCGTATTATGAGGTATACTTTTCCTAAAACTTTAGTTCTCATAGACTAGGGGATAGATGCATATTACAGTAGCCATACCTTTTTTAAATTAATCTGAGACATCTTCATCTTGCAGAGGGTCAATACACCAATGCTGCCTACCAAATTCCTTTTCCTCAAGTGCTTGTCTATTTTTCTGAAATGGACGTTTTGCCCATCCTATGATTATTTTTCTCTGGTTTCTTTTCTTGATGGCTCTCCTTCCTTGGATGTAAGGCAGTGTTCATTCCGTTCTGCAAAGTATCTGGCCACTTTGTTGGAACCATTTTTTAATTCTATTTGATGATGTCTTCTGTCCTCAGGTAGGTCAGGAAAGTATGGATCAGGTATCGATTTTTGGAGGGTCATCATAGTTGAGGCAGATACCTGAACAGCACCATGACCACCTCAAGAGTGTGAAGATCATAGGTTTCAGCTCTGCTAAGAGCTTGGTTGAGCTAACACGTTATATTCTCAAGAATGCGAAGTCACTTGATTGCCTTACACTGGACACCACTTATGGTGATCCTAAGTGTGACACCGAAATGTCTGGGGGCATGTGCGCACCCATGAATGAGCGCGGGTTTTCTCATGGAAGCCCGTAGAGGTGCTGCGGCTATTAGAACATACATCGAGGATAAAGTTCCGTCTAGAGTTAAGCTGACTGTTGTGGAGCACTGCAGGCGATGCCATGCTGATACGTTATCTGAATAGCTGCAATGTGTAATATATATTTTTTTACTTGCTTTAGATGAACCATGATTTTTTTCCTGGGTTGTGGGGCCTGTTCAATGTTTATCACAGTAGGTACAACTTGTAAACCTTCAGAGATCGATGAACCATGCTTCGTTTCTTGTGTTATTTGGATATGTAGATTTAGTCTGATATATTCGAATGTTTGCTTGTTTATTATCTTACACAAATGCAGCAAACACAGATACCCTTTGTGTAACGGCCCTATGAGTATCTCAGGCCACCATCCTGGGGTTGGGTTTCGTCGTCCCCTATGCTTCCGGAGGGGAACTTCCCCGATCTCCTCTCGTTCGTAGCAGGTAGCACGGCTCGGCGGCGGCGGCGATTTTTTTCGAACCTGGTAGAATTCGAAGTTCAAAACCAAACCAAGAACAGATTTGGTAGGGTTGCTAGACGGAAAGAACGGGTCCCAAATCTGACGGAGGGGAGAGCGGAACTACAGTGATTTCTCGACGAGATCCCACGGGGAGGGAGAAATCATCGTCGGCTTCAACCACCATGGCGCTGCTGGCGCTGCAGCGGCTCATGTCCCTGCAGCGCGACCGGCAGCGGCATCTACGGCGAAACCGACCCCTGAGTAAGCCCATCTCTCAGCACTCGCCGGCATCTCATCTCTGATCTCTGTCCGTTTCTTCCATTCATGAAAAAAATATCACCTTTTTATCTGTTATGTCCATTAACTGATTCATTTTAAAATATTTGAGCCGGCTTGGTAGTTGGTACAAGTCTGATAGAATGATATGTGCATTCGCTCGTTTTTTTGCGTGTGTTCACGATCAGTCAAGGGTGGTAATCTGCCTGTGCCCTGTTTCCTTAGCCTCTCCTGTCCTTGCACCAAAACTTTTACAAGCAATGAGAAATTTCTAGTCTGCACTCTGAGTTGATTGATAAAATAAATAATTTCTAGATATCGTTTCCTTTTCTTCCTGACTTGGTTTTTTGTCTAGTCATATTCAGTTCTGTGATAAGCTATCATAACCATCCTTGTTGGGTTGTGCAGATGGATCGATTGCTGCAGTGGGTAAAAGAAAGAGCTTGCCCTGTCAACAAGATGGTCATGGTGATTCCGTATCTGCCAAAAGAATGAGATGCTCAATCCCATCACTTCCGGAGGTACTCTGACTTAAATTTTGATGATGGAAGGCTTCAAGCATAATATCGCCATGGCGGCCCTAGCCACACAAGTTCTTTGAACTATGTTAGCCAATATCATCTATATAAACAGAGAACAGAGCTCCTCACGCTGCAATCGTTCGCAAGTCTTGCACTCCTAATTCGTTGGTGTGAAAAGGAACTAGCCGTGGCGCGTGGGACGTTGGCACTCCAGTGATTGGTGTTGATTCAAAGTCCAAACACACCCGCTGTTCCCGGTCAACAGCCAAAAGATTGGTCAGGCTGCCATTGGCGTCGAACCAAACAGCCCTTTTATCCTGTAGGTGTAACCTTTTGCTCAATACTCAAATCTACAATTGAAGCATATGAGGCCACATCAATCGAGGATACACGACAGAAGGAATTGTTAGTTCACCTCACCTTCCCCAAGCGTAGGTTTCCTTTACTAATTTTGTTCTTTCTATACGAACCCCCTCTCTTTCTCGCAAGAATGAGATGTAGGTAGGGCTAAAAAAAAGATCAAATCGCACCATCTCTATAATAAGTAAATGCCCTTTTTTCTCCGGATACTCGGCTTTGTTTAAACTACTGCTGCTTTCATCTCAACAAACACAAAAAACAGTTACAGCTTTCATCCTAAAAAAATGTTGCAGCTTTAGTTCCAACATAGAACTGTCTGTCATGAGCCTTAGATCCATGTTATCTTCATAAATTGTAGACTTCCTACAGTTCATTTAATTTCTCTCGTACATGCAGTGGCTTGTTCTTCTTTTGCTGTGACTATAGTACACAAAATCCACTGCCTAGCAGTTATTTTTACCAGAACCCTGATTGCGGGATTTGCTCTTAGTCTCTCCCACAGCTATTGTATGCCATCCTTGTCCACCTCAAATTATCTCATTCCTCATATCAATATGTGCCATTCTTAATACTGTCTAATACGAATGATACGAGGTATCGGATTGTTGATGCTCTTTGATATAGTTTCCCCTGAATGTCTAATAGAGATGCACATTGTTCTTTCAAGGAAAATTCTAACAAGGGATCTCCCACTTTGTGAGCTCTTCGCTTTGTAGATTCTGGGAGATGTGACTACGATTTTGCTAACCTCTCTAGAGAGGATTGTTACAGTAGCAGCTTCACCAAAACCTTTATTCCTCCAGAATAAAAGCAGCCATGTAGTGCTTGTTCTTAGGCGTATTGCGATTTCAATCACCTTTGCCCCATAAATGCATATGGAGAATGTCTTTTAAGCATGGAGTTTGTAATACTGTCTCAAGCTTCCCAGGAAGGTACCATGTGATAAAATGAGTGCCTTTTAGGCTGGCCAATGGCCATAAGGCTTTGCAGGCATCATTTATTATGTTTTCCCTGAAATCCAACTGTAACTTTTGATCTCCAACACAAGCAATTGGGGGCATATATATATATATATATATATATATATATATATATATATATATATATATATATATATATATATATATATATTAGAACAGGAAGATGAGCAGGCCTAACTTGTCAAGTTTGCATGTTCATTCTAGAATAAGAAAAGAGGCAAGTCTTGACAACTCAGCATAAGTGGTTTTGCATTAGTCCTACGTGCTGTGTTGTGCTGTAACCAAAATCCTGTGAGCATTGATTGACATGGTTATTCTAGAAAATAAAAAAATTCCAATCTGTCAACTATGTTCGTAATTCAAGCTAGTGTTATGTTAGTTATTATGCTACATAATTCCAGGCAAATGTGGGATTAAATTGCATGTTGTTTCATGATGTTATTTTATTTACATGGTCTTTTTAATCCATTGTCTCTTATAACATGAACAAACCTAGTGCCAGAGTAGTAATTCAGGCTGAAACAATTATATGTTTACAAAACAGTTTGTAGAGAGTGCTGTATAGGCAATTTGGGGTTTGTTCTAGTATTCAGGTGTACTCACCCTTTGCTATTTTGGCCTATTTATAACATGCTATTGTATGATTAAGCATCGCCTTGTGCATTTCTGTTGACAACAATGCACATGAATTAATGTTGTTTATTACTCTGTGCTCTAGTAGTGTAGGTCATTTTAACTTTTCTAGGTATATAGATAGATTTTTCTACGTATCTAGACATAATCCTATATTTCCTACATTTTGGAACGGAGGAAGTAGTGTTTAATCAGTGCTAGCCATTAGCATCTCGGGTTTTTTTTGGGGTCAGAAATCCAAAGTAACATCAATAGGGAAATTTTAATGGTCGTCATGTTTTACAATCCACTGCATTATCTACCTATGCAATGCAATACACCATGTGCGCTTATGTGGAAAGTTATTACCTAGGGTGGAATATTACTGCCATGTGGTTCTGTTGTTTTTCTTTGTCCGGTAAGTAACCATTTGGGTTTACAATCCCAATGTTTGACTTTTCTCCCATGTGTGTGCATGCAGGACATCTTGCACCATATACATTCCCTATTGCCACTGCGTGATGCTGCCCGTGCTGCTTGCTTGTCTCGCGCCTTTCTACGTTCCTGGAGATGCCATCCCATTCTCAACTTGAATAATAGGCACATCCTGAGGAACCACACAAGCATTGGCATTAAGATACTCGCGCTTGACAGTTTTTTCGATGCCTGTAATTATCTCGACAATTGGCTTCAGATTGCTGTTACACCAGGGATTGAAGAACTCACCCTTGAGCTATGTCATAGAGACAATATACAACGTCCCATGCACACTTTTATCTGATGGGGTTCAAAACTCAATCCGGTATCTTCGACTTGTGCACCTTCCGCCCCACAGCTGAACTTGGCCCACTGAGAAACCTAACAAGTCTGCGACTGCATTCTGTGCTTATTTCGGGGGATGAGTTACAGTGTTTTCTTTCTAAGTGTCCTGGTCTGGAGCAGTTAGACCTCAGTGATTGCCAGGAGATAATGGGCCTGAAGATATATACCTTGTGTGCTGCTGCAGCTTCGCTGCCTGAAAGTTTCTTATTGCCGGAAGCTGCAGGTGATAGAGAGAGCAAAGCTCGGAATCTCTCCAGTTTTATCCTTATAGCAGTACCGAGGGTAAAAGGATCACTTGGAGAAACATTGCAAATGAAGAACCTGCGCATGTACCGTTCAAACCTCATCTGTTCTGCCCGCGCCGAATTGCCATCCAATATGCCAAACCTTGAGACTCTTTCCATTGGCTCGCATCATCAGGTATATTAATTTTCCCTAATACTTTTAGTTGTTGTAGACTAGGGGATATTTTCATACAATAGTAGTCATACCGTTTTTATAACTAATCTGAGACATCTTTTATGTTGCAGAGGGTCGATACACCAATGCTGCCTACCAAATTCCTATTCCTCAATCACCTGTCAATTTGTCTGAAATTGACCAGTCCATCCTATGATTATTTTTCCCTCGTTTCTTATCTTGATGCTTCTCCTTCCTTAAGGACTTGGTTGTTGGATGTAAGGCAGTGCTTATTCCATGCATCGTGCAACCTATCTGGTCACTTTGTTGTAAAACCATATTTTAATTCTATTTTATCATATGATCTCTTTTCCATCCTCAGGTAGCTCAGGAAATTATGGAGCACGAATCGATTTTTGGAGGCTCATCACAGCTGAGGCAGATGCCTGAACAGCACCATGGCTCCCTCAAGACTGTGAAGATCAAAGGTTTCCACTCAACCAAGAGCTTGGTTGAGCTAACATGTTATATTCTCAAGAACGCAAAGTCGCTAAGTTGCCTTACACTGGACACCACTTTCGGTGATCCTAAGTGCGATACCGGAATGGTTGGCGGCCGCTGCGCTGAAATGGACAAAGATTTTCTCATGGAAGCTCGTAGAGGTGTCGAGGCCATTAGAACATACATCGAGGATAAAGTCCCGTCTAAAGTTAAGCTGACTGTTGTGGAGCACTGCAGGCGGTGCCATGTTGATAATCCATCTGAATGGGTGTGTAGGTGCAGTGTGGATGTAATAATGTTATCCCTTCAATGTTTTATCACAGTACGTAGGTGCAGTGCAGCGTGTAATGTGTTTAGAGGTCAATGGACCATGCTTTGCTTCTTGTACATGTTACTGGACCTGCTGATCAGTGCTGAGTTTCTTTGGTATAATGGTATCCATTGCGTATGTGAATTTTTGTTTCTGGAGATATAAGCTGACACGACATGTACGTGGAGTTGTAGTTTGTATTGTAGACAACACATGAGAACTGTCATGCATATAAAAATAGAAGGGATGCATACTCTGTCCTACCGGCGCGAGGTCGATCGGATTCGAATCAACCAGCAGCGGCATCACCGGGCTCGCGTCCATGCAGCGAGACCGGAAGCGGCGACGGCGTCGGCGTCACCGGCAGATCCAAGCGCATAGTAACCCTCCTGCTTCTTAACATCTTCCTGGCTCTCTCTTTGTTGCATTTGGCTCTGTCGATGCTTTCTGTCGTGTTCCCTAGCCTGTTCATTCATATTGATGTGAGCCTGCTACCGAATTTTCTTTTTTTTTTGGGGATTAAATTTTCACTTTGGTGGTCACATTAACATCCCCATGCTTCCTCAGGACAAAAAAAAAGAGAGATGAACATAATTTTGGGAGGCAATCTCAAGTACTCGGGTGCCTTTTCTGATTTTCTCCCATGTCTGTCAACTTTTTGTGTTGCAGAAGGATCGATTTCCTCATTGGGTAAAAGGAAGGGATCTCCCTGCCAACAAGATGGCGAAGGTGATTCTCAAGCTGGCAAAATAATGAGAAGTTCAATCCCAAACCCAGACCTTCCTGAGGTATCGAGGCCTTCAATTCTGATGATGTACGATGCTTAAGTTTCAAGCGTACTGCCTCGGGTCTCTCCTCTATTTTAATATAGCTGCAACTCTCCTCCAGGCTCGTTTAAAAAAAAAAGTTACAAGCATACTATTTTACCACGGCTGCTCTTATAGTCATCGGAATAATTCTTGGGACTATGCTAGGCTAGCACAATTTATCATTTATAAAAAGGGAAACAATCTTTGTGCTGCGACTCGGTCACAGCTCTACACTCCTACTGAATTAGTGAGAAATTTGACAATTTGTTCTGACTATAACTGCTCTTTCTGCCAAGGCTGGTAACGTAACAAATCTCTCCAGAACCTTTTGCATAAGCAAGGTCCTTTATTAATTAGTACTATGTCGATAACTTATTAACTGGGCTGATTTAGTAATTACTAATTAGTAATTGCTAGTGTTATGCTGTAACAAGTCCATGCCATCATTGATTGGCATATTCGTTCTATAAGAAATCTGTAAGATGGTCAATCTTTATACCTGCTTCAAATTTCACACCAAAGCATTCTGTTATAGTGGTACCTAGATCCAGAAAAAAAAATGTCAAGGTTTCACGATTGTGCTCTAGATGCTGTAGTATTCATTCATGCTATTTTGCTACCTAAATCCAGAATAAATACGAATTCAGATCTGTATTCTTTTATGATTTATTTATTTATATATATATGGTCATCTTGATCAAGTATCTCTTCATCATATTTAACTACCAAGGTTCTTATGATGTAAATGCCATAACTGTCAGATTCTATTTCATGGGCTTCCGTTAGTCTAACTTTTCAGATATGCTATTTGTCCCTTACAGCAATTCCACGAGTACTTCAAAAAGTTCTTCCCAAAACTATGTATTGGGTGCTCTTTCAAAAAAATTTTCCCTCAAAATATATCAACCCACAGCAAATCGTTAATAATTAGCCCCTAATATTTCAAAACATGCTACGTCACCGTAATTGCAGATCGCTAATAATTAAATCCCAATATTTTAAAACAGGCCACGTCATCGTAATCGTAGGTGATCAGACTAAATTGTGCAAAGCTGTCGAGGGAGGAGCTCACATGGTTTCGCTAGTCCAGAACTCCCAACTCCAGTCTTCAGTCCTCTGCGAGCTTCAGTGACACGGCCGCTAGCGACGACGACATGAACGCCACTGGACTATTGGTGCCTGTGCTCCCACGTCGCCGCTCCCCTGAAACCGCAAAGCATTCCACCAACCACTCGCCGTCAGTCTGTCGCCGCACTGACGCAGCAGCTTCCAACGGCGGGGGCTCACGCACGCGGCACCCCTCCCCCATGGAGTCGCAGTGGCTGCGGGTCCTGGACACCGCGCGCCTGTCGCCACACGCCCCAGCGCCGCTCCCACTCTCCGTCCTCGACGCCGACCGCAACGTGCTCGACGTCACCTTCCGCACGCTCCGCTTCTTCCCGCCTCCCCCACCGCCCGTCGACCCCTTCGCGGTCCTCACCCGCGCGTTCGCCGCCGCGCTCGGCCTCTTCCCCGCGCTCACGAGCTGCGTCGTCCTCGCGGCGTCTGTTCTGTCGGCAGCCGACGTCGACACCGACAGCCCTGGATCGGTGCTGCTCGACTGCCTCGCGCCAGGGGACGGCAATGGCGGCAGCGGCGCGGATGGCCTGGCGCTAGCGCTTCAGGCCACGCGGTTCGCGTGCGGTGGCGTCGCGCTCGGGATGCGGGTGGCGCACGCGCTCTGCGATGGCGCGAGCGCCACCAAGTTCCTTGCCGCCGCTGCGCGGTTCGCGCGTGGGATGGGTCCACCCGACGTGGCGCCGGTGTGGGAACGTCGAGAGCTGCTGGGGCTGAGGCAGCCGTCTCGCGTGGCGACGCCGGTGTTCGACCGTGTCCTCGAGCTCGCACGCGGCGTCCTCGGCGATGGGGCTGACAAGCACGGCCGGCGGTGGCGTCGGCGGCTGGGGTGCAAATGCGCGCCCGGACACGCTCCAGGACTGGGATAGGAATCCAGTGGGGAGCAGTTTAGGCGATTGGGGAAGAATCCGTCTCCCGCGTATATGCGGGGTGACGAAGGTATTTTTAGCGTCCGCGTATTTTTACAGGAAGGATGGGGAAGCTGTTGGAGGTGAGTTTTTTTTCTTTAAATAAGGTTTTGAGGCAATTTTAAGGGAACTTTTGGAGTTTCTTATCTCAAGTAGAAGTTACATATATTCCTTTGTATTTCTTCACAATTTTAACCCATGTATAATATAGCACAATAACACATCATTCCCACAAGTGCACAGAAAAACATAATGGTTGACAGCGAATGCAAGTAAATTTCATGAAGTAGTTGTTAATTGATGCTAGCTGTTAGCAGCCATCTCTTTTCCTCCCCAGAAAGCCACTAATAACACTGTTAGGAAAACTTGTGAATGCCATGCTGAGTTCCTATCTACCTATGTAATCCAGTACATCCGATGCAATTATGTGGAGAGCTACGTGGGGTAGAATGTTACTCCGCGTGATTATGCTATTCTTCTTTCTCCAATTGAAGTAACTGTCTGGACTTACGATCTCAATGTTGATCTTTTATTCAATGTTTGTGTATGCAGGACATACTGTTTCGTGTACATTCGCTAATGCCAATGTGTGAAGCTGCTCGTGCTGCTTGCCTATCTCGCGCCTTTCTACATTCATGGAGATGTCATCCCAATCTCATCTTTATAAGAACACGATTGGTTTGAAGAAAAATGCATATGGAGAGAATTTCCACCACAAAATTAGCCACATTCTTAGGAACCACTCAGGCATTAGCTTGAAAACATTCAAGCTTGACTACAGTGGCATGTGCAGGTTTGATGGAACTAGTTATCTTGATAATTGGCTTCAAATTGCTCTTAAACCAAGGATTGGAGAGCTCACCCTCTAGTTGTCCAAAACAAGGAGAGAATACAACTTCCCATGCTCACTTTTATCCGATGGGGTTCGAAACTCACTTCGGTACCTTAAACTTCGTTTCTGTGCTCTTCATCCCACATCTGAACTTGGTCCCTTCAGAAGCCTAAGAAGTCTTTGTCTATTTTTTGTGAGCATTACGTGGGAAGAGTTAGAGTGCCTTCTTTCTAACTCTCTTGCTTTGGAGCATTTAGACCTAACTCATTGCAAGGAGATAATTCGCTTGAAGATACCTTGCACCCTGCAGCAGTTGACCAGCCTTTTTTTTTAAAATTGTCGGCCCGACAGAGATTGCCGGGCTTGTATTAATTAATAGAGAAGTTAGTTACATAGGCCTAAGCTAAACAAATATATACAGAAATTACAAAAAGGCATTATGAAACGTGATCATTCAGTGATGTGGAAGATAGCGCCCAAGTGCTTGGCTCCCGCTAGAATCCAACATCGTGCCTCCTCCTTGATTTTCACGATTAGTTGACTGATGCTTTTGAACTAGCGTTGAAACACTCGAGCATTGCGTTCCTTCCAAATTTCCCAGGACACTAGAATGATAAGTGATCTTCAAGCCCTTTAGCAGGGCACCACTTGTTGAGCCTGTTTGTGACCACCACTGGCTGACTGATGAAAAAGTAGTCCAATCTCCTCTTGGCGGGACATGTGTGGCCATCCACTCGAAAACTTTCTCCTAGACTCGAGTAGTATAGTGGCATTTCGTTAGCAAGTGCAGAAGGGTTTCGTCATGTGAGTGACACAGCATACAGAGTCTTTGATTAGGCCATCTTCGCGTGGTTAAACGGTTCGCCATCCAGAGTCTATTTGATAGGCGAGCCATGAGAAGAATTTGCACTTGGGTGGTACCCAGATCCGCCATATAAGGCGCTCCATATCCGAAGGTGTTGAAGTTTGGAACTGTGCCAGGTATGTCGAAGCTATGGAGTACTCTCCATGCTTGGTTAGGTTCTAGGTGATGGCGTCGGGTGTTCTTGGAATGAGCTGGACTAATCTTGTTTTGGTCCAGAGGAGGTAAAACTCTGAGAGATCCCTGGCTGATGAAATGGTGGCCACGTTGATGTCCGAAATTCACCTGTCATTTGTTAAGGCGTCCTTCACTGTTCTTCTCCTATTTCTTGAGATTTTGTAGAATGACGGCGCAATATCTCTCGGCGCTTCTCCCTACAGCCATGCCGAGTCCCAGAATTTAGCCTTTTGCCCATCGCCCAGTGTGATGGTCGTCACAGATGCAAACAACTTTTTTATCCTTGTTGTTGCACAGAGTCGGCATACCAACCCATGGTTTGCGTGGTTCCTTCCATTCATGCCACAGCCATCGTAGTAGTAATGCTCGCGCAAACTTTTTTAGGTGCAGTACCCCAGGCCACCCAATTTAGTCAGTTTGCATGCTGTGGTCCACGCCACTTTACATTTTCCGCCAACAATCTGATCTGTGCCGCACCATAGGAAGCACTTTCGCCGCTTGTAAATTTCTTCAAGTACCGTTGTTGGGGCATTCAGGGCAGAGAGATAGTATATCGGTTGTGAGGATAGTACTGCTCTCACAAGAGTTCTTCTTCCTGTTGGGGTGAGTAGCTTGCCGGCCCAGCTGGCCAGCCTTGCGTTTGCTTTGTCAGTTAACATCTGGAAGTGAACCTTTTGTAGCCTGCCAAGTGATAGGGGTAGTCCCAGGTATTTTTACCGGGAAGGTTGCTCTTGCTGCTGGGAAGAAGGCTAGGATGGACTCCAGGTCAAGGCCACTGCAGTGAATGGGTGCTACCGAGCTTTTCTGAATGTTGGTGTTGAGCCTGATGACATTGCCAAATTTGTCAAGCAGCTCCTTGGTGTTCCGAACATCAGCGGTTGTCGGATTAATGAAGATTACGGCATCATCCGCATATAGCGATAGGTGTAGGCGTGCACATTTGCCGCGTAGCTTGGATAGGGCCCCGTTTTCCGTTGCTAGATGGAGGATTTTTTGAAGCGGGTCAATTGCTAGAATGAAGAGGAGTGGTGAGAGCAGGTCCCCCTATCGTAAGCCTCGACCATGTTGTATGTCGTCCCCTAGAGCACTGTTCATGAGGATTTTTGATGTAGCAGTGCTTAGAAGGTTGTGACCCAGCTTCTCCATCTTGGGGGGAAGTCTCTCCAATGCATGAGATCCAACAGGTAGTCCCAACGTATAGAGTCGAAAGTCTTGGATATGTCGAGCTTGAGCATGAGGGATGGCATTCTAGAGGAATGGAAGCGTCGAGCAAGATTTCTTACATACATGTAGTTGTCGTGTATAATTCTCATTTTAATGAAGGCGCTTTGGCTCTCCGATATCAAAGTGTTCATGAACAGTTGTAGACGTAGTGCCATCATATTTGTGATGATCTTGGCTATGGCATAGATGAGGCTTATCGGCTGAAGTCTGTAATCGAGTTGCCTTCGTCTTTTTTTTGGGATGAGCACTGTGTTGGCTGAATTGAGGATGTCAAAGAAGTCATGGCGCATGCTATGGAAGGCATTAATTATGCTCATGATGTCCGCTCTAATTATATCCCAGCATTTATGGAAGAAATTAATTGTAAACCCGTTTGGTCCCGGGGCCTTGTCTCTAGGCATGAGTTTCAGTGCCCTTTTGACTTCTTCCTCAGTAAATTCCGCATCGAGGGAGGAGAGGTCGGTGGACGGCCAGGAGAGTAATTCCCAGTTGAAATCGATGTCCCGTGGTGGCGGTCGTCCTAGGACGGTGGCGAAGTGTGTGTACGCCACCCCAGCTTTGTCTTGTTGCGTCGTTGCCCAACCATCAGATTTCTAGAGCTTTGTGATGAAATTTTTTCTTCTCCTTGAGTTAACCTTTAGGTGAAAAAACCATGTGTTTGCATCGCCTAGAGAGAGGTTCGTTATTCTGGAGCATTGTCTTTTGCACAGACATTCGAGGATGGCGAGACCCATTACTCTGGTTTTCAGCTTGGAGCGCAGAGTTAATTCTTCATCGGATAGATTTCGTGATTCTTGCACGACGTCTAGTTGGAAAATGACCGATTGCGCCATATGGAATAGAAGTTTCGCTTCTGAGAAAAGGTTCTTGCTCCATTTTCTTGGAGCCAGTGTCGTCCTAGCAAGCCTGCCGTTGAGGTGGTGCGTTGGATTTATGTGGAGAATTGGAGCATTCCAAGCATCTCGTACCACTTGCCGAAATCCCGGCATGGATAACCATAAATTTTCGAATTTGAAATGCCGAGGCCGCGGGGTGCTTTCTTGATTGGAAAGGAGCAAGGGGTAGTGATCCGACAACAAAGTAGATAGAGCTTGCATGATGTGGGATGAGAAGGTCAAGTCCCAGGCGTCGTTACAGAACACTCGGTTGAGGCGAACTAAGGTTGGGTTTCGACATTCATTGCTCTAGGTAAATTTTCTATTTTGCAGGTGGATTTGTTTTAGGCTGCAGCTATTGAGAGTTTCTCGGAAATGTCGCATGCAGTTGAAGTTTAGGTTGGAGTTGTTTTTATAGCTTGCTTTGTAGATTAGGTTGAAGTCACCGAGTATTGGCCACTTTTGACTGTGCTGTGGAGCCGGTGCTCAGAGTTCGTGTAGAAACTCTAGTTTGTCGCGGTCTTGTGTGGGGCCATAAACTGTTGTTAGCAGAAAGGGCACTGTAGTCGCTTTTATTTTAATAGTAGTGGAGATTGAGAAAGCTCGTTTGATGGTGTAGTCTAGGTCGACTTCATCTTTGTTCCAGAGAATCAGAATGCCCCCTCGCGTCCCTGAAGGCCCCCCAGCCGGGAGGAAGGTGAAGCTATTAAGCCTGAAACCCCCCACACTCATAACTAGCTGATCGTCGATTGATGTCATTTTTGTTTCCTGAAGACACACAATCTGACAGTGTGTTGTAGCAAGCACTTGTTGCACAGTCGAGCGGCGCGCTATGGAGTTCAAACCTTGAACATTCCAGCATAGAATTTGTAATTCATTAGTAGCCATGCAAATAAAAAAGTAGCTCTGTCCACTGAAGGAAGCACAACAGCTTAGCATGGTAGCTTGAGAGGTTGTAACTGGCAGAAGCATTAGGCGTGCACATTACATAAATATCAGTTTTGAGAAGAAACATTGACGATGGATGAAATGAAAGCTGGAGGCCAACGCTACTGAAAGCCCTGCGCAGAGGGCCGCGATCAGTAACCACAACTAAAGCTTGAAGTAGACACATGGCAAAGACAGAACACAGAGACTTCATCATTCTAGTCGGTATTGTTGATCTCCACCGGTGCTTCCGTGGATTCTGCACCGCCAATTCAGATGAGAGCGTCGGTAGCCTTGCAAAGGTCTTCATCGTCAAGTTGGAATAGGGTTGTCATTGCCTTGATGATGTCTTGTGGCATGGTGCCCTGAAAAGTTGCGACGAACTCCCTGATTGCTTCTTCTACCAGTGTGTAATCGTCCTTGATGTATCCCAAGCGCTGGCATAGAACGTGGTTTGCCCTCTCTTTCGTGGAGAGGTGTTTGAGCTTGCTGTAGGCCTGCCATTTGCTACGGCGCAGAGGCGCAATCTCCGCAGCAGGCTTCTTGAGACGGCGGCCCCTTCTTCCTGGTGCAGGTGGTGGAGTTTGGAAGATCGCCTATTTCGGAGAGGAGAACAACTCAGCAATACCACCAGGAGAGTCTGTTGAGTGTATGTTTTGGGTTGGAGATGGAACCTGTAGCTCTTGGGCTTCATTGTGTTGATGGCAGCCCTGTCTAGTGCCCTAGGGACCATGCTGAGTGTCCCTGGCTGCAGATAGCACCATTGGGTGGAGAGGGCAAGCGTCAGCTCCTGTGGCCGTAGAAGATAGGCCACTCGGGACGCCAAGCACCTGTCCGATGACCCCGCCTGTGCCACCATCTTGGATGAGGTTGTCGAAGCCGTGAAGAGATGTCGTGCCGTGCTGTCCCTGGCTGCAGGCGGCACAACTGAGTGGAAATCAGCTCCTGCGGCCGTACCTGACAGGCCTCCCAGGTCGCCAAGCACTTGGCCAGGGACCCCACCTGTATCACCACCATGTACGAGGTCGTTGAGGTCGTGAAGATATGCTGTGCCATGCTGCTGAATGCCGGTGCCTCAGCTTCTGCCACGGGGAACAGTGAAGCTCAGGCCGGCGCTGCAGTGGACACGGCCTGCCTGGAGCCCCCCCCGCTCGATAGGAATGTGGCTATCGACAGGGAGCAGGACACCATCTCCGCTGCTATCCTGTTGTTGCTGCTGCTGTGGGAACTCCTCATGGAGCTTTGCCAGAGCTTCGTCAACCTCCTGAAGTGAAGGGGAAGTTGGGGGGAGGGGCAGGAAGCTTCTTTTTTAAGCGATAGAAGACATGACGCGTTGGTACCAGGAAGTGTGGATTGCTTGGTACCTTTTGGTACTGTGTTGTCATTGTGGAGTCGTGCGAGGCTTCATCCCCCGGGTGCTCCGCCATTCTTGTCGCCTTGATCAAGAGTTGATGCAACGACCTGGGCGAAGGAGGGGCCGACACCTTCTGCTGCTGGGCGGGCTGCAGGTTGAAGATCTTTTTTGCTGCAGGTGGCGACCTTGAGGGAGAACATTAGCTTGAGGTACCTCTGTCTTTGCGCCTCTAGCTCCTCCTGTGACTTTGGAGCTTCATCGTTGCCGGTCATGTACCTCTTGTGGGAGCCAGTACTCCTATTTTGGCGGCGTGGGGAGTAGGATTGGTCCATCCGCACCGCATCCTGGCGGGGTGGGGACTGTAGCTGTCGTGGCACTGGGTGTGGCCGCGTTGGTGGCGTGGGTCACGGTCGTCGTCGTCCTCATTGTCGTGGCCATTAGCGTCGAAGATGTTGTGGTAGGCCGCGTGGTCGTCGATGCGGTCGCGGCGCGCACGATCGCGACGGTACTCCTCCTCCCACTCGCTTCTACGCTCCTGAACCCGCGACGGCAGTGGTTGGTGGAACGGCTCGAAGGCGACGTCGGTGCCTGGTCGCCGTCCCGGACACCCTAGTACTAGGGGAGGCGTCGCTGCTTCGGCTCGTCGATGGCCGCGTCCGGGTTGTGGTGGTCGGTCGACACCCTGGAGAAGTCATGAATCTACCAGATGTGGATGATGACCTGGTGCTTGATGCCGTGCTGCCGCCACTGCGGAGGAGTGTCGAGGACCTGCATAGAAGAAGAGGAGACGTCTAAAGCGCCTGTCGTAAAAATAAGCCACATAACCTTTGGGATTTTGCTTGGGTCAGCAGTCCATGCTCAGAGCTCAATCCCTTGGGTGTCAGAAGTGTGCAACAAGCTAGTGCCAATGCATTGCAGCGAGTAGGTACGGACAACAATCCTCTCAACAAGCTCCGGTTGCCACACCTGCCTCGGGACGCCATCGAGGACGAGCCGGACCCTGTAGAACAGAGCCACCCCAAGGCTCCGGTGAGGCTCCGCCATGGCCGAACACAAACCTCAGCCCCGTAGCACTTTAACCTGCCCTTGGCATTGACCTCCTCGCAGCTGTGCTGATTCTGGAAGCGAAGGAGGAATGCCTCAGAGCGATGTCTGGTGACGTCGACGTCACTCGGGTGAAGCCTGAAGTCGGCAATGAGAGCCTCCTCCAAGTGTCACGCCGTGGTGTCAGGAGGAACACGCATGGCCCAAGTGACCAGGGTGCACCCCTCCCAGTCCCGCAGCTCTCTGTTAAGCTCGAAAGAGGTGGGGACGTGGAGGCAGTCCTCATTTGGCCGGAGAGCCGGGTTGCCGATTTCGTAGTCTCTCATCTTGATAGGAAGGTGGGGAGCGGTAGGAGGTGGTCCAGAGGTGTGGCACTGGGAGGGAACAGGGGCGTGCCTTGCTTGGACAGAGGTGGGGAAGCTGCGGGTGGCGTTTGAGCGGCAGGAGGCAGCTTTGTGTCCCAGGCGGAGTCAGCGGAAGGGGTCCCGGTAGGAATGAGCGTGATGGTCGCGGGCAAGGCACCGGAAACACCTACCTTGAGTGCGGTGGAGGAAGGTAGCTTTGGACAGGGGTGCAGGCACCGGCTTCCTCATTGAAGATCTCTAGAAGCGGTGAGCTGAGGAGGTGGGTGGCGGGAAGGAATGACGCCTTGAATGCACTATGCACACAGTACCATCTCTCCTGCGTCACCATGGCCTCACCACACGAGTCCATCCTAGCTCAGAGTCGGGCAAGGGAAGACGCGTTGGCGCGAGGCTCGAGGGCGCGACGCGGCACAGGCTATATGCGAATGATGCGGTAATCTTCATTAATCCAACAGCTGCTGATGTTCGGAACACCAAGAAGCTGCTTGAAAAATTTGGCAATGTCACCAGGCTCAACACCAACATTTAGAAAAGCTGGGTAGCACCCATTCACTGCAGTGGCCTCGACCTGGAGTCCATCCTAGCCTCCTTCCCGGGCCTTAACATTTTTGAATGCTCGAGCTTGAAAGCGTTAGAGAGCAAAGCTCCAAATCTCTCTAGCTTTTTCCATAGAGGAGTCAGGGTTAATTTCTCACACGTGGAAACATTGCAAGTGAAGAAGATAGACATGGAGCGTCCAAACTTTATCTGTGATGCTCGTTCCAAGCTGCCATCCATTATGCCAAATCTTAAAACTCTTGTCATCGAATCAAGGCATGAGGTATGTATTCTCTTAAGAGATAAGGTGTTGTAGGATCGTGATATACATGGATTATATTATTCATGCCTGGTGTTAACGAATCTAATACATGTTATATTTGTTGTGCAGGTGGTTGATGCACCAATGTTGCCTACCAAATTCCTCTACCTTAAGCATCTGACCATTTGTCTAGTATCAGGATCAACCATTATCCGGCCATATGACTATTTCTCTCTAGTTCCATTCCTTGAAGCATCTCCTTCCTTGGAGACTTTGATATTAGATGTAAGGCGTGGTGCTGTTCATTCATTTCACCCTGCAAATCTATCTGATCAATCTAGGTCCATTTAATTGAATCACATTATCCATTTCATCGTCAGGTGACTGCGCTACGTTTGGCCCATGAATTGATTTTTGCGGATTCAGAACTGAGGCACATGCCTGAACACCACCACCATGCCTGTCTCAAGAGTGTGAAGATCAGTGGTTAGTTTCAGCTCTGCAAAGAGCTTGGTTGAGCTAACATGTTATATCCTCAAGAATGTGGTGGCACTTGAGTGTCTTACATTGGACACCATTTATGGTCCTAGGTGTTATCAGCAAGGTAAGTTTGAAAGGTGTATTCCCATGGCAGACGGTGTTCTCATGGAAACCCCTAGAGCGCTCTCGGCTATCAGAACACACATTGAGAATAAAGTTCCATCTACAGTTGAATTAATTGTTCTGGAGCCTTGTAGCCGGTGCCACGTTGAAGGAAGATGGTGAATATTGTCGCAGTCGGGCAATGCCATTCAAATTTAAATTTAGGTGGAGCAAGATCTGTTCCATCAACTATTCATGACTGCAGCGCAATGTGCAAGTTTAATTTATTTTTAGATGAACCCTGCTTTGCTTCTTGAATCATCAGACTTATTTAATGTTTAGTTTGCATAGTATGTCTACTGACAAGCTGACGAATCATGTGGGTTTTGGTCCAATGGTGACGCGTGCAAATTGCAAGATATCTTGCGGTTTGTTTCTCACGATATGTTACTACCACTGGTAGCAAAGTAAATCATGGTCATGAACGAACAATGGGCAGTTCCTTTGCAATTGCAAGATAATCTTTTATCAGTTTCTTGTTGGCGCAACTAAGTTCGTTAGAGTATCTTCAGCAGTCTCCCAATAAATATTTCCCAATAACTAGTTTACGAGGAGGATATCCCAACATCCATTTCATTGTTATTAGGAGAGTTACTTTTGCAGTCTCCTAATAATCTCATCCCAATCCAACTACCGTATTGGTAGAGTCACAACTCCTCCTTTATTAAGGGAGAGTTGGGGTGCTAATAATTATTGGGAAAAGGTAAAAGTAGAGGGAGTCTGCTAGAGTACTATTTTTTTTACGAACTCTCCTAATATGGTAGTTGGATTGGGAACTGGGGAACTGTGGGAGATGCTCTTAGACTCGCACCAACAACCATTTGAGATGTTGCTATTTGAAAGAGCATCTAGGCCCCTAGTGGGTTTTGGTGTGTTGAGTGACAACTAGATTAAAAGTCTAATGAATTTGTTAAGCATATGAGCAGGTGTAAATTATTGGTAAATAATCTTTTTGGAAAAGATTGTATTAAAAGGCTCATTTGTTGAACAGAACAAGTGTGATATAGAATATTGTTCATCTAAGCATGAAAAAGCAAGCAATGCTGGTAAAGATGAGTTGAGGCTTGGTTAATAGCTTCATGTTGCAAAGATTGCTTGAATTAAAGAGAAATGTCATAGTAAAGAATTTAGTGTGATCCCATAAAGCGTATGTGTGATACATGACAAGCAAATGAAGGCGAAGATAGAGACATGATAATATTGGGATATTCTTGGGTCTCTAAATGAAATGAGAAGCTTGCTAGCAACAAATAGGACAACAAAATCAAAAGAAGATATGATCTCAAATGTGTTTCATTCTTGATGTCAAAACAAAGCTAGACTCAATGCGGCAGCGATTGGATGAAGGGATCAAGCAAGTGATTAGCAATGAGGTACTATGCAAAGTTTTGTCAAGACCAGACTTGGGCCATGAGCTTTGTTAGGATGAAGCAGCTAGTGCTTGGAGGATTTCGAGGTATCAAGTCAAGGTTACCGAGTATAGCAATGGGATGCATCAAATGTTTATTGAGTCATATGTATCTTTCTTTGGTTGAGTGGGATGTGACTTGTGATCTAAAATCAGGTTTCATTCATATATGTTGAATATTGATCCAAGTCACTAGCTCAAGGTCGAAGTGCTCAAAACAAAGAGCAAAGTTAGATGCAGCTCTCAAGTGGATATATTGAATAAGTATGGCATGGTTCATGGCAATGAAGCTCAAGAGGATGAATATTGTATTTATGTTTAATCTTGAGTATAGGAATGCCGATCAAGAGGGATGCATCACATGGTCATTTGATAAAGTCTCAGTACTCAAGTATCCTATGTGAGGGATGAGAGATACAAAAGCCACACGTACAGTCTCTGACGGGTCAGGTAGTGGCAAAACAGGAAGCTTCAGTTTTGGAAATAGGAGGTTTCGGGTTTGGGTGCCACGTGTCTCTAACGGCTAGTTGGTTTGAAAAATAGGAGGTTTCCGGTGGAAAACCGGTAATTCCGGTTTTGATCTGACAAATCTAACGGCTAGTTTTTGAGGGGTGGAGTATTTATACCCCACGCCCTTCTCATTGGCTGGCTGCTACTTCTGCGGTTGCTATTGGGCTTACTGCCTGTTCTAACCGAAACTAAAGCCAAATAGCTCTCTCCAACCCCTCTTGGTGAGGTTGTGTGATCTTTGCTAGATCTAGTGAGCTGGGTAGAAGAGAGGATCCATTTGAGAGTATTAGTAGAGCACTCATACACTTGAGCACTGGTTTGCCTCGCCAAGTTTCAAGTGAAGCATTTGTTACTCTTGGAGGTGTGCCTCCTAGATGGCTAGGCGTCACCCGGGAGCTCCCAAGGTGTGGTGAGCCGTGTGATAGTTTGTGCAGATCGTGCTTCACCTCCTCAAGGAAAGAAGCTAACTAGTGAAGTGGGAAAAGGGTTGAGTGCAACCCAGCTTCTTTGGAAGCACCCAATGGGAATGTTGGATTTGCCCGGGGGTGAATGTGAACTTTGGTGAAACAAATCATTGTGTCTCCTCACCGGTTTGCTTACATTTGCGTTGCACTTGCATTTCATTGTTGATTTCGTGATATTGGTTGATCTACTCGGGTGTTAGTTAGTGTTTGTGAAGTGCAGGAGCTTTGTGATCCTGCTAAGATACACCCTCTGAGCATACTCTCTAAACCTGGTTTGATCTTTACCTCACTTGCAACACATACGGTTTGGGGGTTCTCTCTACCTGAGCCAAAATCGGAAGTTCTAGTTTTTGAAACCGGAAGTTCCGGTTTTCAGGCAGATAGAGTTTTATTCCACTGCTTAAGGCGTGTGTCTCCTATCTTCGGAAATTCCGAAGATTTATTCGGAGATTCCATAATTTGCGGAATCTTCGGAAGTATTTTCGAAAAATCTACAAGTTGTTGATAAACTTGCTTTAAGTGGTGACAATTTCAGGTTACGCCTATTCCCCCCCTCTAAGTGACATCAAGATCCTTTCACTGTTGGGCTGGGCCTGACAATAACCCTTCCTCGAAAACCAATTTTGGCCCTAACTTGGTCCATATCTCTTCCCGTGGCCGTGTGCAGCGGGTGAGTCTATATATCACTCAAGGTGACAGTTCCTCCTATCGCATGAATAATGACCCATCGCAGCCTGTCTCAACACCCGGCACTGCCATCCTCCTGGGCTCGAGCGGCTCCCACCTCCCGCTACCCTCTCTCATTGTCACACACACCCTCCCCCCATGTGCCACTCCTCTCTCTCTTCTACTTGCCCCCGCGTCGCCGACCTCCCCCATCTCCGGCGGCGACTACTCGTCATCACGCCCCCGCCTCCTCCACCGCCCATCGGTCATCCTCCACTACCTACAGCTAGCCGCGCCACAGTACCGCCCACAACCCATCGCCACCGCCGTTCTTCCGCCACCCAAGGGCCCTCCCTATATTGCCGGGACCGGTGGTGACCCCGACCCCAGAAACCCCCCATCCCAAAGCTCCGAACCCTAACCCAAAGTGGTGAGCACGAGAGGAGCCGAAAGGAAGGGATGGTGTTGACCTGTGGGTCCTACCTAGCAGCGACTAAATGTCGCGCGTACGTGACATATAGTTGCCAACGTTTGTGGCAGTGGACACCACACATTCCCACCTTTCCTTGTCTCTGCCGATTCCTGGCATGGTATCCAAACCACGCGGCTGATCGTTGTGGCAGTGATGCCACCTAGAGAGGTCGTCGGAGCTACCCAGCAGCCTCATAGAGTCACAATGATGCCACCTGGAGAGGTCGTCGGAGCCACCCTGCAGTCTCATAGAGTCACAGTGAGCATCTCGGCAGTGCGAACAAGGCGAGAACATGACTGGTGCAGCAACTCTGATAGATAATGGCCGATCAACCAATGGTAAAAGCACTACCCATGGTCCATGGAGCTCTGCTTCATCTTATGCCTAGGACGTCGACAGGCGACATGAGTGGGAGTACTCTCCATGCTGCCCCTGATGCCCTCGAGAAGTTCCAAGAGCTCTTTCCATAGACACCTTCGGCATGTGAGTTCAAACGTTGACGCTGATTGTACCCTTTTTTGTTGCCTTGTCGGTCCCAAGACAGATCTAGACTCATAGTATGGAGGATCTTATTCTTCCTTCTCTCATTCTTCGCTCTTTCTCTTCATGAGGCTCCATTGTTTCTTTTTTTTGTGGGGCATAAGCCCCCTCCCCCCACCACAACCCCACAGTCCCACACCTCGCCTTTGCAATTGATATTGTTTGATAGTCGATAGGAATGGATATTGTCAGGAATCTTGTTCTACACTAAAGCTTAAACAATGAGATGGGATCCCTCTTCCTCCCACTTATAGTGTCATTTGTTCATTATGGGCTTCCACATCCCAAGAAGATGACTGCATCATGGTCAAAGTTTTGGCTGCAAAAACCATATTTATTATCGATGGTGGTGCACTACAAGCTATTGGGGTGCGATAGGAAATTAATATGGTTTCATCGCTAAGTGTGAAGGTGACAAATACATTCAATCTTCTCCCTTCTCTTCTTCTTCCTCTAGCTTTCCTTTTTTTGTCTCCTCAATTTTCCTTTTTTTTTCTCTTTAAGCAATGAAAGGGGATTTTGTTTTTGGATGGCAAGGGGGCAACCCCCTAGATCCTCCCATGGAATGTCATCTAGTTGTGGAGGTCGTCAAACTAGTGTGCTCATCAAGAAATGCAGGTACCCATTGCCATCCTGTATGAGGATGGTGAATATTGTCACAACCTTGTTATTTTAATGTAATTTTAGATGGAACCTGCTTATACTTGTTTTATGTTTAGTTTCCATCGTATGGCATATTGGCATGCGCATTCATGTCTAGAGACAAATCATGTGGGTTTTGACCTAATGTTGAAATGTACAAATTGGAAGATATGTTGTGGTATATTTCTCAAGATATGTTACTAGCACTACTAACAAAGTAACAATAGGGAATTCCTTTGCAGTTGCTGATAATCTCTCTCATTTTCATGTTGGCGCAACCTTAGCAACAGGGAACATTTCGGGAAGGGAACAATTTAGTGTAAAAACCTTTTCTAAGTGTCGTACCACGTTCCTTGCTCCACGTTCCCGTTCCCATCGTTCCGTCCACGTTCCCGTTCCTATCGTTCCGTGAATATAGTTGCTATGGAGCTCCTATATGCTTTTGTAAGGTAGATAAGCAACTTATTTTTAAAGTTCATATAGCCCATGTACAATATTTTTTTAACATCTATCAATATTTGTTGGTATTCATCAACATTTTTTTAAAAAAGTCTAACTTAATTGTTATCAACGTTTCTTGACATTGGCCAACATTTTTTTATATATACCAATATTTTTATTTAACATTTTTTACATTTACCAGTATTATTGCTCAACAATTTTTCACCAATATTATTTCTCAACAATTTTTTATTGCACCAACTTTTTTTTCCACTTACCAACATTTTTTTGCACTCACTAATATTTTTTTGCTCAACCATTTTTTTACATTCACCAACATTTTTACATAAAAAATATCGAGTAAGTTCATTTAACAAAATGTTAAGATAGTTTGTTGGAATATTGTGGGCTAGTTATCGAACTGTTACTGAGCGTATAGATGTTTAATTATCTATGTTGTGGAAGATGGATAGGATTTCCGTGGTTGCCAAGGACACAACCCAATAGATTACAAGCCCATTATACTTGCCACTAGATCAGCCCACAGCCATTTCAGACGTTGTTACTGGGCTGGGCCTGACAGTAAACCAGCTTTGGTCCCTATTTTTATCTTTTCTCGTGGTCGTGGACACCACACGCCAGTCCATTCGTCGTCTCGTCTCTGCCGATATCCAAACCGCGCGCTGATTGTTGTGGCCGTCGTGCCACCTGCTGCAGAGGGGCTTTCCTCGGGGCCACACCACACCCGGAAGAACTCACCAGACACCACCGGCCAGCCGCCGCCGCCACGGTGTCGCCCTCGCAGCCGCACAACGCGCGGCCAGCAGCCAGCGCAGCAACTCCGGCAGATTACGGCCGATCGATCGACCGATGGCAGCAGCCCTGCCCATGGAGCTCTGCTTCGCCGCACGCGCCGTAACGCCGGCGCCGGCCGGGAGGGCGCCAGCAAGGCCGAGGAAGCGGCGCGCCGGGGCGGTGCGGTGCGCGGCGACGGCGCCGGCACCGATGGGGGAGAAGACGGAGTACCGGGACGGGCCGCTGGAGCGCGCGTTCATGGGGCTGTTCGCGCGCAAGATGGAGAAGTACGCGACGAAGAAGAAGCAGCAGCAGCAGCAGCAGACGGAGTTGGAGAAGAAGAAGAAGGCGGTGTGGGAGTGGGACTACGAGAGCTTCGTGGACGTGTCGCGGCGCGTGATGGTGGGGCGGACGCGCGCGCAGCAGCAGGAGGCCGTCCGCGAGGTGCTCCTCTCCATGCTCCCGCCCGGCGCCCCCGAGCAGTTCCGGAAGCTCTTCCCGCCGACGAGGTGGGCGTGCGAGTTCAACGCCGCGCTCACCGTGCCCTTCTTCCACTGGCTCGTCGGACCCTCCGAGGTCATCGAGGTCGAGGTCGACGGCGTCAAGCAGAAGAGCGGGGTCCTCATCAAGAAATGCAGGTACCTGGAGAACAGCGGGTGCGTCGGGATGTGCGTCAACATGTGCAAGATCCCGACGCAGGACTTCTTCACCAACGAGTTTGGGCTCCCTCTCACCATGAATCCAAGTAATAAGCTTTCCCTTGGTGACGCTAGTTCATTCAGTTTACAGTTTACACTGACCGAAAATGCTGAAACGGACTTTGTGTATGTAACTGAAGCTGCACTTGACATCCATATCAGTTCTTGCTGTGTTCAGGCGAATCATTTTCCTTTTATTCCGTTTTCTGAAACTACATCAGTCTAGTTTGTGATATATCATGGGCATTGAAACATCGTATTCATATCTCTGCAGATTTCGAAGACATGAGCTGCGAGATGATTTACGGTCAGGTGCCACCTCCCTTGGAAGAGGATCCAGTGTCAAAGCAACCTTGCTATCCAAACCTCTGTGAGTGCTCCCAAATCCACCAACATGACACCCAAAACTGATGCACTTGCAAATTGGTTGAACGTATACATGTTGCTGCTTTTGCTTCTTCAGGTTCCATGTCGACGCCTTCTGCCCCAGTCTGCCCCAAACTTCAGACATAGGCATCGCCGAGTTGAGTTCAGGTTCAGTTTCGTCAGCTAAACCTTTAGAGAAACCACAGTTGAAACCTCATATAGTACATAGTAGCAGGTAAGGATCGGTTCGATTTCTTGAGAAACGAGGTTGCGCCTTGTTCTTGCTGCGCTGGACTCTGATTCTCTTTGTTATCCTTACTTGCAGACCGTTCCTAGGAAACCTTTGGCTTGAGACGACCGAGAAAACTTGCACATGAACATCGGCTTGGTGCGGCAGCAACATTGTTTTCTATACAGAGTGTACATAGTCTAGCTTATAACTACAGTTACAGTTACAGAGTTGTTCTGATTCTGAACTAGTACAGAGCAGATATTATTATATATACTGTGTGTGTGTAAGTACTGAAAACATCGATCAACACTCGTATTGCTGTTCCTGATCACGCATGCCTCACAGTGCAAAGAATGTGCATGTGTTGCTGGACCGGTAGCGGTGATAGAAACGTGTTGGGATTGCAGTACAAGCCTTCTCATCACCAAAGCTTTATGCCAGCGTGCCTCCGGATGGTCTGGATCGGATTTAAACATCCTCTTTTTGGGTAGCTTGAGAATCAGCAGAGGCTTGAGCAGATCGAGTTGGGCTTGGGCCAGGTTTTATTATTGGGCTTGGCGCGAACTGGGCAGGATGGACTTAAAGCAGAACTCTGTAGAAGCCCTCTCAAAAAAAAAAACTCTGTAGAAGCATAAAGGAATATCAGATTTAAGATAGATCGGAGGAAAGCGACAGATCATGATTGTTTTCCAAAGACAGAAAACAGAAGGGCCGGGCCTGAAGGAAGTAAAACACATACCAGTATACGGTGTACTCTGCACCGTTCATGTCGCTGGCCGGAGCGGGAGGGACGTGGTGGAGGCGGCCTAGTTTTGGTTTCGCCCAGATGAGACCGGCACGGGGGCTTCCCATGCCCACATGAGCCGCCACTGGTGACTACTTCACGGCTGTTTACTTATATGATATAATAGTTATTGATCATACTCAATAATCGGGTCTAAAGTAACATTTTTGGATAAAGTTTGAGACGAGCAACAAGCCAGACAAAGACGAAGACCAAAGGACCCAGAAAAGTGACTTAGAGGCTAAGAATTTGAAGATATGGCAAGAACCACTTCGGGATCAAAGAGGAATCAAAGGGGATCAAGCGGAGATTTGGAAAGTATTTGAAGATCAATCTCATCCCGAAGCTACCGACGTGCCAGGTCCACGCGCATATAAAAATAAGGTTCCAGAACATTGAAGAAGACTTGGCGACGAAGCTGGACATGAGGGGGTAAAAGGCAAGCCGATCGGCCTGGACCCCTCTAGGCTGATTGGCCCACCCCTTTCCTTCGTCCATTTGCCTTCCAATTTAAACCACGGCCTCTCTAGACTATAAATACCTATATATTTCATCGAGCACGCAAATTGGATTAGATTGGATTGGAGATCGAAGCAGAAGGAACCGAGCATCTTGAGGGACAACCATCTATAGAGAGTTAAGGGTTGTGCAGTTATCTGGATGCTAGCCTAGGCTAGACTCTGGCCGGTGTGATCACCCTGCGAGGAAGATCCACGCCGGAGTTCTGGAGTTAGGATTCACAAGTCGCGGGTATGGCCTCGGTGGAGATCTTATGATAAACAATCATTCATGGCGAAGAAATAAGATGAGTTCCGATTCTATAGGGATCCATATGCCTCTTTCTATGACTTCTTCTGTTATGAGTTTCGTTACTCCAATCTGCTAACGCGCAGTAGATGCATAGGGTGTTCTTGTAGTCATGGTGACTAGATTTGCATGCCTGATCTATCATAATACCTAGATGTGTGCTTTATATTCATGCCCTTAGATTTTCTGTGCTGATAGATAGGATCGTGACATGGTCTAATACCATGTAAGGTGGAGGTTTTTGGGAGTCAGACCGGAGGTGGTGGTTTAAAGATGCATTGAATGAGAACCATGTGTTTGCTTGGCATCTAGCTAGAACTACAACATACGCATAGTCTCGGCTCTGCTCTAGATGAGTTACCCCTTGTTCATATCTTGTTCATATCTGCTCATGCTTCATATCTATTCGTATCTATTCATGCTTATTCACAATCATCTTGCAACTGGAATCATATTTTCAATGCTTAGTTAGTCTAGATCATGTGACCATGTTTCCACGAATTAATAAACCTTGGGGGAATACTCTAAGGAAAAAGTTACAACTGATCCGTGCGCTTGTGGTTAAAACTGGCATGCTAATAGCTGTCAACAAGCTTTTTTGGCGTCGTTACTAGGGTTCTTTGAGCTAGGATTCACAAGTTGCAGGTATGACCTCGGTGGAGATTTTGTAATGAACAATCATTCATGGTGAAGTAATAAGATGAATTTTGATTCTATAGCGATCCATATGCCTCTTTCTATGACTTCTTCTATTATGAGTTTGCTTACTCCAATCTGCTAATGCGTAGTAGATGCATAGGATGTTCTTGTAGTCATAGTGACTAGATTTGCATGTCTGATCTATCATAACAACTAGACGTGTGCTTTATATTCATGCCCTTAGATTTCCTGTATTGATAGGTAGGATCATGACATGGTCTAATACCGTGTAAGGCGAGGGTTTTCAGGAGTCAGACCAGATGTGGTGGTTTAAAGATGCTTTGAACGAGAACAATGTGTTTGCTTGCCATCTAGCTAGAACTACAACATACGCATAGTCTAGGCTCTGCTCTAGATGAGTTACCCCTTGTTCATATCTTGTTCATATCTGCTCATGCTTCATATCTATTCATGTCTATTCATGTTTATTCACAATCATCTTGCAACTGGAATCATGTTTCCGATGCTTAGTCTAGATCCTGTGATCTTGTTTCCAAGCATTGATAAATCATGGGGGAATACTCTAAGGGAAAAGCTATAACTGATCAGTGCGCTTCTGGTTCAAATTGGTGTGCTAACAGCCATCAACAATATCTCTACTACTTGCTGCCTAATCCAACTCGATCACATCAAAGTTTGGATCCGTATGAACAAACAAAACACAAATGCAATGCAAACTTCTTGTCAATCGACCACTTTTCTATCATTATATTCCCTTTCATGTTCTTTGGCAAATCAATTAGTCATCTGGACTTAGAGAGAGTGACCTAGTGAGGCACGACTGCTGTCACTGTTTCCCACTTCACTTCTCGCGAGAATCCAAAGTGGGAATAAACAATACTACTTCTTCCATCCAAAACTATAGTTCGTTTTGATTTTTCTAGAGATACGTTACTTTTATTCGTAAAATAAAAAATATATTGTTTTGCTATGCATCTAGCTAGATTTGTATTATGCCTAGTTATATAATAAAACCATAGATTTCGAAAAATCAGAAAAGACCTTGAAAATGAGGAGTATATCATTAGTGAGTATATTATTGGTGCACGTCCATACCTCGGTGCGGCGCTTCACTATTGGAGAATCGACCTTCCATCCAGGTGCTTTTGTCCCGGTTAACTTTGGACCCAAGACTAAAGTGCCTTTAGTTTTGGGTCAAAAATGAGGCACCAAAGGCCATCGCCGGGGGAGGGGGGCTTTAGTCCCGGTTGTAAAGACCAACCTAGACTAAAGCCCCCCGTTTAATCCCAGTTGTAACGGCTATAAAAAATCACACTGACGCCCCCCGGAACAAAAGGTATAGTCCCGGTTGGAATTACCAACCGGGACAGGGGGGTCTTTTGTCCCGGTTGGAATTTCTAACCGGGATAAAATCTTGTCCCCTACAAATCCAACCAGCTCGAGACTCTTCTTCCTCCCCCAGCCCGAGCCACTCCACCAGAGACCGAGAGCTTCTTCCTCCTCTCCATGGCGAGCAAGCAACCTTAGGGGAGGTGTTACTCGAATTTTTTCCTCATTTGTATGAGGATTTCACTCATTCAAAGTGTTGTGAAGGTTAGCTACTTCATCCTCCCTTCATTTATTGTTATTATGCTTTGTTTTATGTTTTAGAGAGGGAGAAAAATGAGTTTTTTAGAACGAGGGAGAATGGAGAGGATTTTTATTTATACATGTTTTTGAGCTAGAATTTGATGGATAGCTTGCTTGTTATATATGATTCGTATTAGTTAAGAGAACTTGATCAATATTAGGTATGGGAAAAAATAGAGTAAATATATTTTTAATATTTAGTCATTGCAATAAATTAAGGTAAATAAATTGTAGGTGTAAGAAATAGAATTTGGTCATTGCTACAATTTTTCATGTCACTGTAATTTAACAATAATTGTATTTCTTTGACCTATAATTTATTTATCTCATGTTTATTGCAAGGACTAAATATTATAAACTCACTTACTCTATTTTCCCCTACCTAATATTGATCAAGTTCTTTATATAATAGGAAGCCCTATGTTCATTTTCCACATAATACGATGTAGATGGACCGGCAATGGATGTACCACATCCGCTCCTCCAATCCTAGAGAAGTCTCTGCACATGGCATGAATGTGCTTACACTATTCTGTGCACATTACTCAATCTTCTACGAAGTCTATGGAGAGTCACCTCTGCTCCTCCAGTACCATAAAATAATAGTAGAACAGAAGAGTTTCGAATCCACAAACTCGGGCTGAATATCATAAAAGAATCTTGAAATAGTATTCCAAATGCCTTTTGGAGCCTAATTCTCATAATAGAAGTATGCTAGCCCAATATCCTCTTCAGGTAGAGATCTGTTCACTAACCTTGACCTAGCGGCTTTTGGTTGGTTTTGGCTTGCCACCATGGGCCATGCTCAGTGAATAAATCTTTTGTCTGGATGGGCTATTGTGTGTGTGAGTGCCACCATACTTCTATTATAAGAATGTGGCACTTGCTCCAAAAGACGTTTGGATAATTATTTCAAGATTCCTTTATGATATAATGATGAACTATTCGTCCTTGCCAATGATGTGCACCAGGTTTTTTATGTGAAGGATATGTCTAGCAAACCTAATAAAAATTTAGAAGATAAAGAAAACCATAGGAACCAAAGTGTCACATAGTTCTTCCAGGTAAAAGAAAAATCGTGGGAGTCGAGGAGTAAACAGACCAATTAGATGATTATGATCAGTTTGATGGCATGCCTCCATTCGTTGTCGAAGTTGACCCAAGCTTCATACTAGCCAAAGAAGAGGCTCCGTACTTACGCCGCGATCATGACCAAGGAACTTTCGTCAAGAAGAAGTTTTTTAACGTTACATTGTAATGCACTAAATATGGTTCACCTTTATGTAATGCTCTATGGCCATTAGAACCTTTGAATTATATTGTAATCTCTATGGTGAACATTTATTCAATCAATATAAACAATGTTTGGATGAAGAGGTTAAGAGGGTTGGGATGGATGTTCTTTTAACACCGTTAGTTGTGGACCCTACCTGTTAGCCGTGGGGCCCACCTGTCAGCCTCTTCTTTTTTATCCCATCCATCTTCTTCCTCCTCTCCTCCCCGCAAGCCATCCTCCTCCACAGCTCCTCCCCGACCGGTCCCCGGCCACCGACGCGCTGGCCCCCCCTCCTGCCCTGCTCCCTGCGCCACCGACCCCCACCTGCGCACCACCCCTGCCTCCCCAGCTCCCCGTCACGCCGGCGACTCTGCTCCCCACGTGCCGGCGGCCCTCCCTCCCTAGCTCCCCGCCACGCCGACCTGAGCCCCCTCCCCACGCCGGCCTAAGCCCCGCTGCCGCCAGCCCGAGCTCCCCTACCGCCAGCTTGAACCCGCCACCGCCGCCGGCCTCAGCTCCCTCCCCACGCCGGCCTGAGGGTCACGACCATGGGGTGCCTTGGAGGCAGAGGAGCTGCGCCGCGAGCCATGGGGCTGCGGCCACGGGGCAAGCGCTGGTGGGAGGGCACCGGGCGGGCGGAGGGCAGACGGCGAATGGTGGTGGTGGGGTCAGGTGGGCAGCGGCGGCGTTGGGTGGGCAGAGGTGGCGTCGGGCAAGCGCAAGAAACGGACTGACGATGCCGTCCAACTGGGTTGGGATGATCCCTTCATTTTGGGAGGACCGGATGAACCTGGATATTGGAGGAATATTCCCCATCTAGGACGAATCAAACCCACCTCTTATCCAACCAAAGATGAGTCGAGCGGGTCGAACCCATCCTAACCCACTTCGACCCCAGAACCAAACACATACTAAGACATCCACCCTCTTCTCCCCTATGCCTCATCTCCCGGACACTCTACTGGATC
>NC_028455.1:7888573-7940952 GCF_000263155.2 Setaria italica | reverse complement strand
CCACTCCCATCCGCCGCCCGGCCGTCGTCCTCCTGCCCCGTCCACCGTCGCCCACGGCGCCCCGGTCCTCCTGCCGTCCGAGCGCCTCCTGCCTCCGCCCGCCACGTCTGCCGTCGTCATCACCCGTCCCGTCTGCCATCATCGTCGCCCACCCCGTCCACCTTGTCTCCCGTCCCGTCGCCCCGGCTGATGTTGTCCTTCTACCCCAGCCACCGTCATCCTTCTAACCCAGCTGCCGTCATCCTCCTGCCCCGGCCGCCATCGCCCCGACTCGTCCACCGTCCGAGCACCCCATCCGCCATCGTCGTCGCCCGCCCCATCTGCTCCATCACCCGCCCCGTCGCCCGTCCCGTCTGAGACCCCCGCCGTCGATCCGTCCCCCCCGTCATCGCCCGCACCCCGCCCCAGCCGATGTCCGAGACCCCCGCCGTCGCCCGCCCTAGCCCGTCGTTCCACGCGCCGCCCCTGCCGTCTGAGCGCCGCCCCCGCTGTCCGTGCGCCTGCCCCACCGTCGATCCGTGAGCCGTCCCGCCGGCCGGTACGGGCCGACGCCCCTTCTCCCCCCCGAACTGGAGCCCTTGCTGACGCAAGGGGGCCTTTTTTTTACTATTTTTATTTCATTATAATTGTGTATTACTATTTTTATTTAATTATAATTGTGTATTACTATTTTTATTTAATTAGCTTCAAATAGGTTAATTGTTTATTAGTATGGAGTAATTTATTATATTTGTGTATTACTATTTTTATTTCATTATAATTGTGTATTAATTGTTTTTATTTAATTATAATTGTGTATTACTATTTTTATTTAATTAGCTTCAAATAGGTGTTTATTAGTATGGAGTAATTTATTATATTTGTGTATTATTGTTTTTATTTCATTATAATTGTGTATTAATTGTTTTTACTTAATTATAATTGTGTATTACTGTTTATTTAATTATAATTGTGTAATACTATTTATTTAACTATTGTTTTACTGTTAATTGATTTCCTATCAATATGGAGTAATTAAACTTAGAGTTATGCTTCAAATATTTACCCGCAATAAACTTAGCTTCAAATAGCTTCAAGTAATTTCCAAATCCATTTGCCCGTTATTCCTATTAATAAAAGACGCAATTTCCCTTATAATATGATGTGCTCATGCATTAGAGAATGGAAGGGAAAACAAAATGATCCATACGTGCTCCCGCAGACACAAAAGGATATGTTGTGGGCAGATGTCAAGAAACACTTCACACTTCCTGAAGGTGTCAAAGAAAAAGATGTGAAAGAATGGACGCTGAAGAAGATGGCAACTTAATTCCAAACCTTCAAGAAGAATCTGGATGCCAACTTTATGAGGAAGGTCTGAACTCCAGATTTCGATGAGTGGCCAAAGTTAAGGGACCATTGGAGCTCATTTGTGGAATACAAGATGAGCGAAGGTAGTGCGAATAAGGTTCGCGTCAACGTTGGCAATGCTAGCAAGAAGTACCATCATCGTCTAGGGCGAGGTGGTTACATGAGTGCAATTCCCAAATGGAAAATGATGGAACAAGACCTATTCGATCGATGTATCATACCAGCAACTATTGACTAGCCCAATCGATCGTAGAGTTGGTATTACGCTCACGGAGGCAACCAGAGCCAAGAGGATGGGACACTTATGTTCAATGGAACAATACGTCAGAAGGCCGAAAGGTTTGTCCAAAATATTGAAGATGCTAAAGTGGGGAAGTTGAAGGTTGATAGAGAGAATGATGAGCTTACTTTGGTGCTCGGGAATACCGATCACCCAGGACGTTGCCGAGGCTACAGGGTCATTCCGTGGAAGTTTACTTTCCGTAGGGACATCGACACATACAAAAGATGCAAGCGAAGAAAGGAACAATAAGAGGAGAGCTGGCGGCGCATGTTAGAAGCCAAAGTGCATTCACAAGAAGTAAGAATGCAGGAAGAAATTAATCATCAGTAGCCCTGGCAGTTCTTGAGATGGCCCAATCTGGAGCACTGCCGGATCCCAACGTCGTCAGCCCTTCTCAACGTCGAAGCGGCTGTGCTTCCACAGGGGTCCCCAATGAGCACATTCCAAGATCACCCATGGACAATTTCTCCTATATGTACAGATGGTGTACGGGATTGCTTTACCAATCCTACCAGGGCAGACAAACCATGGCATGGAGATTCCACCTAGCTACTCCAGTGTTGGCCTAGAGCAGATTTGTGATAGTCAATATGAAGGCCTAGAGCTCGACCTCCCGGGAGGTGATGGGGAACGGACACTAGGAGCGAGATGCACTTCATGGGATCATTCCATGGCGCAAACGCTACATCATCATCATCCCCGGCAAGGAGACATCATTGCTCCCCGTAAATCCCCCGCAGCAACCATCTTCTCAGAATTCAAGACCGTCATCCCCAGCACATCCACCTCTAGGACCGTCATCACCACCGGGACTGTTGCATCCTGCTCGATCACCATCTCCATCTCCATCAAATCCTGGTGGTGCGAGCGACGACGACTACAACACCCCTCCCCGATCACCGTTGTCGGGACTGAGACCCGCAGCGAGCAAGGAACCTGCAGCACCTTTGAAGAAGCCGCGAGCACCACCTTCCAAGCCAAGGTAGCCAAAAAAACACAAAGAAGTCTAAACCCATTCAGAAGCTACCAGCTGATATGACTACTAAGGAATTGCAAGAGGTATCGCAAGCAACAGTGAAGGAGTTCTTCAAAACATGCGCTGAACAAAGAAAAGCAAAGGATATGGAGCCAAAGCCAGTAGATCCAGCAAAATTAAAAAATTTTATTGGCATGTCAGAAGAAGTAAAGAGGACTACACTATCGAACTATGAGCGTTCGTTAGTTAAGTCTGATCAGAAGAAGAAATGGCGAGGAGCGTCGTCTTCTAATCGTTCTGTCCCCCAGCTCGGGGATCTACTAGATAAAGATGCTCAAACTATAGCAGCAATGCCTTTAGAATAACAAATCAGAGTCATTGGATTTATGCAAGATACATATATGTCGCTTGCTGAAGTTCTAGGGCAAGTTGAACCGCCAGCTCCAGAGCCAATTGTACCTAAATGGCCCTTTGAGGTAGGCAAGCCTCTAGTAAGACCTGAATTGGTACAGAAGCTCTCCATGAGGATGTACGAATTCCATCAATAGTACATGGAGCAGTTTGCCAACAATAGGCTCATGTTCGCTCTTCAGATTAAACCGATTGATTTTTACGGCGAAGGTGAGAAACTCCTGTGGGTGGAATTCAAGAATATATATGAAGTTTACCATTAGGATGCCCTTGACGTCTCTCTCATCAGCGCCTGGGTTCTGTAAGTGTCTGTTTATCAATATGTAAATTTTAGCTCAGATCATTATTTTTTGTGTGTGCGTCGCCCTACTAACTTCGTCTGCATTTTATGTAGGATGCTAATTCAGAGGTTCCGCAGAGAATCGTACTTCAATGTTGGCTTCATGGATCCATCGCTCGTTAACCAAAAGCAGATACGGGATTAGCCAAAGAAAACATTTGAGGTAGTATACAATTTCTTAGAGAAACAAAATTACAAGGAATACATACTACTGCCATACAACTTTAAGTAAGTGTGGGTACCGTCTATTTTTATTTTTTTCCTTACCTAATTAATGTTAGTTAGCTCTAATGTAAACATTTATGTATGCAGTTTCCACTAGATTCTCCTAATAATTATGATTGATAAAAGCCACGTTATTGTGTTCGATTCATTAAGGAAGCCACCGGCGGAGTACCAAGACATTCAAGACATGCTAAACTCGTAATAATTCTAAACCTTTATATTTGTTGAGAGATGCAAAATGTTCTGTATCATTCATTATTTTAATCCGCAGCGCATGGAAATAATTCTTTAAGACTCGCCATGGTGAATTCAAAGAAAAACTTACATTCAATACAAAGTTCCCGGTACGTATAAAGTTTGCACATTTTGCACATTCTATAACATGAATATTTCATAACTTGTCTTTTTTCTCACTAAAGTGCTTGAGATAGAAACAAGGCAATAATCTATATGGAAATGATTCCTTAAGACCCACCATAGATCATTCATTATTTTAATCCGCAGCGCATGGAAACGATTCCTTAAACTCACCATTGTGAATTCAAAGAAAACTTACATTCAATACAAAGTTCCCGGTACGTATGAAGTTTGCACATTTTGTACATTCTATAACACGAATATTTCATAACTTATTTTTTCCTACTAAAGTGCTTGAGACAGAAACAAGGCAATAATCTATGTGGATACTATGTCTGTGAGCACATGAACAATTTTGTGCATGCCAAGGTGCTGTCGTCGCATGATCTAGATGTGCGTAAAATAAAACTATTAATAATTAATTATTTTCTAGCTTCTTATATTTAATTGTTACATATGTGACAGATTCAAAAAAGGCTCTTGGAGAAGGAGAGGATTTTGGCAATATGTGAAGGTCTCATAGGATTCCTGGTGGACGAGGTGATAAATCCTGTAGGAGAATTTTATTACGACAGACGTTCAATAGTTGCATCGAGCAACACCACGGCGGAGCATCCTAAGAATGAAGAGGACAAATTATTGTATATATAGTAATTGTATAAATACTAGTTTGATGTGTATAATATACTAAGAATTGTATACATATATATATATATATTACTGTCATGAAATATATATACGACTTACATACAATAGTAATATGAAAAATATTTTTTAAAAAAATCTTATGTACTAAAGGGGTACGTGCATGCGCCATGCAGGCGCGCATGACGTACCCCTTTAGTCCCAGTTGGTAAAATCAAAAGGGCGCGTGCTACGCCTGTGTGGCCGTCCCTTTATTCCCAGTTAATTTTACCAACCGGTATTATGACCCGGGACTAAAGGACCTTCTTTGTCTCGAAAATTTAGTCCCGGTTGGATTTCAGTCCAACCGGGACTGAAACTGCTTTTTCCCGTAGTGCCTGGCGCATTTTCCAACTTTTTGTTTCTGCTGCCTGAGCAGTAGCGTCATCATCGATTTGACAGTTGACACTAGGAAGCTTCCATGTTCCATCTACCTCTTCTTCTTCTCTTCTTCAACAACCAGCATCACGTGCATCGGTGACCAATTGTGTCATGCTGGAATATTCGGACGCTGTGTGTGTAGTATGGGCGATGAAAATTAAAAGGCCGCCGCGCAACTCCTTTTGTGCTAGATAAAGCGCTGTGGAATTCTCCATGACCAACCTTTTGGAATTAATTAAGTATCCCAGCTATCTATATTGGAGAGGGGAACGTGCATAATTAAATTTGCGTAACTCATTATTTTTGTTTGAACAAAGATATATAAGACCCGGACAGAATATACATATTGGTGCTTTCACAACATATATCTCTGAATTTCTTCAAGAAAAAAAAAACACGGTCGATATGATCGAAACAATGGTGCAAATTGGTTGAAACAATAACACAATCCAAAGGTTCTGGAAAATTTGAGGTTAATTAAGGTTGTTGTGATTTACATTCTCACATGCATTTTTACGCCAAAATACCACACTCCACTGATCTGTACATACTTCCAGTCGAAAATTCAAATGGAACTAAAGAATAAAATACTCCAACACATTCATACGCATGATGTGAGAAACAGCACCCCCTCAACCCGTGCAAGTCCAAGTAAATGTTAGCTGTTTATCCTGAATTTTGCACATAAGACATGAAGTTAGTTTAATTGAAAGGGTTTCAGCACCCCCTTTAAACTGAACCTGGCTCCGCCCCTGGTGAGAAGTACGCGTACGTACTACATGCTGTGGGCACTGTGGGCAACGATCGCGGCAGCGGCACGCGCGGGCCGCCGTCGCCGGAGCAGCGGAGCGCGAGGCAGACGACGGGCGGGGTGCCGGCGAGCACGAGGCCGAGCGGCACCATCCAGAGGTGGGCGTAGGTCGGGTGGAACGCGACGGCCCACCACGCCAGCAGCGCGGCGCCGGCCACGGCCGCCCCCGCGAGGCACACGTCCACGGCGGCTTCCGTGACGACCGCCTTCTTGCTGGTGCTCGGGTGGTGGTGCATCTCCGCCTTCGTCGGAAGCATCATGCCGATCGTCGGGAGCGATGGAGAGAGAGTCGACGGCGAGTCCAGGCAGAGGAAGGTGCGCGCGGGGTCGAAGAAGGCGAAATGAGGAAGGCCGTCAACGCTATAACGCTCAGTTAATAATGATCAGGCGGGAATTTAGCATCACCTGGGGCTTGCACCATGCAGTGTAGGCAGGTTAACAATGTTTTTCTTATACGTCTACGTTCATCAACTTTTTTTTTCTTTTACGGACGGAATGACGGATGAGTCCCAATCGTAGTCAACTGGTCTGTCACGTTTCGGATCTGTTCTTTTTTTTTCTACTTCAAATTTTGATGGCAGCTCCGTCGCGTTTCTTCCTGATAGTGAAGCTGTGCACTTTATTCTTTTTATTCCGATCCGTGCCTATCTACGACCAACCAGCTGAGAAATACGGTTCGTGTTTTTGGTGAGAGACAGACAGAAACAACTGCTGACATTCTCTGTGTCGGTCACGTACGATCCCTATCGAGATAGAGCAGGACGGCATCGATCTTTGTCTTCCCGCCCGGTCGCGTGCCGTGTAGGTGAACTCATATCAGTAGCTGATGTGTGTGACGATCGATAGCTCATGACACTCATGAGAATTGTATGTATAGAATCTATACAACATATTACTAGAGGTACTGTATGAACCGACAGATACATCCTTAGAACTCTACTCCCTCCATCCACAAATATAAGCATTTTAGACATCGACATGGTGTTCAATATACTACTTTGACAAATCATATCTGTAAAAGTAAAATGTTTCGAGTCGAAAGAGTTACATATTATGATAGTTGGTTTCACGATAGATCTGATAACATCATTTATGTGTTAGTAATTTTATAAAACTTTTATTATTTATAAACTTAAAAAATTTTGACTTCTGAAAAACTCAGAAATGCTTATATTTGTGGGTAGAGGGAGTATGTCTGAATTTGAACTAATTAAATTCCAACAACTGTTTGAAACCCTCTGTATAGGCCCAAAAGTAGACGTAGATGGGCTGACACAAGCCCACCAGTGATCTTAGCCCAAAACAGCCCAACTTCTCGCATTCGTCCTGTCCCACTCCCACCCCCATTTCCTCTCCCCCTCTTCCCCGTCGACCTCGTCGGCGACGCCCGCCACTACCCCGCCGTCCGGCCCCACCCCGCATCGCCGGCGCCCCCCGCCCGCCCCGTGACTCCCGCGGCGCAGCCACGGATCCCGAGGAGACGGAGGAGCCCCGGCGATGGGGTTGGTGATCGAGCGGGAGGAATGGGCGCTCACGCCCCTCGCATACCCGCTCCTCTCCGCCGCGGGCCTCGCCGCCGCACTCCTCCTCCCTTACTTCTCCGCCGCGAGGACCCCGGCGCACGCGGCCGGGTCGTCCTCTTCCCCCTTCGACGTGGGCGCCGGCCCCTTCCTCCGGTTCCGCCGCGCCTTCCTCGTCATCTTCTCCCTCGCGTCCGGTGAGTAGCTGGCGCGGCCCCTCCTCCGATCTCCTGCCTTTTGTCGTGCCGGCGTGCCGCGCCTAATGCTGGAGGGTTGGTTTCTGTTGTGCAGTGGTTGAGGGGATCCAGTCCGTGTTCGGGGAGGATGAGTTCGTCCGGTGTGGGCTTGGCAGGGAGCAGATGGCCGCGCGCCTTGCTGCTACTGCTGCAGCTGCTCTGTTCCCAGGCGCCATATCTGGCGTCGTTTCTGACAAAATGTAAGTTTTGGGGATGAATGCTTTTGCCCAGTGTTATGAGTACATATTTTTCATTTAAAGTTTAGAGCATGAGTTTATCACTTTATTATAATGGAACATTTTGCATAGCTCGTTCAATTGCTCCCCACATTGGTTGGTGTGATCCAGCAAAATATGAACTACCTATCTTTCTAGCAGCAAAATATAAAGTAATCATCAGCAGCAAAATATGAACTACCTATCTTTCTAGCTTCTACTAACGGAGTAATGTTAATGATCCTAGCAAAACTTGCAGATTTTATAGACCAGGGAAAATCTCATGAAACTAAACCAGATCCAACAGCTGGTACCGATTTATTCAGCCATCTGAGTCGTCACATATAAGAACTCTTAAAACATCAAGACAGGCTCAATGAAGCACAGATTATGAAATTAACAAAGAGCTAGTAGTGTGCCCAGCATCCTAACAAACGTGCCAGCAAACAATTTGTCCAATTCCAACTCAGAAATTCAGAAGAAGAAAAAACAACAAAGAAGTGAAATCCGAATTTGTGTTCCTTTACATCGTCAGCAAATAAACATAAATTTATCCATATCATACAAAATATTCTCAATGCCTGACACTGACCCTGACTTTGGTACTAGACAAGTTATAAGGACGATCCAATACAAGTTCAGATACACACTCTAACAGAGGAACATCAATAAAAGTGCAATCAACTATGGCAGCTGGGAAAATCCCATGTGCATCCATGCAGCTACTTATACTCAAACGACGATACTGGCATGCTTGGCTCCTTTGTAATTCTCTAAAGTATCAGTATTCCTGCTGCTATTTGGGAGTCTTCCACCTTCCTTTTAGCGAATAATCCACCTAACCACCCACCACCAGAAGATGTCTCCATAGGGGTGATAGCTGGAACATCTGCCGGCTTTTTGTCTAAATCCGAAACGAACACAGACTGAAGAGTTATAAACGAGTAAAAATCATACCTTTTTTTTCTCACTTGTACTCGAACGGCGGTATCGGGGTGCTTGGCGTGTCAAAGCTCTCCAGGATCTCCGACTTGCCCCCACCCGCGCCGGCCTTCTTCTCCTCCTCCTTCTTGCCGAACAGCCCCCCGAGCCACCCACCCGCACCGCTGGAGCTCGTGGCCTCAGGAGGCGGCACCACAGGCGGTGCCTGCGGCAGGCCCGGGAACGCGACGTGCCCATGAGGTTGGGGTCCTCGGCAGCAGGGCGCCGGCATCGCGGCGGGAGGAGGGCTCTGCAAGATCGGAGGCTATGGCTAACTGCGCGCCACCAGAGTGGACCTCGCCGGCTTCGTTTCGTTCGGGGGATGGGCGGCGGCGGCTACGATACTTGAGGGGTGGATCCTCGCAAGCTATGGGTTTCTCTGCGAGGAAGGAAACCGGTGGCCCATCTGAGTATGCACAGTGTGAACATTTTGACTTCACGGACGGTTTTACCGCGCCACGCTGTAAATCGCCCGCTAACCAAACAACATCCCCTCGTCAGGTCGGTCGTTAGCGCGCATCTCGTCGCATGCGGTGGCCTCATCAACACCGCATGTCGGGGTGGGTAGCTACGCCATAGGGTAGCAAATCCGCTCTGACGCCGGGGGACCAAGATCATGGCGCACCACGGACGGAGCCACAGGCCTGCCACCCCCCGCGGAACGATGGGACGCTCCGCGTGCGCTCGAGTGGGAGTCGCGTTCACTGCCGCCGCCGCCGCCTCGCCACGATTTGAACGCCAGAAGACACGGCAGGCTGGTGGCCATGGACTGGGGAGCTGCGCGCGTTTAGGTCCGTCCGGGGCGGGAGCTCCGTTCTTCTTCGCCCAGCCAATCCGTGGTCTCGTCAGGTTCAGCACGGCAATCTGGTTACGAGGTTTCAGCGACGAAGGAGGAGGATGCAGCCATGCAGGAGGCGGTGGCGCCACGGCGTGCCGCATTGGCGGCGTTGGTTGGGACAGCCCCGGGTGCGAACGGTATTTCATTTACCGTCCACCCCCTGGGTACCCAAGGCCCGTCGGATGGGACATTCGCGGTCCAGATCTTTCAAGTTTCATCAGTCGTCTTCCTCGCCAGGCTCCTCAGGTGAAGCAGGAGCTTGATGCTCACTCCACCGGCGAAGACGGCCAGCGCACGCCGACGCGAGCCGAGGCGTGTTTGTAGACTCGTGGCGCCGCCGGCGCTCAGCCTCCGGCGAAGCTGCTCCTCCATGCCGTGCGCATCTGCATGCACTGCCCTGATCCGGGAGCGAGCTGAGCTGCAGCCTGCAGTTGGTCTCTGGCTTTGACCTGCATGGTTCTGGCCTTACAGGCAACCGATTTGTGATTCTTTACATGCCAAAGGAAAGAGGGTAACGAGCGAATCACCCCTTGAATTTGGAGGCATCATCTTCCATCCTCGCAAGTCCATGACACAAGTGATTGATAGGAACAAAAAAGAAACATCAAAAGAGATCAGGAGTTGACAGCAGTGGTGAATTACAAGTGACTCTCCCTTGTCGATAATGATCAGAATAGAAGCACAGATGTGACCCTCCAGTGTGGGATGGCAGATTGACAGCTTCAGGCAGGCAGCCTCACCATCAAGCATTGGATTTCCAAACCAGTTCTGCCTTCATGTTAGGGAAAGAAACATGATGTTCTTGGTGAATCTGAGTTCCTCCTCTCATGTCATCCTGATATATTTACGGGCTTTCACCATCTCATTGTAGACATTCAGGCAAATGCCCTTATGTATCCGAGCTTCATATTTCTCCGCATCCCTCACAAACGTCAGCACCTCATCTTGTGTAAACATCTGAAAGAAAGAAAACACATATGCTTTCAGCCCATCACATGAATGTGCCAAGTTTCGATAAAATGTGACGGACGCATTTAAAATTTCATCAAACAGGCAGGGTACACCCTGAAAGAAATGGCAGCAAAATTGGTGCCCAAAGTTGTCCACAAGCAAAAGCAAACGGGGGAGCTTTACACTGACCAAGCTACTCTCAATGATTCCTTTATACTCAGGCTTCCCAACGGCCATCTTCTGCTCAGGGTGGCGCCACCTCATGATCATCTCAGTAAGGTCCCAACTAATACCAGTATCATGATTAATGACACGGGACGTGTCCTTGAATTCCCGAAATTCTCTCAGGCCCCGTTTGGATCCTAATAATCATAATTTAGACACAAATTAATTAAACTAATATAATTGTACGTGGAATATATTTGTATATTATTGTTGGCCATACGAGAGATACTGATGTGCTGCACCTCTGCTACATGGAAGCGAGTCGAAGAGCGTGCTATAAGAATTGAATTCCATTCTAATAATCATAATCTATATAATCAATTTCCATCTCCCACCCTATGAATTTAAGATAGGCTTATATCTAAACTTTGAAAAGTTGTGGAATGCCACATTCTAAGATAAATTAACCTACTCCATTAAATAGATTCCAATTCCTTCAAAATGAAGGGATCCAAACGGGGCCTCAGGGAAATGAAGTGACAATGCAATGAACAAGTAAAATCATGTTAAGGGTAAAAAAAGAGAGACAAACCCAATCAAATATGATGCAATGTCTGCAATCATGAGGCAAGCAATTCAGTGGGTATATTGCAATCGGTGTTTCAAAAATACAATGGGCACTAAATAGTCAATTCCGCCAAGCAAGCATAGGCGTGATTAGGCACTTGTACATTTGACTAGGCAGGGAGTATTGGCACATTAAATAGAGAAAATTTGGCATATTGTATCATAGAAATTGACATATCATGCATTCATGACTTCAATGACCATGTATAACATCATCTCCAATTTTACCGACTTCCCAGCATAGACGACCTAAAATCGCTCTGACGGGAAAACAAGTAGACGCAATGCCTAGGGTGCTATGAAAGTGGGGCAGCTTGTTCACAGTCATCGCACCACTTTACTTCTCAAAATGCGCTGCCTAGCAACGCCAAAAACACTTATCCCAATGTAGATCAGAATAAGTTATTGTGCAAGGTAATGCAAAACATTTTGAAAACAGACAATAGTATCGTGTTCTTTGTCTGTAGGAGCATGTGGGAGCTCAATCATTCCTAGATCGCTGTTATTAAATAGAATTGGTGAATATAGCAAAGGTTTTAGCCTCCAACAATCCATTCTTTAAATTAATCTCCTCCAACCATGGTGACAAAAATAGATCTTGAGTGCACATGCATAATTGGAACAGTGTCATTCCACACAGCATTACGGAAAAAAAATGTATGCTGAATCAGCTAATCAGCAAACGGATAATGAATACTGAGCTTGTGCTCAAATTTCTCCCCTCGATGCAGAAAAAAAAACGTAGAATAAATCTGGTGATCACGAATGGTGCAAGATCAGTACCCAGTTCAAACTAGCACCGAACAGTGCAAAGAAACAACAATCAGAAAGAAAGGAAAGGGCCACGGGGACTGACCTCTTCTACCCTATAATCCATGCCGAAGTTTGCCCGGACATTCTGGCGTTGACAGAGAGAACAGAAAAATTGGGACAATGATCACAACAGGACAGGCAATCAAGCACATCAGTAATCAGGGAGGAAATGTCAAAGCAAGTACCTGCAGTGCGTCTGGTTCCTTGAGGTCCTCCTCCAACATACTGGAAATTGCAAAGCCAGAGGGCGTCTCGAACAGCACTAAGATCATTCCATGGTGTTCCAAATGGCGAGCTGCGAACACAAGCCAGGCGAACTTAAGCAAGCAGGATTACAAGAAATATCGTGAGGCGATCAATTGCCCATTCATGTATCACGTGTGAAGCCGGCCAGTTGTGGATCTGAGGCTGAACGGTCCTCGATGCAAAAAGGTGGGAAATGGTACAATACTTACCATGTGGAAAATTAATCATGTGTGCAATGTAAGTTGGGAAATAAACGTGTTTAAGATTACTTCTTTGCTCCCTAGAAGAAGCTGGGGAACAAACTAGTGTAGTAGATGGAGAACTGAGCCTTGGAGACAACATGAGCCTCATCCCTGTTGACCTCGTCGGCGCTACTGGTAATGTAAACCGCTTTGTTGTTGGTGCTTTGCGCTTGACGATGAGGGTCTTCTGTTTCTTCTGTTTCGCTGCTGATGACAATACCTGTCCCTCTTTGGCCTGCATAGACAGCATCAATATTATGATCTGAAGAAACAATAACTGGACATGAAAACAGCCCAGTTCTTCCTCACAGTACTGCCACATTTGGAGGTCATTGCGATTCTAGCATCAGCAAAATAATACTGCAGTATTGTTACTTTGTTAGTCCACAAATACAAGTCAATAAACTATATCCAAGACTGGAAGCGTTACTAAAATTGTTGGGGAGTAAAAAGATGACGCACAGACTGGAAGCATACAGACAGATTATCCAGTCTATTCTGCAAAATGTTCTATTTGACCTGTCTTGGACTTATTTGACCTGTCAGGTCATTCCGCCCAGGTAGAAGTGTTTGGGCCTTTGAGCCATCAGAGAAGCCCAGCTTCTTTAGTAGCTGACGCCTGCGATTTCTTCTCTGCAACTTCAGGCTTGCTCTTTCCCTTCTTCACTTTCAGAACTGACGACGATGCATTAGGTTCGTTACATAGGCAGTTATTCTTCACCTTCAGAACTGACCTGTCTTGGACTTATTTGGGCTTGGACAAAACAAATGGCAGACATCACCCTGCAAACATAGGCAATTCATTACCTTGAAACCAGTCAGCGGCCGAGAAGATGAAGCTGATGGATCCGACGACGAAGCGTCCGCTGATGATCTCGCACGCTTCTCTCTCCGCCTCCGCGCACCTGTTTTTTCAGCGGCCACGTTCTACTGCTGCGAGCTCGCTTCGACGGCTACCTCTTGCTCATCTTCCTCGCCTTGCAGACTCGCAACGGCGCTCCGACGATGGCTGGGACTTGCCATGGCGCGAAGCGAACAACAACCTGACCAGTGGCAAATCTGCAATCTGACATACTAGGAAATAGTAATTGACTGCTGTAGCAATGACGGGGGAGAATGTTCGCAGAGCACCGGCAACGGCGTCGGTGACGTGGGCGAGGGCCGAGTGTCGGCCTGGAAACTAGGGCAAGAACTGAGATCCGTCCGATATGATGGGAGATCCACGGTTTCTCCGAGATTTGGAATGCCAATTTTCGAAATTTCTCAGAGATTTGGAAACCCTGGGCTCCTCGTCTGTTTCCTCCTCGTCAGGTTCGGGCCAGGAAGCAGTTCTGGCCCGCCCGAGACACGTTTGTTGCAAGCGGTGCTAACTGCTAAAGTGGAAGCGCGAATAAACGATTCTTTTTCCTCAAAAGAAAAGTAGAACAATGGAGTGGTATTTACAAGGAACAAGGATTTACTGTCACAAACCAAAATTTTACATCGCCAGTGCCCGTACATTGAAAGAAAAATTTCCTGATGCATTACGCGTGTACAGAATGTGCCAACCGCCAAGCTGAACAAAAACCTTGTCCTGCAACCTATCTCCCGATACTCTGCACAAGTGATCAATGACCCCCCATGGTGGTCTTACCGTCAGTTTCCAGACGACGCGAGCCAACCAAAATGCGAGGTACTAGCATATGCTACAAAATAGTCAAAATCGTCCTGAAGCTCTACGTGTTGTGAATGCCTCCATCGCCTACAAACTACGGGCATTCTGGCGAGTGTGCTTTCTCCACCGCCTCAACATGTGAATGCAACCCCCGGCTCCCAACAGGCCACAGGACGCAAGGCCCAGAATAGTCGAATTTGGAATGCTTCGAGGGTGGGCGCCCTGCGGAGGAAAGGAACCACTGTCAGCACGGTGTGGACATATATGGGCACAAAATGTTCAGTGACAGCTGACAAGAGGTCGTACTCCAGATGGGCGGCTTACCTGTAATAGGAAAACGAAGATAGCAGCATTTCCTAGCGACAGTGAGAAGCTCATCATGCCCCCACGCAGCTCATTTGGCAGGTACCTGCAGTGGTGCCAGCTTTGTAAACAGAAAGTAGTAGACAGTAACTTAAACTTGATTAATCTTGCACCAGTTACTCACTTTGTTCTCAATCTTGCTAGTGAAGGTAAAATGAAGCCTACACATGCATGGAAGATGCAGAAGAGTATCACCAACGTTCCAATCTCCTGTTCAAAGAACAACACTTGTTATTAGACTTAGGAAACCAACAGACTTTCAACTACATGTTGCCTTAGAGATATGTAGTGGCATACCTGGTAATCATAAGCCACAATAGACAAAGCAAGTCCAGCACCAATGTAAGCTATTGTCAAGCTGTCCTCATTCCGTAAGGGAGCTGTGGCTCCATAAAACCATGGAAAGCCAGCGCTTCCAAGCATTCTTGATGCCAAGAAACAGGGGTAGATTACTGACAGCTGAGCATACCTTCCGTCAGCCTGTGCCAATCAACAAATCTATGAGTACGATAGCACAACTTCAATCTCAGATTTCTGATAAACAATTCATACAGAAAACCAGGGAAAAAACTAGCAGGAAAAGAACATCAGTACAGAATAATACCACTATGGTTGGTGCCCAGAGAAACCAAAAGGCTGAGATAGCAAAATGGATGCCTGCTTGAGCTAATACCAGGATCAGTACTCTTTTGTCTGAAACACAATAACTGTGGTCAGAAATGGAAATGGAACATGTAAGCACTGAAAACTTGACCTGGAACAGAAGTAACAATCATGATTCACTAGTTAATTTTGTGGGAGATGGACAGGCTGAACCCCTTCACATAACAAACAGCTCTTAGATTTGACTAAAGCAATTGCAGGTATGCTACATTTATTTCGACAAACCCATAAATATGTGGCAGTGCACCAACAGAGTATTAGATCATATTTATTTACAGTTATATCTCATGATCAATATTCACAATAGTCATTTATCAAAAAAAACCTCACCAAAGTAAATGTAAATACCTTTAAAAGGTTATAGAACTGCATATGCTATATGATGAAATCGTAAAGTCTACTACATAAGGCTCAAAAGTTTCAAACACAACGCCATCAAACATTGACCAACTTATATTTCTCAGTCACATCATCTGGATATTCATGACCTTATTTATCAAATACAAATAGAGTTATATGATGAAACCATAAAGTCTACTACATAAGGCTCAAAAGTTTCAAACACAATGCCATCAAACATTGACCAACTTATATTTCTCAGTCGCATCATCTGGATATTCCTGACCTTATTTATCAAATATAAATAGAGCTTCATCAACAGAAATGAGAAAGAAAGCACTGGAGCAAGCAAGATGACTCACCACTCACCTCTGAGGACATGGGCAAAAAATGATTTTTGGTAGCTCCCAACTGCAGATGCGTGCTGAGTGGTACTTGATGCATTTCTCATATACAGAATCCCCACTACTGATAGTGTGGCTGCAAATGCATAGGGAAGCAAGAATCCATTGTCATCATTACTAACCAAGACATTTGTGATTTCTTGACTTCCAATAAGGGATACTGATTCAAAGAATGTCATCACCCAGAAGGTATCAAACAGCAAATCTTGCTTCTGGTCTTGCTGAAAAGGCAGGATAAAGCAGTTGTTAATTCCTACAACATAAAGAACACAGTAATAGCACATATTGTTTTAAAAACACAAACCTTCTCATGCTCCACCACAAGCCAAGTCTCAAAACAGAAAGAGAACAATGAAGATGCAAGTGTTAGAATGAAATTGTTGATCCATGCACAACCAAGTGCACTGAAACTCTTCAAGGCACCCACTGCAAGCTGAAGTACCCAGTAAAATATGCAAGCCCTTCGTGGTCCTCTATAAACGTCAGCGAAAAAATTGTTATAGCTAATATTTGAAGAACAAAAACATAGACATCTGTATCACATAACAGTAACTGCTTGAATGAAGGATTAAGTGCAGCTGATGGAACAAAAATCTACACACAAATATACCAAGGTGTAGATTATTCTCCGCAGTTCCTACCTGCCTATATACCATCCAAACTTCATCATGAGGCACCCGCCGAGGTTTATGACTAACAAATAATGCATAGAATTAACAAATGTCAATGCACTAGCTAAACCAAGCTTCAGGATTTTTTACAGTATACCCAGAAAACAATTTTGTATCTCCATAGTTGTCATGGAGGCATCAAGGTTCATATGATACTGAAAATTAGTAGCTAGTAAACTACTTAGGTGATATGAGAACAGGAAATATATGCCACTGCTGGATTCAGTAATACAGGTGCAGATATTGGTTGTCAATCACTCCCCGTCACAAAAATGGCTATTCTTGTACAAGAGCATGAACAGATCTATAGATTAGCCGACATTCAAACTAGTTCAAACATACGTCTTCAGAATAGGTGCCTACTATTCATGGCTGGCTTCAAACCAAAAACTGGCGCTCATACACAGCCAAGTCAGTCAGTTACTCTGTTTAAACAGTGGTCAGATCAATATTATTCTGGAACGCATTGCTGGATCACACCAACCAATGTGGCGATGCGGGAGCAATTGAACGAGCTATGCAAAATGTTCCATTATAATAAAGTGATATACTCATGCTCTAAACTTTAAATCTATGCCACTGCTGGATTCAGAAATACAGGTGCAGATATCGGTTCCCAATCACTACCCGTCCCAAAAATGACAATTCTTGTACAAGACCATTAACAGATCTCTAGACTATTGTTGATGAGCTGACATTAGAGCTAGTTCAAACAAACGTGTGTAAACAGAATAGCTACCTACTACTCGTAGCCTGGCTTCAAACCAAAAACTGACGCTCATAAACAGCACTAAGTTCGTCAGTGAGTCTGTTTAAACAGAGGTCAGATCAATATTGTTTTGGACCGCATTGCTGGATCACACCAACCAATGTGGTGATGCGGGAGCAATTGAACGAGCTATGCAAAGTGTTCCGTTACAGTAAACTCATGCTCTAAACTGCAATGAAGAAATGTACTCATAACACTGGGCAAATCATCCCCAAAACTTACATTTTGTCAGCGACGACGCCAGAAATGGCGCCTGGGAACAGAGCAGCTGCAGCAGTAGCAGCAAGGCGCGCAGCCATCTGCTCCCTGCCAAGCCCACACCGCACGAACTCATCCTCCCCGAACACGGACTGGATCCCCTCAACCACTGTACAACAATAACCAACACCACGCCATTAGGCGCGGCACGCCGGCACGAAAAGAAGCAGGAGATCGGTGGGGCCGCGCTGGCTACTCACCGGACGCGAGGGAGAAGATGACGAGGAAGACGCGGCGGAACCGGAGGAAGGGGGCGGCGCCCACGTCGAAGGGGGAAGAGGACGACCCGGCCGCGTGCGCCGGGGTCCTCGCGGCGGAGAAGTAAGGGAGGAGGAGCGCGGCGGCGAGGCCCGCGGCGGAGAGGAGCGGGTAGGCGAGGGGCGTGAGCGCCCACTCCTCCCGCTCGATCACCACCCCCATCGCCGGGGCTCCTCCGTCTCCTCGGGATCCGTGGCTGCGTCGCGGGAGTCGGGGGGTGGGTGGGGCCGGACGGCGGGGTAGTGGTGGGCGTCGCCGACGAGATCGACGGGGAAGAGGGGGAGAGGAAATGGGAAGGGAGTGGGACACGACACGACGATTGCGAGAAGTTGGGCTGTTTTGGGCTAAGATCACCGGTGGGCTTGTGTCAGCCCATCTACGTCTACATTTCAGCTCATGCAGAGCGTTTCAAACAGTTGTTGGAATTTAGTTCAAATTCAGACGTACTCCTCTGTCCACCAATACAAGCACTTTGTGAGTTTTGCACAAGTCAAACTTTTTAAATAACCAACCATCATAATATGTAACTCTTTCGATTTGAAATATTATTTTACTTTTTTTCGAAAAGATTATTTTACTTTTATATGATATGATTGGTCAAAGTAGTATATTATTGAACACCGTGCCAACATCTAAAATGCTTATATTTGTAGACGGGGAGAGAGATAGAGTAGGATTCTAAGGATGCATTGTCGGTTCCGGTATAGTACCTGTAGTAGTAATATGTTGTATAGATTCTATACATACAATTCTCATGAGTGTCATGAGCTATCGATCGTCACACATCAGCTACCGATGAGTTCACCAACACGTAGTCGTCCACAAGTAGTACGTTACGTGTAGTTCCCACATCATTAATCATGCATACGCATGTGTTGGAGTATTTTATTCTTCAGTTCCATCTAGGGGTTGTGGTGGGTGCATGTCTTGGATTTTCGACTGGAAATATTGTACAGAGATATAGCTGGAGGCCCTGATGCGTGGATTGCTGTACTTTGGTGGTGTGTAAAAAAATGCGTGTGAGAATTGTGAATAACAACAATCTTAACTTCTTATTTTTCCAGAAGCTTTGGATTGTGTTATTGTTTGAACAAATTCGTATATCATTATAGTTAATTAGATCTATGTTTTTTCCTGAAGAAATTCAGAGATATATCGTATATGTTATGAAGTTTGGTTTGGTATTTTGGTGCATCGAGGCGCATGTGCCATTTTCCAGAGGCTGGTCATATTTACGTGGTAGACTGCCAACAACCAAATTTCCTGACCCAGTTAAACATGTCAAAATAAGAAAAATTCCAGTGCATCCGTCCTCTTTCGTTGACTCTTCTTCTTCGTGCTGGCGTGTACGGGGGTTTCTTGGATTCCCTATCTCGGTGTCTGCTTGTGCTGCTGCTGCTGCTGCTTCTGGTCTCTACCACATGACACAATGCAAGTTCCCTTCCTGGCGACCCCTTGGTATTTATAGGGCCGGGAAAGGAGCCTCCCACCACTTGAAAACTCCGATAAATCCGAGGAGAATGGAGCGTCTCGATGCATGATCACCGCCACTGGATTATCAGGTTGATGTAGCTTTATTTTGCCTTCCGGCCGGGGCATACGTGTGGCCGGGCGCACTTGACACCCCGATCCTAATCACATCCTTTGGGCTCGCTTATGTGTCGGTAATCCGCGACATGTCGCGCTAAGGATGCGTTTCACACTAAGAAACCCTATATTAGTGACAGCTAAAAATCAAATTAGTGACGGACATCTCTCGTTACTAAAATATCATAAAACCGTGACTAATAACTAATTACAGTGACAGCTTTTAACAATCTGTGTCACTAATATGACCTAACAGCGATGGCTTTCTTACCACCCGCATCACTAATACGTGTCAATAGTGATCCATTTCATGAATACTCACGTCACTAATGTGACCTACCTACCTACCAGTAACAGCTTTTTAACGACTCGTGTCACTAACATGATCTACTAATAGTGACGGTATTTTTCGACCCGCATCACTAATATGTATCAATAGTGACGCGTTTCATGAATACTCATGTCACTAATGTGACCTACCAGTGACGACTTTTTTAACGACACGCATCGCTAGTGTGTTAATAGTGACGCATTTTATGAATATTCGTCACTATTGATGAATTAAAAAACAAAAAAAGAAAAAAAAACTGGACATCAAATATGTCTTATATACATCATGAATATGTATGTTTTATCCATTATACAAATCACGAATTCACAGGTCTGATCTGCTTTATACATTACCTAAAGCGAGATCAACTAGTCCTAGATTACTACAAAGCCACATTGACTGAATACATTGTATTCACAAGAGAAAGTACATGGAAACAAGAATAAAAAAATGCTATCACTTCTTATAATCTGCGGCTACATTACTTCTCCCTTTGGCTGGCTACAATACTTGAATTCTGCTGCAACATTGCTTCTCATAATCACATCAGAATGTGTATGTACAGCTAGCTTACCATTTTGAAGGAGTATTCAAACTTTTAAGTGCTGATTGCTCTGAATAAGAATTTTTTAGAGCATATTTTCCCATCAGCTGTAATATGCCAAGACAAAATAACAGGAATAAGCGTAGAACAAAAAATATGAACTCAAACACAACCGAAAAAACAATGATTTGAAGACAGACGAGTGAACTGTTTGTATCTCGTGTAAATTTATTCAAGCAAGTGAACAAAAAATTAGAAGATTCAGCATTCAATAGACAGAAACAAAAATAACCAAAATCAATGCTAAAGCAGAATCGTAACCGTTGGAGGCGGAGGTGGGCCACGCCCGCAGAGGTTCTTATCATGTTGGGCACATCAGATTCCAGCATGATTTGTTGAACTTCTGAAGTGCTCTCATTCAGATCGGGTACCTGGCAAATGGAAAACCAGTGAAGGACTGTAATGAGCAGACCTTGTAACAATAAGAACGGTACGAACAGTATAGCAAGAAACCAATCATTATCGATCTATCACCAAGACAGTTTTACGCAGGAATGCTAAGCTACGCCTAAAGAACTAGGAGTCTAGATGTCGTCCTCATTTATGTTCTGTGCAGGTAGTAGAGATAGTTATAACCTTAGGAGCTCCCACATTTGAAATGATTTAATAAAGCCATTAACACAGACAAGTAATAATCATTAGAATAAGAAATGGCAATCTGAGAAGACTCAACCAACTTCTACTGCCTAGTAAGACTGAGTTAATTCAGTAATGGCAAAAGTGATGACACAGTTTCAGTCAAATAACAATATGCTGCATCATTAGGCAATAGTGCTGCCCTATCTTAAGAACAATAAATCTGCACCAGCTTATGCGAAAAAAAAGGGTCATGGGTTTAACCTTCTGGAAATTTGTACATAGGAAAAGATAAGAGCAACACCTCACTTCTGAGCATGTTTAATTAGCAAGAAAACAATAATCATTCCTTGAACTCACCTTTAGGAGCCACTTGAGCTTCTCAGAAGTCTGAACTGATCCCTCCAAGAAAGACCATTTCCGGCAAAAGAAACAACTTACTGTCAGACATCAGAATACACATTTAAATAGAGTTAGCACACAGTTCATGTGTGAGAGTGTATATTAAAATAACCTACATCTCAGCTCATCAGGCCCCATTCACCTTTTCCATGAGCTTTTTCAAATCAATATTCACATCAGGTTCATTTTTCTTGAGTGAATCTTCAGGATAATGAAACATGCTTGCAAGACCAGAAGACCACAAAGCTGGATTAAAAGCTCAAGTTATGGTAAGTTGTACTTCACTACCATTGTTGCCATATTAAAGTCATCTAACCAGAAAATATATTTTACAAGATCTAATTGAACTACATTAGTGCGGCCTAAAACTAGCACATACAGTGATTTTCCCTTTGCAGTGAAGTTGCTTGGAAGGATACCTTGGGATAAGCAGAAATGTTTTTAAAAAAAACAGGTTCTAACTCCTGCAGGTGACACCACCTGCCAGCCACATCATGGGTGCAAAACTCTAAGTCATCTAACCTGAAAAGATAGTTTACAAAAAGTTAGACCCGAGCAAGACATGAATAGCAAGCTTCGTGTATGCAATGGTAGTGAGCATTGAAAGAAAATACAGAAGCATTAAACATTGAGGACCAGTTTAAGAACAGAATAATCAGCAAGCAGGTCAAACAGAATAATCAGCCTTGCCCATTTCTCACCAAGAGGTCATGTCTAAGCTAAGTGTAAAAGAGAGTTCATAACAGATAGTAGTAGTATCTAAGCAATATAGGACCAGCTCCAGTGCCCAACACCATGTGTGACAAAACACAGTGAATTCGATGCCATGCTACAAACACAGTGAATCATGACAAGTAATTGAAATAAGAAAGATAACTCTCTCTAAGCTGCCGATGTTAAGTCACCAATAACTGTATGCGACAAAAATACTGGGCATTCAGAATCAGAATGAGCTACACGTGTTCATGCAGAAAATATTCCTTGGCTGCTGCAACAAGTAATCATGATAGATAATTCTTTCAAATGGCACAAAGAAAATATTCTAAAAGTACTCAGATCAAATTACAATGTAGCATGGATATGGCAATGTTTCTGTTCTTCAATGGAATTAGTAGATAATGGAAAATGTATAATCAAGGCCTTCCGCAAATCAAATGGATTTCAATGAATCTTCTCCTAAACCTAGATCTCAGATCCTGTGAAGGAGTATGCATCTTACCTTGATCTCCACCATGGCGACTGATTCGTCAATGCTAGCAGCACCTGATTCCAGCGAACCGGTGGTCCCTGGACGGCGGTGCTCGATGGAGGCTGGGTGGATCCCGGCCGCCGCGTCGCCTGAGCGCCGAGGATCCCGTCGCTGCTGTGGATCCTGGTCGCCGTGGACTCCACGACGAGGATCCCGGCCATCATGGACTCCCCGACGAGGATCCCGGGGCTGCCGTGGATCTCGTCGCCCTCGTCCGGGCACAGGAGACCGCCCCCGTCCACGGCGCGTTGGGGAGGAGGAGCCCGGCGGCCATGTCGCGTGGAGGAGAAGGATTCTGGCCGCCGCCGCGTCGCGCGGTCCATGGCCGGGCTGAAGATACGACACACTCTTTTTGGGTTTCGGATGTGATCACAAAGAATAATTAAACAATAATTTTTTCATAAATTTAAAATTTTTCTAACATTTATTTTTGATAATTTAGTATAGGAAAATAATTATTTATTTTTTGGAATTAAGTAAAGGTGTTCTTTGGGTGCTGCATTCGTGCTGGTGCATTGATTTTGTTGTTTGAATTCAAATTTGTATTTCAATTCATTTGTCCGAATCTTTTAAACAAATAGGAAACCTTTTCTTTTTCCCTCCTTCTATTTTCTCCCTTCAGCCCGTTTTCCCTCTTTCGGCCCAGCAGCCCAACGCCCCACCCTTCCTCCGCCCACCGCAGCGACCTACTCCCATGTGCCGACCCAGCTCCCCCTCCCGACCCAGCATCCGCGTGCCGGCCCGCTCCCGTGCTGCTGCCTCCACTCCCCCGATGACAGGCGGGGCCCGCCTGTCATCCCTTTCCTCCGGCCGTCCGCGCCGCAACCGACTCGGGGTTAATCCCGACTCCGTTGCGCGCCCGCCTCTGCTTGACCCGTACGCCAAGGCGCCTCCTTCCAGCCTATATAAATAGCGCCGCCGCACCCGTGACCCCCACCTAAAACCCTAGAGCCTCGCCCGTGCTCTCTAGCACCACCGCCACCACCACCCGAGCCCGAACCCTAGCCGCTCGCCCGCCATCATCAACCTTCCGCCTCTCCGCCTTCCGATCAACGAGAAGTAGCTCGGGAGTGAGGTAAGAAGGTGAGGAAGCTAACCTTCCCAGCCCCGTGCACCCTCATGCCGTTTTCCGCTCGTTTCGACTTGCCAGAGACGCCACCACACCGTCGAGCCACCTCGCTGAGCCTCGCGCAGCTGCCGCCGTGTAAACCACCATGACGACACCCTAGACGTGTCTGCCATGAGCTTCTCGTCCTCTTGCTCCAGTTCCCATAGTGAACCATGGCTGGATGCTCGAGGTTGAGTTGTTTCCGGCGAGTTCACTGCCGCCACCACCGTCCCGCCACCCGCGCACCGCCAGGTTTGAGTCACAGTCGACCGCCCACTCCACTCCACAAGACAAAGAGTTTCATCCTCCTCTCCATGGCGCCGAAGCAAGCCCAGGGGAGGTGCTGCCCAAATTTTTTTCCTCATTTCTATGGGGATTTCACTAATCCAAACTGTTGTGAAGGTTAGCTACTTCATCCTCCTTTCATTTATTGTTGTTATGCTTTGTTTTATACTTTAGAGAGGGAGATAAATGAGTTGGTTAGAATGAGGAAGAATGGAGAGGATGTGTGTATGCAAGCAGTGCTAAGGTATGAATTTTCATACATAGAGATGGCTTCTACTGCTGGAGGTAGTGGCGATGGTAGGGGCGATTGTCTTCCTCTCGCGGCAAGGGGGAAACCATAGTTGGCCCTCATGATAAGCCGAAGAAAATGAGCACGTGGGAGAAAGTAATGATTCGTTATTTGCAAAGATGTCATGAAGATGCTGTTGCGGCGGGTCAGGAACCTCCTTTTGGTGGTCGTTATGCTCCATCGCCAGTCTTGGGTGTTTCACGTCCACTTATTACTACCGTTGAGGAGGCACAGATAAACCACAGGTTGAGACTGGGTCATCGAAACTTTCATCTTCACCGCCCAAGGATGCTTAAAGTCCTCCTAGATAGTACTCAATGGATGGTTTGTTGTAGTGTATCATGTTGTTTAGATCTGAAATTTAAATATGTGTATTTCTATCTATATCAAAACTTTTAGCATCATTTGCACTATAAAGTTTGACATGCTTTCAATCGTGAATAGAATGTAGATAAGTTGTAAAGCGTATCAAAATAACCAACAATAGGCACGTAAAGATGAATTTTGATGCAAAATGGAAATGACACACTTATTCGCAACAAGAGAGCCTAATATTTGTAATCATTGAAGGATGAAGAAACAATATATTTGAATTGGTAAAAAAAACAACTACCATATAACCTAATATTTATAACGTTGGCAAGATATTAGAGACCTGCATGCTAAAAATCATATTAAAAATAATTGTGTACAATAGAAATAAAAAAAGGAAAAATGTGTAATCCATTTCCATGCGTAATCAATTTTCATGCGTAATACGATGCAGATGAACCGGTAATGGATGTCTAACACGGACACAGATGGAGCAAGGAGTTTGTTGATGGCTTGCATTATTTTCTCGAGGTGGCCAAAGTGAACAAGCCAGAGAACGGGTTCATATGTTGTCCATGCTTCCAATGAAGTAACAAGAAGAACTGTTCACAGGCTTCCAAGGGGACTATTCACAGCGACTTGTTTAGATACGGTTTCATGCCTAACTATTTAGTTTGGACCAAGTACGGCGAAAGAGGGGTTGTAATGGAAGATGGTGAAGAAGAGGAGGATGATAACAACATTCTGGACTAGGTTACAGGCTAAGCTTTTGCAGATACTATAATGAGCGAGGCTGATGAAGATGAGTTTCTAGAAGATGACCCTACTGATGACCTTGGTCAGGTACTACGGGATGCACACAGAGATTGCGAAACTGTGAAGGAATAAGAAAAGTTGCAGCGCATGATTCATGATCACAAAAAATTGTTGTACCTAGAGTGCAAGCAAGGCCATAAAAAATAGGGTACCACACTAGAATTTGTGCAATGGAAGGCTAAAAATAGTGTGTCCGATAAGGCATTTTAGGGAATGTTGAAAATTGTCAAGAAGATTCTTCCCGAGAATAATGAATTGCCATCCACAACATATAAAGTTAAACAGATTGTTTGCCCTCTGAGATTGGAGGTTCAGAAGATACACGCATGCCCTAATGATTGTATCCTCTATCATGGTGATGAATACGAGAAATTGGATGCTTGTCCTGTGTGCGGAGCACTGCGGTATAAGATCAAGCGAGATGATCCTAGTGATGTCGAGGGGCAGCCTCCTAAGAAGAGAGTTGCCGTGAAGATGATGTGGTATTTCTCTGTAATATCACACTTGAAGCGTTTGTTCAGAAATAAGGCGAATGCTAAGTTGATGCGATAGCACAAAGAAGAATGTAAGCAAGATGAGATGCTGAGACACCCCGTGGATGGGGCCCACTGGAGATCAATTGATAGAGTATTCCTGGACTTTGAAAGTGATACAAGGAACATAAGGTTTGGTTTAAGTACTGATGAATTCAATCCATTCGATGAGTTGAGTAGTGGTCATAGTACTTGGCATGTGACCATATGCATGTTCAACCTTTCTCCTTGGCTGTGCCTAAAGCAGAAGCTCATTACGATGTTGATGCTTATCCAAGGCCCAAAACAACCCGGCAACAACATTGACGTGTACCTAAGATCGTTGGTTGATGAACTTTTACTGCTCTGGAAGGAAGAAAATGTACGTGTGTGGGATGAGGATAAACAAGAGAGCTTTAACAAATGAGCATTGTTGTTCATAACCATCAATGCCTGCACTGAGTAACCTTTCGGGACAGACAAATAAGGGGTATCGGGCTTGCACCCACTATTTAGATGATATAGACAGCATGTATTTGAAGCATTATAAGAAGATCGTCTATATGGGCCATTGTCGATTTCTCCCTGCTAACCACCCACTAAGAAAGAGAGGGATACATTTGAAAGGGGCATCAGACGATCGTAAAAAAACCTCCACACCACAGTGGAAAGCATGTCTTTGAGATGATGACGGATGTAATGGTAGTCTTTGGAAAGGGTCTTGGTAGCAAACCTGTTTCAAACAATGATAATGGACATGCACCCATGTGGAAGAAGAAGTCAATATTTTGGGAGCTACCTTATTGGGAAATCCTAGAGGTCCGCAACGCAATAGACGTATTGCACCTGACGAAGAATCTTTGCATGAACGTGCTAGGCTTCATGGGTGTTTATGGGAGCTCAAAAAATACATTGGAAGCACGACAGGACCTGTAACGTATGGGGCAACGAGATGACCTACATCTGGAAAAGAGAGATAATGGACAACACTACTTACTACCTACCAATTACACTCTCAACAAGGAAGAGAAGGATAGCATGTTTGAATGCTTGAATATTATTAAGATCCCGTCTGGGTACTCCTCGAATATAAAGAGAATAATAAATATGAAAGAAAAGAAGTTCACAAATCTCAAGGCCCATGACCGCCACATGTTGATGACTCAGTTGCTTCCGGTTGCACTGAGAGGTATTATATACCAGAGAATGTCCGATTGCCGCTCGTAAAACTATGTGTGTTTGTCAATGCGATTTTGTAGAAGGCAATCAATCCAACTAAGCTAGTAAAGCTACAAAATGATGTGGTGCAATGTCTTGTAAGCTTTGAGTTGGTATTTCCACCAGCCTTCTTCAATATTATGACGCACCCCCTGGTTCACCTAGTAAAAGAGATTACTATTCTCGGTCCAGTATTCCTGCACTGTATGTGGCCTTTCAAGAGGTTCATGTCAGTCTAAAAAACAATGTTCTTAATCGTGCCCATCCAGAAGGAAGCATCACTAAGGGATATGGAACAGAGGAGGTTGTTGAGTTTTGTGTTGATTTTATTAACTCAATTAATTCGATTGGGGTTCCAACTTCACGCCACGAGAGGAGGCTGTGGGGAATGGTCGTTGAGCAATGATACTAATTTGTTCGACAAGGCACACTTCACTATTCTACAACAATCATCTTTTGTGGCTTCGTATATCGAGAAACACAAGCGGATGCTAGTTTCGGAACACCCGACGAAATCCAATGCTTGGATTATACATCATCACATGGATACTTTTCCCTCTTGGTTGCGCCAAAACCTTATGGGTAACTCCGAGATTCACCCACAGCTCGCTTGGTTAGCCAAGGGACCTTCTAGCACAATCGTGAAATTTCAAGGCTATGAGATAAATGGTTATACATTTTACACGAGAGCCCAAGAGTAGAAAAGCATGAACCAGAATAGTGGTGTCCGCATAGATGCCATAGACAGCAACAGGAGCAAGGACTCGTATTATGGTTTCCTAGAGGAGATATGGGAACTTGAATATGGACCGTTGAACATCCCTCTGTTTCGTAGCCAATGGGTGAAGCTAACTGGCGTAACCAAAAATCAGTATGGAATGACAATAGTGGACTTGACCAAGACTAGATACAATGATGAACCATTTGTACTTGCCAATGATGTGCATCAGGTTTTCTATGTGAAGGACATGTCTAGCAAATAAAAGAAAAATTCAGAAGAGCCATGGAAGCCAAAGCGCCACATAGTACTTCCAGGTAAAAGAAAAATCATGGGAGTCGAGGACAAAACAAAACAATCGGATGATTATGATCAGTTTGATGGCATGCTTCTATTCACTGTTAAACTTGACCCAAGCATCATGCTAGCCAAAGAAGAGACTCCATAGTTACGCCGCGATCATGACTAAGGAACTTTCGTGAAGAAGAAGTTTTTTAATGTTACATTGTAATGCACTAAATATAGTTCACCTTTATGTAAAGTGACATTGTAAAGTTCTATGATTTCTCAATTTTTAATTTAACGTATCTGTGATTTCATGCGTGTTTAAATTAGGTGAGGTGAAAAATTATTTGGAATATGTCTTTTAATATATATTTGCATTTTTGAAATATGTAAAGTTTTTATTTTTTCTTTAACAAAACTAGTGAGAACATATATAAATTTGTGTGTTCAAATTAGTTGAGGTGAAGATTTATTCGATCAATATGAACAATGTTAACCACATACATCAATTGAATTTTTTGTGCGTTGAAATTATTTAATTGAATAATTTCTTGATGATAGTGATGCAGTAAAATAATTATTTTAGAAACTAAAAGAACTAGTATAGAATTAATGACTCATTCAAACTTATTCTAAATATACTTGCTAATTTAATATATTTTTGCATGTTCGAAATATGTAAAGTTCTTATTTTTTTTCTTCCTAAAATATAGTAAAAACATATATAAAATCTTTTGCAAAAAACAAGCGGGAGACGAATAATGCAAACAAGACCTTTTGTCCCAGGTGCCAATTGCAACCAGGACAGAAGGCCCCCCCCTTTAGTTCCGATTGGAATTTGCAACCAGCACAAAAGGGTAATTTTCACCTCCCGCGCGAAATGTACACTTTTGTCCCAATTATAAATTGCAACTAGGATTAAGGAGGGCCTTTTGTCCCGGTTGCAATTGGCACCCGGGACAAAAGGACCCTTTAGTCCTGGTTGCAATGTGCAACCGGGATGGGAGGGGGATAAAAGTAACATTCCTCTTCTCCCCCTCCACCCTTCAACACTTAGCCAAATTTTCACCACTCTCCAAGATCCGCCGCGACCGTCCGCCTCCGTTGCCGCTAGTCTCCTGTCGCCGCCCTTCTGCCTTCGTCGCCGGCTGAAGTGCTCCTCGTCGCCCACCGCCGCGACCGCCGTCGCCCATGCTTGGACCGCCGCCTCCTCCATCGCCCCGGCCCGCCGCCGCCTCCTCCATCACATCCTCTCGTCGCCGCCGCCTCCGTCGCGCCCACTCATCGCCGCCTCCCTCCGCGCCACCTCCTCGTCGCCGCCTCCGTCCGCGCCACCCTATCGTCACCGCCTTCGTCGTCCTCCTCGCCACTAGCCTCTGCCACCCCGACCTTCTCGTCGTCCGCATTACCACTCCGCCACCCGCCGCCCCAACCTTGGCTGCTTTTCCTGAAATATTATATTGAATTAATTCTAATAGGCCGATGAACACTCATTTGGACCATGAATTCGATACAGCTGCCGAAGATGCTTTTTTATATGAATAAAAATGTGAACCTTATAACCGTGTCCCACCGAGCGTGCCAAAATGTGTTGATGTAAAAAGCACGCGACGACCTTCACATACTAACACACGAAAGGCCTGGGAAATCTGCTTCACTCCGGTACAGGTCTGTAGATCGGCGCGCGTGGTGTGCGGAAGCGTGCTAGTCAGTTTGACCATTCAACTGACAAGGTGAAAATAATCCTTTGAAGTCCGAGGCAACTGGCCGATCAGGCCGATATGAACCTTGACGAGCATGAGTAATCCATCGGCCATCCAGCCGATTTAATATATTTTGCGATAACCATCGACCAGACAGCCGATAGAAAACATGATGCTATTGAGCTGCCGCTCCACCATAGCTAGAGCCACAAACTGATGAGATCTAAACTAAACTCTCCACCAATATCTCTAGATGAAACCACAGCAATGCACCCGGTAATTGCAATCTAGAAATATTTAGCAGGATGTTAATCTGAACCCCACCAGCCGATGAATCCAATCATAACGAAACTTAATCCCAACAGCACTCGAAGGGGTAACCAAGATTAAGATGCAACAGGCTATTAAGTGATCTGTCATCTATAATGAACCGATCTAAAGCTAATTAAAGCAAACTGAATGGTAAGACGATAAAACAGATAAATATGAGCCGATGCAGACTTAATCAAGGCAGGATAATTGGTGAATACCGTAGATCAAGACAGAAGCGATGCGCCGTAAGTCAAAGATCTAAGATATTTGATAACTGGTAGATGAAACTAGATGAAACCACAGTGATGCGCCCGGTGGTTAAAGCCTAGAACACCTGGTGGTGAAACTTGCAGCTTGCCGGAGATCAAAGTCGATGCAGCCCAGCTTGCTAGAAGGAACTCGTCGAGAAGCTACATTACTCCTACTCCTAAGGCAATGGCGTGAAGCTGAAAGGTAAATGTAAATATGTTGTATTATTGACCGTGTGATGAAAATTACAATGGCCACGACCCCTTATATTTATAGGGCGGATGGCCTCTGACGCACCACGTACAAGGCAAATCATGTACACAATCTTTTCTAATCAAAACTCTATCTCTAACTAATCCAACTCTATCTCTAATCGAGCTTATCCTAACCAACTCTATCTCCAGAATATTTTATTCAATTCTTGCCGCGTGCGTTGATTTCCTTTTCTTGCTTTTTCTTTCTTCAGCCTTATTTAGGAGATTTCATTATTTTTTTGCATCATCGGCCGATACCTTCCTTTCAGAGCACATTTCTAAATTTTGGTGTTAACAAAGACCCCCCCAGTTTTGGAGTATGAATGCCTCATGTTCCGAAACTAATTATAGAAGTCCGATGATTTGGTGTCAACACAGGCCCCCCAGTTTCGGAGTATGAAGGCTTCATGTTCCGAAACTGATCATAGAAGTCCGATGATTCGGTGTCTTTAGAGCCAATGACGTCTGGTTGCAATATTCAAATCACCATCGACTCCTCTTGAAATATAAAGAACTCCATCAGTTTGATGTCTTGATCCCACTCTGAGCTGATGAATCCACTAGCAATGGAAACAAAAGATCAAGCATGTTGACACCAAAACTTGGTGCAGTAACCAGCAAGCTTTTGTTGTCAACACAGGCCCCCCAGTTTCGGAGTATGAATATTTCATGCTTCAAAATTAATATCCGATACATTCTATAAGCAGCCGATACTATCTTGCTTGAACCAATCAATCGATGCAATCTGCTCGGACTAAACGGCCGATGCAACTTTTATTAGCCAAGCAATCAGCCGATGGTTTTTGCCAAGCAGTCAATCGGCCAATGCATTTTTTTAATTAGCCGATACCCTCCTTTTATCTTAATAGGCCGATGTACTTTTTTTATTAGCCTATACCCTCTTTTTTAATCGGCAGATGCACTTTTTTCAATTAGCTGATACCTTTTTTTTATATATCCCAATCAGCCGATGTATTTAATTAGCCGATGCTTCCCTTATCTCAATCGGCCGATGCATCTTTTGAACCAGCCAGCCGATGCATCTTTTGAACCAGCCAGCCGATGGTTTCCTTATTTCAATCGGCCGATGTATATATATTTTTTTAAATTAGCTGATACATCTTTTGATCGGCCGATCCAATTTTCAATCGGCCGATTTTTTAATAAGGAGATGCATGAATGGCCGATCCCCCGCTCTTTTTTTGTTTTTTTTCTTTTTGACACACGAATGGCCGATCCAATTTTTATCAACGCACCAATATGGCCGATGCTAATCGGCCGATGCCTTTCTCTCTCTTTTTTTTAATTCCAACTGAGTGATGCTAATCGGCCGATGCCTTTCTGTACAATTGGCCACTATTTTTTTTTCTTAATAAGTCGATACAACTCCAATCGTCCGATACAACTGTCAATTGGCCGATGCAATTTTCAATCTGCCGATGCATTTTTTTTATTTCAACCGATTCACGAACATGCCCCCTAATTGCAACATGGGCCTCTGTATATGCGTGATAAAAAAGCAATTCTTCCCGGATAGAGTAGCCAATCATTTTGTAGGAAGCTTCATCTCTAATCGTCATTGGCATTTGTGAAGATGATCCCACCGGAACATGCGTATACACGCACACTTAACTTGGCCTTTTCTCCAATCGCTACATCGGCTGCTTTTGCTGAAATATTATATCGAATTAATTCTAACAAGCCGATGAACACTCATTTGGTCGATGAATTCGATACAGCTGCCGAAGATGCTTTTTTATATGAATAAAAATGTGAACCTTATAACCGTGTCCCACCGAGCGTGCCAAAATGTGTTGACGTAAAAATCACGCGACGACCTTCACGTACTAACACACGAAAGGCCTTGGAGATCTGCTTCACTCCGGTACAGGTCCTGTAGATCGGCGCGCGTGGTGTGCGGAAGCGTGCTAGTAAGTTTGACCATTCAACTGACAAGGTGAAAATAATCCTTTGAAGTCCGAGGCAATTGGCCGATCAGGCCGATATGAACCTTGACGAGCGTGAGTAATCCATCGGCCATCCAGCCGATTTAATATATTTTGCGACCATCGGCCAGGCGGCCGATAGAAAACAAGATGCTATTGAGCTGCCGCTCCACCATAGCTAGAGCCACAAACCGATGAGATCTAAACTAAACTCTCCACCAATATCTCTAGATGAAACCACAGAGATGCACCCGGTAGTTGCAGTCTAGAAATATTTAGCAGGATGTTAATCTGAACCCAACCAGCCGATGAATCCAATCATAACGAAACTTAATCCCAACAACACTCGAAGGGGTAACCAGGATTAAGATGCAACAGGCTATTAAGCGATCTGTCATCTATAATGAACTGACCTAAAGCTAATTAAAGCAAACTGAACGGCAAGACGATAGAACAGATAAATATCAGTCGATGCAGACTTAATCAAGGCAGGATAATTGGTGAATACCGTAGATCAAGACAGAAGCGATGGGCCGTAAGTCAAAGATCCAAGATATTCGATAACTGGGAGATGAAACTAGATGAAACCACAGCGATGCACCCGGTGGTTAAAGCCTAGAACACATGGTGACAAAACTTGTAGCTTGCCGGAGATCGAAATCGATGCAGCCCAACTTGCTAGAAGGAACTCGTCGAGAAGCTACATTACTCCTACTCCTAAGGCAATGGCGTGAAGCCAAAAGTTAAAGGTAAATATGTTGTATTATTGATCGTGTGATGAAAATTACAATGGCCACGACCCCTTATTTTTATAGGGCGGATGGCCTCTGACGCACCACGTACAAGGCATGTCATGTACACAATCTTTTCTAATCAAAACTCTATCTCTAACTAATCCAACTCTATCTCTAATCAAGCTTATCCTAACCAACTCTATCTCCAGAATATTTTATTCAATTCTTGCCTCGTGCGTTGATTTCCTTTTCTTCCTTTTTCTTTCTTTAGCCTTATTTAGGAGATTTCATTATTTTTTTGCATCATCGGCCGATACCTTCCTTTCAGAGTACATTTCTAAATTTTGGTGTTAACAATTAGTAAAAAATCAGTAGGAAATTACTATTATTAGTAGAAAATCAGTAGGAAATTACTATTATTAGTTGAAAATCAATAGGAAATTACTATGATTAGTAGAAAATTAGTATAATTTAGTTCAAATACTTAGTATAATTTTGTATATATTTTGTATAACTTTTAGAAATTACTATGTTTTATTATAAATGATTCAAAAATTAGTAGAAATGTGTAGAAATGCTTAAGACTTATTTAGTATAAGTGCTTAGTATAATTGTGTATACATTTAGTATAATTTTAAGTACATTACTATGATTTAGTAGAAATGCTTGAAAAATTAGTGGAAATTAGTAGAAATTTGGTAGAAATGCTTAGAAATTAGAAGAAATTTGGTAGAAATTCTTAGAAATTTGTAGAAACACTTCAAATTTTGCAAAATTTAGTAGGAATTAGTAGAAACTTGTACAAACATTTCAAATTTGGTAGAAATTCTTAGAATTTAGTAGAAATTTGTAGAAACACTTCATGTAGGATTCATTCAAGACATTTTGTGTAAGTTTCATTCTAGACTTTCACGTAACATTCTTGTAAGTTTTCATGTATGTTTCATTAAAGATATTTCATGTTTGTTTCATTCAAAACATTCATGTAAATTTTTCTTGTGTACATTTCATGTGTATGTTTCTTGTGTACGTTTCATGTAAATTTCTTGTGTACGTTTCAAGCAGTTTGTTTTTTTTCATGGTTGTTCTATGATTTTATGTATATACCTTAACGTACATGTAACTATGATTTCATGTGTATTTAAAGTAGTTGAGATGGCAGACGATGAGACCGCAAGCTATCTAATGGAGCAGATTATTGTTGGTGGTAGTGGCTTAACATTCCCGTAACGTACACCGATGAAGAGGGTTCCTAAGCGGACATGTTCCTCAACATGTCCGGTGATGGCAATGAAGAGCCCAAGCCCCAGCAAAACCTTGCCATGACGGAAGGTTCTGACAAGGTATATATCATTTACATTGTTTTATCCCATCGATAATGTCTTATTTGTTATTACTATGTACTAATTAACGAATCTTGAACCGTTAGCTCTCTTGATCGATGAACCGTTAGAAGCCCCGAGGTCGTACAAAGGTGATGGATGGAAGGCTTATCATCACGGAAGTCACAGAAGAGGGCAAGCCGGTTGCTCCCGAAAACATGAAACAAAATATGTGATTCAGATTGGGGTAATTGTAAGGGACAACATGCCCATAAACATCAGGGAATGGAGGGGCAAAAGTACTAATCCATGCGCGCTCCCAGATAGAGAAAAGGAAATGTTGTGGTTGCATGTGAAGAAATATTTCACATTTCCCGAAGGATGTAATGAAGATGATGTGAAATCGTGGACGCTGAAGAAGATGACCACACAATTCTAGACATTCAAGACGATGCTGGATGCGACCTTCATGAAGAAGGGCCGAACTCCGGATTTGAACGAGTGGCCAAAGTTGAGGGGCCACTGTGAGGCATTTGTTGAATACAAGACGAGCAAAGACGGTGCGAATAAGGTTCGCACCAATGTTGCAAATGCTAGTAAGAAGGAGTATCATCATCGTCTAGGCCAAGGTGGTTATAGCATTGCAATTCCCAGATGGCGTAAGATGGAACAAAACCTGATCGATTGGGGTATCGTACCAGCAACTCTTGAATGACCCAATCGATTAAAAAATTGGTATTACGCTCATGGAGATAACCAGAGCCAAGAGGATGGGACACCGATCTTCAATGAGACAATACGTCAAAAGGCTGAAAGGCTTATCAAGAACATTGAAGATGCTAAGGATGGGAGGTTGAAGGTGGACAGAGAGAATGATGAGCTGACATTGGCCCTCGGGAATCCCAAGCACCAAGGACGTTGCTAAGGGTACGGGGTCGTTCCGTGGAAGTTCGCTTTCCGAGGTGACATGGACTCGTACAAAAGCCTCAAGCGAAGAAAGCAACAGCAAGAGGAGAGCTGACGGCGCATGTTAGAATCCAAAGTGCATTCACAAGAAGTAAGAATGTAGGAGGAAATCAATCGTCGAGTGGCCCTGGCAGTTGTGGAGTTGGCCCAATCTAGAGCACTACCGGATCCAAACGTCGTCAGCCCTTCTCAATGCCTCGGGAGTAGCTATGCTTCTATAGGGGTCCCCGATCGACAGACACCAAGATTACCCATGGACGAGCAACGGTTCCCTGTGGATGTCATCACGCAACGCACCTCATGTGAGCTGCATAAACCGGTCGACAACATCACCATTAAGGTATATTTATACATAATATTTATGCAATCTTCTCAATCCATCCATGCCTCGGGAGTTTAATAACTTCTTTATTTCTGCTATATGTACAGGTGGTGTACGGGAGTGTCTTACCAATCCTGCCAGGGCAAACAAGCCATGGTCTGAAGATTCCACCTGGCTACGCCAGCGTCGGCCTAGAGCAGTGCTCTCGTTGATAGCCAATATAAAGGCATAGAGCTCGACCTCCCAGGAGGTGACGGGGAAAGGACACTAGGAGATGCACTTCACGGGATCATTCTGTTGGGATACGAGGTAGGCTACACTAGTGCAAATCAAAATTTCTACCGCGTATAACCAGGAAGAACTGCCGTATAGGGATCACGGGATTACCACTCGACGCACTACTGGTGCGGAAGATGTAGATATGCGTCGATGGAGTGAAGACGATCACGTAGTCGTACGTAGTCGATCAACGTAGTCGTACGTAGTCGATCATGTCAACGTCCAGCAGCTCCTCAGCAGCTCATCCACGTGCAGCAAGATCGCCTCCTGTGCCGCGGCTCGTCGTCGGCTCGTCGTGGCTCATCGGCGGCTCATCGGTGGCTCGTCCAAGTGCTGCAGGCGCAACACCTCCAAGGTATCCACACGTGTAGGAAGGAAGCGTCGCAAGCCGGACTGCTAGATCCGTGAGTTGCAACACGCGAGGGCGTGGGAGGCGCGGCAGGTGTGTTTCGCCAAAAAGGGTGTCCCCCCTAGAGCGCCCCCACCCCTCTATTTATAGAGGTTCCTAACGGGCCTCTGGGTCCGAGGCCCATTAGTACTTCTAAACCTAATCCAACTCGGATCAGATTCGAATTGGGCTTCCAGCCCCTTAAGTGTGTGACCCTATGGGTTCGGATACGTATAGACATGGCGCGAGTACTCCTACTCGGCCCAATAGTCGGTAGCGGCCTCTAGCAAGACGTGCCAACTCCTACACGCACACGAAGATCATATCAGACAAACCATCACAACATAATATACATGCTATTCCCTTTGCCTCACGATATTTGGTCTAGCTTCAAGCCGACCGCTCTTTCTCGATCCTGTGATTCGGAATCCCTTTGTAGGTTAACTCTTAACCGTACGTAGCATGGCCATGCATTTTCGGATCCGATCACTCGAGGGGCCCAGAGATATCACTCTCAATCAGAGAGGGGCAAATCCCATCTTGATTGACCATGTCTCATAGCATGCTTCTTGACAAACTCGAAAGCTACCTTTATAACTACCCTGTTACGGCGTAGCGTTTGATAGCCCCTAAGTAGGTCGATCCACATCTAGAATACATGCGACAATCTCAGGTCTAAGGACAAAGCGTATATGTTGTTTTAAAGAGAGAACTACTTCTCGTGTTGGGTCAGTCCTAACACATGTCTCCACATGTGTCCACATTATTAGTTCAACATCTCCATGTCCATGACTTGTGAAACATAGTCATCAACTAATACATGTGCTAGTCTAATATTCATGTGTGTCCTCACATGAACTCCGACTAGGGACAACTTTAGAATAACCATACAAGTAAAGAGTTTCACATACAATTCACATAATTGCAAATCAATTCAAGTAGCATTTAATGGATATTCAATGAACACAATATACAAATCATGGATACAAATGGAATATCATCATCTCTATGATTGCCTCTAGGGCATACCTCCAACACATTCTATGGTGCAAACACTACATCATCTACATCATCATTCCCAGCACGGAGGCATCACCGCTCCCTATAGATCCCAAGCAGCAACCATCTCCTTAAAGCTCAAGACTGTCATCTCCACTAGGGCCTGCTCTAGGACTATCATCTCCAGCACAACCTGCTCCAGGACCGTCATCACCACCGGGACTGTTGCTTTCTGCTCGATCACGGTCTCCATCTCCAGCACATCTTGGTGGTGCGAGCGACGATGACAACAACATCCCTCCCCGATCACCGTCGCTAGGACTAAGAGCCGCATCGAGTAAGGAACCTGCAACACCACTTAAGAAGTCATGACCACCGCTTTCCAAGCCAAGACAGAGAAAGAAGAAAACAAAGGAGCCTAAATTGACTCCTAAGGAACGTAGGGAGGCAATGACTCATGAGGAACTCTAGGCCCAAACCAAAGAAGAATGCAGGTAGTGGTTCAAGAAAATGGTCGAAGAAAGAAAAGCAAAGGCGATGGAGCCTCCGCCAGTAGATCGAAGACAATTAATTTTTTTATAAAGATGTCAGAAGAAGCCAAGAAGATGATGCCACCCCTATCGAACTACGACCGGATGTTAGTCAAGGCTGATGGGAGGCAAAAAAGGAAAGGAAAGTCGTCTTCAAGGGGAGTGTCCCCCACCTCAGCCATCTACCAGAAAATACGCTCAAAAGATAGCAGCAATGCCCTTGGATCAACAAGAACAAGTAGTGAAATTCATCCAAGAAACAGGAATGTCCCTTTCTGAATGTCTAGGGCAAAGTGAGCTACCAGCTGCACAGCCAGTTGAACCGAAATGGACTTTTGAGCTAGGCAAATCTCTGGTAAGGCTTGAGTTGATACGAAAGCTATCAACAAAGATGTACGAATTCCATGAATGGTACATGAAGCAGTCCGCCATTGACAGGGAAATGTTCAGCCTTAAGCTAAAACTGATAGATTTTTTCGGCGAAGGCGAGAAAGTCCTGTGGCTAGAATTCAAGGATATATATAAAGTGTACCATCATGATGCCCTTGACATCTCTCTCATCAGCGCCTGGGCTATGTAAGTGTTCATTTATATATAAGTAAATTTTGGCTGATATCATTATTTTTTGTGCGTGCGTCACCCTACTAACTTCATCTTCCATTTTATGTAGGATGCAAATTCAGACGTGCTGACTAGAAGCGTACTTCCATGTTAGCTTCATGGATCCATCCCTAGTTAACCAACACCAGATACAGGATTTTCTAGAGCAAACGTTGATGGAAGTATACAATTTCCTGGACAAACAAAATTACAAGGAATACATACTACTTCCATGCAACTTCAAGTAAGTGTGTGTACACCGCCTATTTTTGTTTTGTTTTTTCTTACCTGATTAGTGTTAGTTAGCTCTAATATGAATATTTACATATGCAGTTTCCACTGGATCCTCCTAATAATTGAGCCTGATAGAAGCCATGTCACTGTCTTCGATTCGTTGAGGAAACCACTGAAGCAGTACCAAGATATTCAAGACATGCTAGACTTGTAATAATTCTGGACTTTTATCTCTATGCAAAGTTTGCTTCATAAATTTTTACCTAACACTGTATCATTCATTATTTTAATCCGCAGCGTAGGGGAATAATTCATCAGGAAACACAAAGGTCCATTCAAAGAAAAAACTTACATGGAACACAGACTTCCTGGTACGTATGGAGTTTGCATATTTTGTACATTCTATAGTACGAATATTTCATAACTTATTTTTTTCCTCACAAAAGTGCTTAAGACAGGAACCTGGGAATAATCTATGTGGCTACTACGTCTGTGAGCACATGCATAGTTTTGTGGGACCCAAGGGACTAAATATGATGCCGCACAACTTTAAAGTACATAAAGTAAAACTATTTAATTATTTTCTAGCTCCTTATATTTAATTGTTCATGTAACATTCACATATTTCCAAATTACAGATACATAATATTCAACAAAGACTCTTGGAGAAGGAAAGAAAGGAGCAATATGCGAATGTCTCATGGGATTCCTGGTAGACGAGGTGGTAAATCCACAAGACGAATTTTATTACGATGGATGAAAATTAAATACACTGAGCAACACCACGACGGGAAGATCCAAGGAATGACCGGGGCAAATTTTTGTATATATATATATATATACTAATTATATAAATACTATGCTAAGATTTGTATAGTATGCTAAGAATTGTATGTATAGTAATTGTATAAATACTAGTTTGATTTCATTATAAAAAAAGTCTTAACTACTAAAGGGTACGTGATGCATGAAATTACAGACGCCATGTAGGCAGGCGGTTTCATGCATGCCTTTTAGTCCCGGTTGGAAAAATCAACTGGGACTAAAGGGGCCTGTCCCATGCCTAGCATTGCAGAAGCGAGACAGGCCCCTATAGTCCCGGTTGGAACCAATAGGGACTAAAGGGTGTCTTTAGTCCCGGTCCAGTTGAGCGACCTGGGACTAAAGACCCCCCTTTCGTCTCGATTGCTTAATCCTGGATGGATTTTCGGGAGATTTGATCCCCACCAACTCGGACAAAAGGTGAGTTCTTCTACTTTTCTAATTGATAAGATTCCTTCTTCTACTTTTTGAAATGAGAAAACTTCCTCCATCAAAACACCCTGGCACTGGCTTTTCGCTATGTTGGTGCCAGGCAAAATTATGCTGGATATAATTTTTTCTTCCTTTTATTATTTAAATTATGGCATTTTTGCATGTCGTGATGAGCACCATGTCACATTACGCTTGAAAGCAATGGGTATACCATTTCTCACAACTGATAGATAATTTCGGTGGGTTGTGATAAGTCATTCAAATGGACTAAAACACATTGTTATAAAAGAATTGTAGGATAGGTGTAGTACGTGAAATATATTCCCCTGAAAGCAAGGTGACATCCGACATCAACTACAACCTGGAGGACCCGCCCTCGGCGTATAGCAATGCGACCGTCCATAGCCACCTCGATGGATACACATCGATGGCAAGGGAGGTCCATGGCCCAGAGTACGATGTGAGCACGATCCGAGCACCCAGGACCTTGATGGAGAAGTCATCATGAGGGTGGGTGGAGGTAAGAAGCATGGCCGGTACTGGATTGGTGACAGCACAATCGACACGGCTAGTACTCCCACTCTCTCCCAGATTCGAGCAAGGAGCACGAGTTCCAGCCCGGCGATACGCCTACGGCCGGATACTACACGGTTCCAGATGGAGGCACTCCATGTTATTTCTGTTTTAAGCATTTGTTCATTGATTTTTACATACTTTTGCATTGCATTGTAACATTGGGATGAAATATTGTAGGCCCAGGTGGAAGAAGAAAGGAGGCTACGGGAGTTGCTAGAGGCGAGGATGGTGGCAGATCGGCAGAGGATGGAGGTAGAGCAGCAGAGGATGGAGCAGATGTTTGAGTACATACAGGGTGTTTGTGCGAGGATGGGTCAACCTCCATCACCGATCTCATTCCCTCCTCCTCAACCTCCTACAACTACTCCAGTGAGTCACTTCACAACCTTATAATCACCGTTTCTAGTTTATGCAGAATCAACTTACAAAGATGCCAAGATGCCTAGAAACTAGAAATAAACTAGAAACTAGAAACTAGAATGATTTATAGTTTAGAAACTAGAATGATTTATCTCTTCTTCTTTGTCCAGAATCAATTAGCGGCATCAAACGAGCCTCATGACCCAGCATGGTCACAGTGGACACCCCAACCTCCTCAGTGACTACTTGTGATTTATTTGCATTTGCATTTGTGGATTACTTGTGACTACTCACTGACTACTTGTGACTACTCAGTGGACACCCTTGCACTCAGTGAATTTTATTTGCATTTGTGGTTGTGAATGAACCTACTTGTGATTCTGAAGTTTATTTGCAATGTGTTGTCGATATATATCTGTATGAACTGCCTGTGATGCTTATTGTGAACTATGTGTGATGCTTGTAATGTTTATTTGAGTGGGGTACGTTATACGTGACTGAACCATAAAAACTGGAAATAAATGGTCACTTTGTCGAGTGTTACACTTGGCAAAGGCCTCTTTGCCGAGTGCCAGACATAATACACTAGGCAAAGAGGACACGTGGCAAAAATCTGTTCATTCTGGGCAGATTTTAGCATCTTTGCCGAGTGTCACTAGCCTCTTGGACGAGTGCCACAGTGGCACTCAGCAAAGAGGCCAAGATCTGGCCTAGGAGGCGAGGCTTTGCCGGGTGTCAGCGTATGGCACTCAGCAAAGCTTGCATCTTTGCCGAGTGTTTTCTGCCAATAACACTCGGCAAAGAGACATATGTTGCCGAGTGTCTTTGTAACTGGCACTCGGCAAAGAGCCAAGTGTTGCCGAGTGTCTTTGTAACTGGCACTCGGTAAAGAGCCAGGTGTTGCCGAGTGTTTTTGCCAGCTGGCACTCGGCAAAGGCGGCGGCTTTGCCGAGTGTTTTTTCCGTTAGACACTTGGCAAAACCGCTGTCACCATCTTCTCCCCGTTGTAGATCTTTTTTTTGCCGAGAGTCGGACTTAGCACTCGGCAAACTATTTGCCGAGTACCCGACAAAAAACACTCGGTAAAGCAACGTTTGCCGAGTAAATCGATGCCGAGTGAGCCTTTGCCGAGTGTTTTTGGAGCTTCACCGAGTGCCCCGGGCACTCGGCAAATCTTCTGTTTCCAGTAGTGAGCGAGTACAAAGTTCCTATAGACTTGTACATATATAACCACGAAATCTTTTAAACATAAATATGGTTCAAGCACTTGCATACATGCACACATAAACGAAAGATTGATCCACACATCAAAGTATTCAACTGAGAGATGAGCTTCAGGAAACACACCCAATAGATTATAGCTTACAACTGGCTAATTTTTAGGGGTAGAGCTCGACGATTGACCGAACACCTAAAACTGGTATAATTTTGTACTCAGTGAAACCAGCTTCAAATATAATCTTCCTCCACTCTTGCTCATCTCTCTCAATGCCATTGACAACCATAATAAAGAGATCATATAATACTTCTGTTTCTCTATGCTTAAGATTTGAAGGCCCTGCACCAACTACGGTGTCTACTATTATCACCTTTCCACCTGCATCTCGTGGAGGTATAGCCTTCTTGCAGTTCTTTAATATCGTAACACATTTGGAGTCATCCCAGTCATGCATAACCCACTGAAATAATCAACAATGACTTGGAGTTATTCTGGGCTCTTCTGGTGAGATTGAAACTACTAGTACTTCCTAGGATCCACATAATTGTAATTTCAGACAGTGCATAACCTCCGAACACAAGTTCAGTATAAATTATAATAGAAGTCTTACTACTTAAGGTTGAACATACTTTTTCTCAGGAACTCTTACAACAAAATGAAATGCATCCCCAAACAAAATGTAATACTAGAAGACGTACCTTGAGGAAGACTGCGTTCGCAGGTGGAATGCTCTCAAACATGTCACCAGCAATGTATTTAAGTCCGGTGCTAGCAGGAGCACTGGCTACGACGTGTGAGAGATCCAGCACACTGCAGTCTATGTGAGGGAAGGCCTTTGAGATGGCCTGTGCCGCTGCACCATGGCCCCCCGCAACATCAATGAGGGAGCTTATCCCCTGGAAAACGTAGCCACACTCTTTGATGGCAATATCCATGAGGAAGCGGCTATCTGCGACCATTGCAGCATTGAAGAGAGGGCTCACGGTTTCGTCGTGGCCGATCACATCCCACACAGTCTTTCCATGCGAAATCTCAAAGAGGGTCAGATCTGGCAGCTCATGCTCAAACCAGGTGGCAAGACCGAGGAAGGGGGACACAAAAGTGTTATGGAGAATCAAGCTTAGTGTAGGAGTCAAGCTCAGAGTGCCGACAAGAAGTCGAGATGCCGGAGTGAGACCATAGACACAATCACCATCACCAGCCGAGTGCTTGGCATTGGCAATGCTGAAGATGCCGGTGACACTGAGCACGCGCATGAGTCTACGCATGCATGGTATCTTTGAGGGGTGAAGTTGGACCTTGGTGGCTATTTGGGTGATGGTGGCAGTGCCGCCATGATGATGGATTGCGTCGGCGATGCGGAGTTCCATGGCGGATTTAAGTGCCATGGACTTGATGTATGCGAATGTGCTGTGCCAAAGCTCAAGCTGAGCATCGAGCAAGGCCTGCTGATCAGTGTAGTGTTGCTCCTGGGTGGATCCCATGGCACGATGTTTCCGCTTTGTTAGCTTATCAGTTATGGCCTTATCGTTGGATATAGAAAAACATGTACGCTACAGCTCTATTTATAGACTTATGGTTCAGAGTTACCTTAGAACTGTATAGTAACCATGTTCAGTAATTTTCTAGGTGAAAAACATACAAGCTCAATTGCAAATAAAAGAGGCCATGCTAAAAAATTATTGAGAACAAGGTAATTTTTTGCATGACAACAGCTTTTTAGTCTATGAAAATTATTTAATCAAACTTTAACTAAACATTTGTCGTTATTTCAATGACTAGTTATGTTTTCGAGCTAGGTAGCTAGTTCAGTCTAGCTAGATGCTGCTATTTTACTAAAGATTGCTGAATGCAATGCTGCTTTCTGTAGCAGGGATCAACATCCTCAGGAGCACGTGTTGAATTAACTATAATAAAATCTGTCGAATTTTCACTTTTCCATATCTGGCGAGCTACTATATCGTCGCAACTGGTTGTCCACCGGTGTCATCCATTTCACCTTCAGATTTCATGTCCCATCGCATTAGTGAACTAGCCAAGAAAAGAGCAACAGAATTATGTAATTATTGATCGATTTCAGGTATAGGCTATAGCTCATAACGTGTAACTCGAGAAAGCAACATGTATAGCTCATAACGTGTAACTCGAGAAAGCAACATGCAAGTCCTGCCCCCTATATCAAACGTACAGATGCCGTGACATGCCAATGTGACAGTTCTCGGCTATCTGTCAGAGTTCGGCCAGGATCTCATCCATTCCTGCTCATCAAACAAATAATAAAGCGATACGACAACGGATGAGGATCTTGGATATTGCTATTATTTGGTTTCGCGTACTACGTTCTCAAGAAGACATGAGAAAATATAGAATTATATTATCAGATAATTTAAGCCTTTATTTCCTTCCAATTTGTCTAGAGATAATATGCAAATCGTCATATAACTTTAAAAGAAGCTTATTACGCAAATGTTGGCAAATTCAAAAAGCTCACAATGTCACAGCAACCGGATAGTTAGACAAATATGCAGATATTTATGCTCCGTGGGCCTGATTCATACAAGTCATATTCACTTTGTGTCACTATGTTTGTTCATACGATATTCCAATCACTAATACAAATTGTGTAGTCGTCGATTTTTTAATTATCTGTAGAATTTTCTCATCAAATTTCGGAAGAAATCTGTGTATTTTGAAATGAAAACCAAAGACTGACATGAATCCCAAGGAACATAACACAAAATGAAATGTGTTTCGGTCTAATTTCATAAATAATTTAAATAAAGAAAAAGTAAAGAGTAATCTTCAACCAAATGGAATTAGATTTAGCAAAAGATCTCTCTGAAAATTTGTATGAACATAAAAGCAAATCATTGTTGACCCAATCTACTACCACAAGGATTCTCACTCAGACTCTTCGGGAATAATAGGGTATATTCCTACTCCCCAGCTACAGGCCATCATCACTGGTGCCGAGTTTGTTGGGTCCCTTTATACCATGGCCATCAGCCCAACCACCTTCTTCGTCAAGCAAGAGGTAAATCATCCACTACAGGAAGCTGCCATAGAAGAGAAATTATAGGTAAATACTTAAAAATTGGTGGGAAGATTTGAATGTTCAAAATGGGAAAATGATTGTACTTACGATCAACCTAACACGACAGCCATCACAAAATCGATCCGTGTTGACGGTGAAGGGACTGTGACACTCTATCAGGGGGTGAATTTGGTGTTATAAAAATTAAGGCTCCATGCACCTATAAAAACGTATTTCAATTTCTATCTAGATGTGCACTAGTTTTTTATGTGTTGCTATTTCTACTACAAAAGAGTTTTGCACTCTAGGTTCCAATCCTATAAATTACACATGCAAGAATTCTAGGAAAGGTAAACATGGAATGTAAAGTGCAATATGAAATGTGGAATGTAAATGAGATCGAGAAGGTAAACTCCTGGCACCGCGACACAACAATTTTTACCAAGGTATTGGAAAGCAAAGCTTTCCACTGATCCTCATTTTTTTTATGAAACAGGAGGGGATAGGTCTCCTACTGATTATATATTAACAAAGGGAGCTGGAAAGAAATGTTACAGACCAAAGTTTAAGAAACAAAGAAGGAAACAAAAAAGATCAAAAAGGTTACACAATCTGATCTAGCCATGAAGACATTGTAGATTTCCAATCCTCTTTTACTCTAAGAATAACTTGAGTAAAAACCAATTTGAAAGTACTCAAATAGGACTGCACAGATGGGCTGATCCCTTTGAAAATCCAATCGTTCCTAACCAACCAGATGCTCCAGCTCATAATAATGATAATTTCCAAGAAAAAAGGCACCTGCAACTGCTGTTTGAAGCTTTCCAAAATATCATAGGGTTCATCCAAGAGATTAGCAAAGATGCCAAGATGAATCCAACATTCTTGCGCAAAAGAGCAGCCAAGAAGAAGATGAAATAAAGTTTCTTCAACCCCATGACATAGAACATAATCATATGATAGGAGGAACATGTTTTTCCTTCTAAAAATATTTCTTGTGCTAAGTATGTCCTTGAGAACCAACCAGGAAAAGACTTTGTGTTTGTTTTGGCATCTTGATTTCCATAACCATCTAAAAACCTGATGAACATGTGAATGGCCTGTAAGTTGCCAATATGCCTTTGACGATGAGAAGAGTGGATTCCCCCATATATAGGACCAAACACTTGGATCATTGTTTGGCACCATGCCTTCAAGGTCATGAGCTAGATTAACTAGCTGATCAAAAGCTTGAGCTGAAACTGGAAGGTGAAATAATTGTTCAATGTCAACTACTTCCTTGGCTTTCTGAACTGTGATGTATGGTTTCTTGGTGAAAGAGAACAGTTGGGGATATGTTTGGGCAGGAACTTGCTCTTTCTATATGTCATTCCATAATGAACATGTTTGCCCATCATTGATGTTAACAGAAGCCATACCTTTAAATTTATCCAATAGTTTCAACATATCTCTACACCAGAAGGAACCCTTTTTAACATGATTTGGAATCTGACCATTGGAATAATATTTCTCCCATACTAGGTGAACCCAAGGTATGTTGTGTCTATTAAAAAACTTGTGCCAAAATTTAAGAACTAGTGCTTCATTTTGTGTCTTGATATTCAGAACTCCTAACCCTCCTTGTTTCTTTGGGACACACACCATATCCCAAGCAGCTATGGGTGGTGTCTTATTGTTGATATCAAAACCTCTCCATATACAATGCTTTCTATACTTATCAATCTATTTATATACTATTTTTTGAAGGACAAAGGTACACATGTGGAACATAGGCAGAGCAGTGAATACTGAATGAGTGAGTTGCAATCTCCTAGCTTGAGACAAAAAGGAGGATGTGCTGACTAATCTTCTCTCACATCTAGACACCATTGATAGGAATTCCTGATAGAGTCGGAGTGCCCGATCTTTCGGTGAGTGGAGATAAATTCGACTTGGTGGAAGTAGACCCTCACGATCCGACTACGACGAGCGAACCCGAAGCGCCAATGCAATCGCTGAACCAACTTCCTGTGGTTACCAACCTTGCTGGCACAAGATCAGCCTGATCACGAAGATCAATTCCTGTCCGCAATCGAAGAACGAACAAGAAAGAGAGGCGAGCAATCTAAATATCACTCGAAGGTGGAGTTCTGAATCAACAAGGACAGCGCGTATTTGCGCATGTTCAAGAGTAGCTAAAGCTAGATGTAAAACAAAACTCCAGTCGTAAACAAAAAGGACTCAGACTAAATAAAGGGGGCGCAGCCCCTGGAGTCCGAAGGGGTCACGCGCGCCCAACCCTAGGCGCCCCACCTGGGCTGCCTTGTTGGGCCATCTTCCTATTCCGATGGGCCTTCGTTCTTTAACACCATGATGAAGTTTAAGTCTCTCGCACGGGCCCGAGTGATTGGCCCAACTGGATGATCAACTGTAGGCGCCTGATGTGCTACTGGTGTAGATGTACTTGTGGTGTCCTCATCAATTCCTCCACTTTTAGCTTTGTCAGCCCCAATAGTAGACCCAAATAGGTGAAGGGTAGAACACCTCTAGAGCAACCAAAATGCTGAGAGAAAAACTGAAGCCTTTCATCTAAAACATTAATGGGCACCATCATGGATTTGGAATAATTCACCTTTAGGCCTGTGGAGATAGCAAAGGACTGCAGAATGTCCTTGAGTATTTGAAGTTGTGATGGGCCGGCTTCCATGATAATTCATGTGTCATCAACATATTGTAGAATGGGAAAGTCCTGACTATGTAAGAGAGGGATGAGTAAACTTATCAACCCTTGACTCTTGGCATCATTAAGAAGGGATTGTAAAAGATCAGCTGCCAGGACAAAAAGTAGTGGGGAGAAGGGGTCTCCTTGGCGCACCCCTCTTTTATAGTGAAAAGTCTACCTTAGGATTTCATTTAATAAGACTGAAGAAGTGCCTGAATTGAATATCTGTTGCATCCATCCTAACGAAACAGTCCCAAAACTTTTATGTTTCATAATAGTCAATATTGCTTCATGTTCCACTCTATCAAAAGTTTTTTCAAAATCTAGTTTAAGGATGACAATCTCTTTCTCGAATCTGTGACATAAATGCAAATACTCAAATGCCCAAGCCAAGCAATCCTGAATAGTCCTTGTTTTGATGAAACCATATTGGTTTTTGTGAATAAGCTCCATAATAACTTTCTGCAGCCTGTTTGCTAATAGTTTTGTAAGGAGCTTCATGGAGATGTTAAGCGGGGAGATTGGCCTAAAGTCTGACACCTTGCAAGCCCCATCCTGTTTAATTATTGGCCAGCACTTCCTGACAAAGTTTGTATTGAAACCATCTTGGCTAGGAGCTTTATCTAAGATAAAGGCATATTTTGGATTACAGAATCTATCTCTTCAGCTGTAAATGCCTCTTCTAAGCATTGGAGGTTGTTTGCTGCTTGGAGTAGCTGTTCTAGATTAAAAACCATGGGATGAGTATCTGATGAACCTAGTCTGTCTTTATAAGCTTCCCATAAAATTAGTTCTTTTGCCTGATGTTGTGACTGAGGAATACCATGAGTGTCTTCTAAACTTGTAATGAAATTTCTTCTGTGCTTTATGGTGGCATTGGCGTGGAAAAATTTGGTGTCCTCATCACCAAATTTGACCCATTTAATGTTTCCTCTTTGCTTCTAATATATTTTCTGCTGCTGCAACAGGGATACCAATTTTTTAGCTAGAACTAGCTTAAAGTTCCATTCTATAAGAGTTAGGTCTCTGCATTCCTCAATCAGTTCCAGAAAGGTGAGAATGAGTTTGACAATGGAAATGTTTGTCTTGAGGTTGGAAATCTACTTTTGCCATGCCCTTAAGACTCTGCTTAGGTTCTTGCACTTTGCAGTGATTACCTTTGCTTTGTTTGAGTGATTGATAGGAATGGACTACCCATGTGCTACAACATTCATAAACTGCTCATGTTCCATCAAATAATTTTCAAATTTGAAGATGTTACCCTTTGGTATGTCTATGCCAACACTTATAATACATGGGGAGTGATCTGAAGTTTCCATAACTAGAGGATGTGATGTGATGTTAGGATATGTTAAGGTCCAGGAGTTTGATGTGAAAAACCAATCCAATCTTTCTAACAATGGGGACTATTGTTTATTGGACCATGTGAACTGTTTGAGTTGTAAAGGGATTTCAACGAGGCTAAGAGCACTGATAGCTTTCTTGAACATGAACATTTCATTATAATCATCTCTAGGCCTATTTCTATTTGATGGATCTCTCATTAAATTGAAGTCACCCAAGACCATCCAATCTATGTCTTCTGGCATCTGAATATGCTTAAACCATTGCATGAAAGCTCTTTTCCCTTCTGAAGTACAAGGGACATAAACGTTGGTAAGTACCCAATCACTCCCATTTATTTTGGAAATGAATTGAACAGAGATGGCAAAAGCATTCCTGATGACTAATTGACCCTCAAAAAGAGCAGATTTTCAAATAATTGCTATGCCACCAGAGCCTCCTTGAGAGGGCAAATATTCAAAATGATCAAAGTCCCGGCTCTGATACCACGTGTAAGGAATCGGTACTCGTAGCCTAAGAGAGAGAGGGGGTGAATTAGGCAACTTAAAATCTTAACCTATAGCTTCCACTACTTTTCATGTAAGTAAACTAGATCATTCTATCCAAGAAGTGCATTCTATGGTTGATCTAGTGTAGAAGCCTCATCCCAAAATAAGTTTTGCAATCTAGAGTCAATCCTGACAAGATACTACACTAAAAAGTAAAGGCACACAAGTTGCAAGTATGAAATACAGAAACATAAGAGGTTAGGATGATGGGAAGCAAACTCTTGATATGATGATTTATTCCGTGGTATCAGTAAGCACTAAGCCACCACTTAGTCCACATTGTTGAAGCACTCACACAAGAGTATTGCTTCCCAGTCACCAAGGGCCTGTTCGCTTAAGATTTTCTAGCAGGCTGCAGCTGTTGCTGTACAGCCCAGCCGTTCGGCTGCGGCCCAAACAGCAACAGCCTAGCAGCCCACCGAACAGCTGTGCTTATTCTTCTCAGGCCGCACTCGCACCGCATCGCCCGTCTCCCATCGCCTCCCACCGACGCCCCGGACTCCACCTGGCACCGCCGCCCACCCGCCTCCGCCCGGCCCCTCGCCCGCCGCCGCCACCAGCTCCGCCGTTGTCGCCGCCCCACCCAACTTCGCTGTTGTCGCCCGCCCACGGATCTTCCGCTGCCCATCTCGCCTTCGCCCAGCCTTCCCTCGCCGACATTACCCGCCACGGATCCGCCGCCCTCCGCCCCACCGGCATCGCCCGCCCACGGATCCGCCGCCGCCCACCGCGCCTTCGCCCGGCCCCTCCCACGCTGCCAGCCAGCCCGCCACCGCCACCCTCCGCCCCACCCAGCTCCGCCGTCATCGTTCACCCGATCCGCTGCCACCCACCCCGCCTCTAGCCGGCCCCTCCCCTGCCGTCTGCCAGCCTGCGGACGCCACCCTCCACCCCGTTGTCATCACCCGCTCGCCCACGTTGCTGTCGGCGCAAGGGCAGGAACTGGCGCCTGGATCCACTGGTGCCAGTGGCTCCTCGGCATCGCTGATCAGCTACTGTAGCAGCTGAATAGCTGGCTGCAGCAACTGCAGCAGCTGAATGGCTGGCTCATAAGCTGCAGCAACAACCAACTCAAGCAAACAAGCCCCAAGTCTCTTCCAAGGCAGCCCTTGACTTGCCACAAGGCTCGGTAACTAAGGTACACGCCAAGTTTCTCGGTTATCTTGATGTCGTTTCCACTAAGGAGCTTCTTCACAAAGGAAGGGGGTCTCCACGCCCCTCGTACAAGGTCGTTGACGCTGCTCCATACCAAGCTGGAAAGTCGAAGGCTTGCTGATGAGCCACCAAGGCTCCAAGGTGCTGGCACACCTCTTGTACAGCGGTGATTCACTCTAGAACCTTACCACAAGGTTGGCACACCTTGCAGTCACTCCTTTATAGGTCTATCCTAGCACTAATCATTTTCCTAAGCTTGTGCTAAGCCTTTGATGAATCACTTAAGCAATTTTGGTGGGTTGGATGTGTTCTTGATGAGTCTTGCTCTTCAATTCATCCCTTGACACTCCAGCAACTCCAAATGGGCGAGTGGTGGGGGTATAAATAGCCCCAAGGGCTCAAAGAGCCGTTGCTCCAACGGCTAGTGAAAAAGTAAACCATCGGATGTTCCGATGGTATATTTTTGGCCTGCATTGGAACATCCGGTGCAACTATCCGTTGGACTCCTCGCACCCAAATTCCTCCAAAATTCATCCGATGCTTTATCTAATGCCCCCATCGGATCATCTGATGCCACTATTCACGTCACATAACTATTGGATCCCCTGACGTCAATGCTCCGATGCTTTCTCCGATGGTGCCATCGGATCATCCAGTGCTAAAGGATTTCTGGCCAAAACCTTATGTAAAGGATCAAAGAAAATATGCTTTGTCCGACGCTCCTTCTGTTCATACCAATGGATCATTCAGTGCTATTGAGTTTTCTCTGTATTCCAAGCATGTCCCTCAGAATTCGTCTGACGCTACTAGAAAAGTGACGATCGAAACATCCGATGGTTGACTTTGTTTGGTTTTCTTCGCCGCGTACCAATTATTCCGACGCTTGTTCCGACGCTTTTCAGTGGGGCATCGGAACATCCGATGGTGCATTTTTCATTCCAAATCGTCCAATGCAAGTACCAAAGATACCATCACTTGGATTTTTTCTTTCATTTGGATGCTTCAATACCATAGAATAATCCCAGAT
>NC_028455.1:7721119-7888473 GCF_000263155.2 Setaria italica | reverse complement strand
TTCTTGGGACCTAGAAACCTACAAGGTACATGCTAGACAAAACATTAGTCCCGATGACTATGTTGTCACTTGATCACCAAAATCACAAACTATGGCTTAACGAGGCCATGTTAGCTACAAAGCGACTGGACACGCTGGAAGAACCGAGCACACATGGCGGGGCAGTGGTTGGCTAGCCAGCGTGCCCGCTCGGACGAGGCCAAGGTTCCTTGTATTTCCACTGCGTAGCGATGGGAGCTCGGCGGCCGGCGCTTGGAATCATTAGGCGGTGTAGGGCGACCAAGTGGCCAACCTCGTCATGGTCATGGCAAACAAGATAAAATATAGCAGTAGCGGCTCATCATTCTTGCTTGGACTCGCAGATCCATGGCCGCCTCATCTCTAAACCTCATCTCATTCAATCATATTCAGTTCTCCGTAACCCAATGTGATCAATCATTCTCTGTTGAGGATTTAGGCATCATCATTTTGTATATCCATTGTTAGGATTCAAATTTCTATACACATAGTATCTTTGGTTGGCTAGAGATTATCTTCATTATTATCTTTGTTAAAAAAAGAAAGTTCAACTTTTCAGTTCAGGTCCCATTTTCCTACGCACCGGAATCGATTATTTTAGGATGGTAGAAGAAAGATGGTGGTTGCGGTTTTTTCACCTTTGTGCTATGTGTTTTCTTGTGTGTGCATCAATACATGATCTCTAGCTTTCCAAGCTCATCATAGGCGATGCCGATGCTTATATACTAAAATTTGTTGCTGGGAAAAGCGAGGTAGCCGGGGGCGCATTGTTGGCCGCTTGCATTGCTTGGTGGAGCAAAAGGGGGCCGGAGAAGAGGAAGGCGCTTTGATTTGAGTTTGTTTGAGGGGAGAATGTGGTCTGCGCAAGACGCTTTGGGCTTTTGAGCTAAGCCTAATCATCACTGTAGTGCCGCGCTGTGTGCGCTAGCTTTGAATGCTCGATCACAAGCGCGTGTTGCTGATTGTTGATTTGTTCATGCAAGATGATAAGATGATGGTTGACAAGATGCTATTGTTCTTCTCAGTTCTAGGAGAGACGATGATGCTTCTCGTAACCAAATAGAACCTGATGCCAGTTTTTGTTCAGCCTCAATAGAACCTGATGCCAGTTTTTGTTCAGCCTCAAATTTTACACGATAGTAGACCCTTGCACGTTCGACATCATATTTATGGATGAATTTTCCACGCACCGGTTAACTACAGTGCAATAGCGTAGCTCAGCTGGTAAAGTTCCTTATGGTGCAACATGTCCACCCGAGTTTGAGTCCTCGACTCAGCACAGGTGCTCGCATTTTAATGGCGCTATTCTTTCAGTGGTAAGCGACATGCCTGTCAACTGCGAGGCGCCAGTGCCGACTTCATCAATTTCAAGGATTTACCAGCTTAGTCTCTCAAAGGTGCTCATAGTGTACGGTTGCGTGTGTGTGTTCCTAGGAGCAATATGCATGATGTATGTACCGATTCGAAAATAAAACTATGGTGCACTACAATGAATTAATGGCCCTTTGAAATGATATAGAGAGTAAGGGTTCCTATGTAGCTTCCATGTGCGGGATAAGCAACATGGCTTTACAGCCCATTAGGACCAAATTAGAAAATTCAACATTTTGTATCAGATCCAACATTTTAGCATATCAGATTCAACATTTATTTGAAATCATATCAACATTTGCAAAAATACTTAATTCAATATTTTATAAAACATACATTCAACATTTCAAAACACATATTTCAACATCTTGAAAAAACAAATTCAACATTTTTCTAAACCTACATCAACATTTTTAAGAAAATGCACATCTTCTCCGGTGCCGACAAGGGCATCCGCCGGCGAGGTTGGCGGGAGCCGCGGCGGTGAGGCTAGCAACTGCGTGCGTGGCCGGCGGGCGCGGTAGCCGCGGCGGCGCCGGTGGGGGCTAGGGGCGGCGGCAGTAGTCCCAGCAATGGGTGTGGCGGCGGCGGTAGCCGGTGGGGGGTTGGGGGTGGCGGTGCCATGGAGGAGGGAGTTAGGGTTAAGGAAGATGGGTGCATACAAGGAGTTGAATTGTTTGCACGAATCTTAAACAATGGAAACCATATAACTAATGGGCTACTGGAAGCCATATAGGATTGGAGCATAGAGTAAGGGTGGATATACGCTGACCCAACAAAATCAGAGTGTGTCTGGTTGGGCTGTGGCCTTTGGAAAAGCTGCTATGAGCTGTGGACTGTGGAAAAACAGCTGTGAGAAAGCAGTTGTGGGAAAAGCATAAGACTGTTTGGTTAGAGCAGCTGTGAAACTGTATGCTGTGTAAGAAATACCAGTAATGCCCCTAAAGGTCTGTGGGTGTGTTTATATGCAAATTGCTCGTAACAAAATAATGAGTTCACTAATTCGCATGTAAATAACTATTTTAGAAAGGAAAAAAATAAATTTATATGTTCGTCATCCATTAGTGATTGGTCCACATAAATAGAACAATATCCATCAAAAGTTTTATACAATGATGCCATCCCTCAACATTACTGTCCTCCTCTCGCACTAACCAAAGCATCAGCTATTCTAGTACGAATGATATTCATGGTATCCTCATTCTCTACATCGTCAGTCTCATCTCCTTGTGTTTGTCTCATGCCACTTGTATGTTGTACCAAGTAATCCTCATCATCACATCTCTTGCACTTCTTATCACACAAATTGCTGTCACGGATAAAATTATGCAATGCAAGACAAGCCATTATGATATGCTTCTGAGTACGAGGTGAGAAACTTGGCATGCCCTCCAAAATACGCCACTTCTGCAAGACTCCAAAAGACCTTTCAATGATATTACGAAGAGATGAATGCAAGAAATTGAACATCTCATACTTTCCTCGAGGAGGCCCTGAACGTTGCCGAAATTCTAGTATATGGTACGTGCTTCCTTTGAAAGGCGCAAGATACCCAATTCGGTTTGGGTAACCCGAGTCCACAAGATAATACTTTCCTACAAAACCAAGTTAGTGAGGTATATAATAATACAAGTATTGCTAACTTGATGAAGGAACCATTTATACCTTTAGGAGGCACGGGAAATGAAGGAAAATTTGCCAATGCAAGGTTGAGGATACGTGTGTCATGTGCAGAACCCAGCCACCCGGCAACCGCAAAGGTGAACTTCATGTCGAAGTCACAAATAGCTAGCACATTCTGAGATGTATATCCATGACGACATGTGTGGTTAGCACATTCTGAGATGTATATCCATGACGACATGTGTGGTTAACTACTTCATCCACTAGCACTACCACTTTAACATGTGAACCATCTATTGCTCCAATTGCGCCTTTAAAGTATGGCCAAAAACGGTCCTCTCTCACCCTTTCATGCTCCGTAGAAAAAGTAGGATTTCTCGGCTTAATGTTGTCCTTAGCTAACTTGCGCAAACACTTCAACACTTCGTGAAACTTCATGTGAACCGTCTAAAGTGACCGTGCGAAACGATTTTCAGCTTGTGAAAAAGATTGTGATCCTCCGACAATCCACAAGAACATTGCCAATGACTCAGTAAATAAAACGTTGTTGCTTGAGGTCAATTCGTAGGTTGAGACTAGCAAGTCACGAAGTTTCTCGAAAATCTCGGTGCTCATCCGAAACATCTTATAAAAATACCTCGGACATGACATACACCTTATCACCCATTGAATTCCAGTTTCTGATGTTTCCCTATATTCAGCTTTGTGCAAATACCGCTCAGTGTACAAGTTGCCCATTTCTCCAATAGCACCAGCATGCTGAGCAAGTTCAGCTAGCAGTAGTATTCCTTTTTGTCCTCCTTTGACTACATCTCCCAATCTATCATCCATCTACATGAGACATTAGTATATTAATAATTAAATACAACAACTTTCTTGACAACACTAAATGAAGAAGCTCAACATAACACAGTAATAGATAAATAATGTTTCACATCTCCAAGCAAATTATGGTTCAACATAGGGAAATTGTTGTCACATATGACAAGAAAATAATCTGACAAACATGGAAACAAATCAGTGGCGCTTCATCATCTTCTTTTCTAGCTCCCTCTCAATCAAATCAAGCCTACCTTTAGTTGTTTCTAGATAGCTAAAGAGCTCCCTAAATTCAGGCTTAATAATTAGGGAGGCGACTGTGTACATTAGAGCAGTTACTTCTTGCACCCCACATTCTTTCACCATCTTCATAGTCTCTGCAATGATAGGAACTGGATTGGTTGGAGGAGCTGATGATGCTTAAACACTTGTGGAGATCCTGTCTGCAGCATTTTCTATCTTCAAACAAGTGTTCTTGTACAAACGAAAGAATGGGCTCTTCTCATCCTTCTCTTCAACACCAATGGAGGTACCCTTGCGTTTCCTTTTTCCTAGGTTCACTGTCATATCCTTCTGTGTAGGTTTTGGTACCACATCAACATCCTCATCACTTGCCTCATCGGAGGATATATCTCCAGGACAGGATGCAAAAGACCCACTTACATATGCCTTGCCAAACAAGATATGCAGGTCATCAAGGAACTTGGGTCCTTATTTTCGAAACTTCACATGGTGGCATTTGATTCCTTTCTCACGATTGTTGCATCTCTAAAATTAAAATAAATTAGGAAGGCAACCAATAACAAAGAATGGGAAGAATATATTTAAAATGACAACATAGTTCTTACAGCAAGGTGTTCGTTCCAACATTCTTCTGAGCAGTCAACAATTTGTTTTGCCTCATCCCATCCAAGGCCAGTGGCATAATTCTTAAACTCCATAAATGTTGAATACTCCTTTTTTAAAGATCTAACTTGTTCTTCAATTATTTTTTTTTCTCCTATCATCGGATTTTTCTACAAACTTGGAAACAACATTCTTCCAACCGGTAGTAGAGAAAATTCACATCGGCCTATTCCCAGCTTCAATCTCTTCTTTGCAAGCATCAATCAAATGCCTTAAAAAAGCATCACCCCAATCTGCCTTGTCACCCATTCTTCAACCAACCAAAAATATTATTTGATTCAATTCATATGACTAATGAAAGATACTGTGACTTCAATAAATTATAAAAACTAGAACAAAAGTGCTAGATTCCACATCCCTCACATGTGAATTACAGTACATAGTCAGGTAGTCAGGTCTTGTTATGTAGTTTGACATAGTCCAACAGTAACACATTCATGTACTAGAAAACCATACTCCATAAGACCATATCAGGAGCACATATGTCATTTTTATTTCCTTACCAACAAATCAAGCAGTGGAAATCATATCACCATATCCTAGTGTCATACACTTCCACAAGGATGTTCTGACCCATTTGTGAAAATCCATCCAAGTGAGGACAATTGCTAGGGCATGGACACATCAAACATGAGGTGAATAAATCGATTTAAGGTTGGCTAATTAGTAATCTCAGTCAATGTTTACAATGGAGATAAATCGCACGAGCAGCAGAAATTTTTGAAGTAAGAAACAACTTCTTCTATGTTTTACATCCACTAAGTAATGTTAGACCGTAGGCACTTGGCTCAACTTTATAAAAATTAAAGCAGAGTACGCTGAGGTGCGAAGGGTATGGAAACATGAGCAGATCAGAAAAAGGATTCATACCTCGGGGCGCGGCGGACGGCGGCCGGCGCCGGGCGGGCGCGTCGGGCGGTGGCCGGAGGCGGGCGGCGGGGTGTGGCGGCCGGGGGTGGGGTTTGGCAGGTGACCAGGGGTGGCAACCGGATTAAGCAGCAGGCGGACTGGCAAAAGGGGCGGCGGGCCGACGACTGGTGTAGGCGGGAGGCAGACCGGCAACCGGGGACGACGACTGGTGTAGGCGGGAGGCGGACCGGCAACCGGGGATGGCGACCGGCGACCGGGAGCGGAGGGAGACGGTCCGCTGGGGGCGGCGATCGAATGCGGGAGGCGGACGGTTTTGATGGAGGACTATGGGAGAAATAGATACGAAAAAACAAATCGTTACCTTCATAAACAGTGGTAGGTGGGTAATTTTTTACCCCAAAAGCACTTGAAAGCAGGGGGATGGTGCTTTTGCATTTGTACTAGAGCAAAAGCAGCTTTTGGATAAAAGCATGTAGAGCTTTTTAACCCTTTGGTTGGCTTTTGCAAAAGCAAAAGCAAAAGCAAGTTCAAAAGCCTAACCAAAGGCACCCTCAATGCGAGTGATTCCAGACCACACGACCCAAACACATTTTCGAGAAGCAACACGACAGCACAAACTATAATCCCATCCATCACACCTAGGCCTAACCCACTCAGACGAATGACTAGCCAACAATGTTGCCGCGGGCGCACGGCGGCGGTGGACCGGAGTACGACACAGTGCTGGAACGGAGCAGTTGCGCACCGGCAGGCTGCAATAGTGCTCAACCAACATCCAGCCACCGAGCCACAATACCCCGTTCCCCTCGTCGTGGCCTCCCTTATACCATTGGCGAGGGCGGGACACTCCTTCGCGTTGCCTGATGTGAACCCGTGGGGTTGAATTCCGATCTTTCGATGAGAGAAGGTAAACTACCACCGCCCGTGCGGAGCACAGGGTAGAAGATTTCCTCCACGATTTAGCTAGGTGATTAGTGTCTGAGCACTTGCTTCAACCGAGTTGTATCCTGTTTTCTTTATTCCTCTCATCTAGTTGTCTTGGTGCGGGGGTGCGAGCTGCGTAACTGGCATCGTTCTGGCGAGATGGTCATGACGCTTGCGCTTGCTTATGCTTTGGCATCAAAGTTCCACATTGGTGCAAGCGCTTTGGGTGAAGGTGGCAGCAGAGGCGGAGCACCCCCTACAGCAGGATGGGACACCAGCGGCATTTTCTGATTTTCTTTCTAAGGACCTGTTTGGTTCTAGCCTCCTAAAATTTTAGCTCCTAAAAAGTTTTAGTCCCACTTTAGTCCATGGACTAAAGGGTGTTTGGTTCAAGTGACTAAAGTCCATAAATGCTGTGAGAAAATGACCATGCTGCCCTCCCCAGATGCCCCTAGCGCTTCTCTGCTACTGTCCACACCTTCTTCTCTCCACGGTGCCTAGGAGCAGCTTGCCGGCGAAGGGAGCAGGAAGGGGCCGCTCATCTCCAGCGAGGAGCTCTTGCCCCACTCATGGATAGGAGAAGAGTGGCGCATGGCTTGGAGAGATGGAGCCAGGCCATGGAGCTCCTCCTTGCCGTGCTCGAGCTTCCTGCCCCGAAGCTCATCCCTACCGTGCTCTAGCTCCCCGTCCTCCTCCGTGCCGGTGGAGGGAGGTAGGAGAGGGGCAGTGCTGCCCATTGGAGGAGGGAGGCAAGGGAGGATGGGCGGCCCCCTGGCGGAGGGAGGTAGGGGAGCACGACGCGCGCCTCCGCCGGTGGAGGGAGGGAGGAGAGGGGCGGCCCATCGGCGAAGGGAGGCGGGGAGGGACGAAGTGTGCCTGCCGGACGAGGGGGGAGGGAGAGGAGGGTGCCAGCGGAGGGAGGCAGGGGAGGACAGCGTGCGCCCGCCGGCGGAGGGAGGCAAGGGATGGTGGCGCGGCTGGCCGTCGGAGGGGGCACAGAGGAGAAATCGGGTGGATTCGTCTTGGGGGCGGCGGACTGGCGACTTGGGTGCGGCGAACCGGCGGGGGAGGGCGCAGCCGACGGTGGTTGGGCGCGGTCGCCGGCGTGGAGGACAGATCTAGCGGCGGCGGGGTTGGGGTTGGATGTGTCTGGCGGCAGGGTACGAGCGGGTCGGGACGAGGGTGTGGGGGGCAGGGGCCGCCGGTGAGAAACCCGGGCGACGGCGTGGAGGAGGAAGGGATCGGTGGTGGGAGGGCGCGGCAGGGGCGGTGGGTGGGGCAACAGGGGTGGGAGGGCGCGGGGTGGGCAGAGTAGAGTGAATGAGGGTATGTGGTGTCCAGTTACTACTTTAGAAGGTTTTAGGAGGGAGTGGAGTTCCTAAAGAAATTTTTTAATCACTTTTAGTCAATGTGTTTGACTCTTTAGTCCCTTTTTAGTCACCTTTTAGGAGTTAAAATTTTAGGAGGCTGGAAACAAACAACCCTAATTTAATTTCTTCGAACGTGGCAGCATCTTTATTAATTCGTGGGAAAACGTAAACTATCAACCCGCACGTGTTTACGTCTTCACATGGCGCAGGCGCACCCTATCGGCCAGAGTTCTATCTCCACATCCAGACTTCGTCCGTGCTCTCAACAGCTCTCTCTTCTCTCCTCCGACGATTCGTGCTCGTCCAATTGTGGTGGTGGTGGTAGACGGCCGGCGACGAGGTGGGTCCTCCTCCTCGTCCTCCTGCTCCTCATTCCTCTCTCGGATTGAGGCATGGTGGTGGCTGGGTTAGGGTTTCCGGTTCGGGGTCCTCGGTGGAGGGCTCCATGGCCGGCGGGCTTAGAGTGTCTGGCGGCGGCAGTACGCACGGCGGCGGTGGCGGATCGAGGGTGGCGAGGTGAGGTGCCGCAGGCGGCGGATGATAACCGGCAGGAAGGGCCGACGGCGGGGGCGAGCGGCTTCCTCAGTTAGCGAATGGCGGGGTGGAGGGCGGCTTGTGAGTGGCGCGGCCGGCGGCGCCATTGCCGACTGTGGTAGGGGCAGTCCAGTGCGTTGAACCTGGACTGTGGACACCGTCGCCCCAAATCTTGCATGTGCAGGCGTTAGTAAAGTCCTTGATTTATTTCCGTGTCGAAGCTGCGCATCCTGGCGGGCACGCCTTTCTCCTTCACCTTTTTGTCATGTGATGTTTTATTTTAGCAACAGGGAAATAGGAATTAACTGATTTGTCTTTCAAATTGAAAGGTTTGGTTCGTTTGGCTCTTGCATCCTGGTTTGTGTTGAATTAATGAATTTTTATGGCATTAAAGACTTTGCTACCTTTTTATAGGAGGTACCATCTTCAATATTTAAACATAATTTATTAATCGTTTGTACTCTTATTTGTGTGATTTCAAAGAGAATGTTTGGCATGCGTACATGATCTTTTTTACTATGAGTTTTGTCTCACATGTTTGCCCCATCTAAAATTTAGAATGTGCTCCACCATTGGGTGGCAGGTGGTCGTACCACCGCTCTGCTGCGTGCCCTGCAGCTGTTCGATGAAATGCCTAGGCGCTTAGATAACAGGTTATGGAGGCAATTTTTCCAAATGCCAACAATATACGACGTGCTGTTGCTGGATGCATTAGCTGCTACTCCTAGGCCTGTTATTCATATTTGCATGATTCTGCCTGGTTGATCTAGTGTATTTAAAGAACCAATGCGTCTTGTTTTGCAGACTTTGGCATCTGCGTTTGGACACTGTGGATTTTTGGATGGCGGTGATTGAATAAATCATGAGCGAGATGCTCTCAAATAGATTGGTGCCCTTCCTTTCCAAGCGTTGTTTTTCTAGCCTTCAGACATCCTCATTGTCCCCAATACAACCATGGTTATTTATTGGTCTTGGCAACCCTGGTGAGAAGTACCAATCCACCAGGCACAATGTAAGTTGAGCACCTAATCTTGTATTTAAAAAATTCTCAGGTTCTCATAATTTATTCTCAGATTTTCTTGAATGTAGGTGGGGTTTGATATGATAGACGCATTTGCACAGTCTCAGGGTATACCATTGACTACACATTACTTCAAAGCACTATTTGGTGAAGGTTTGGCTCCATTTATGCACTCCCAGGAAGAATGTTACTCTCATATTTTGCGATGCATGCTCTTGTTTCATAGTACAAAGGTTTAAGTGAATGTGTTTTCCTCACCATTGATGCAGGGATGGTTGATGGGATCCCTGTTCTTCTTGCCAAGCCTCAGACTTATATGAATCTCAGTGGAGAATCTGTAAGCAACTTCTGGGAGTCTTTCCTAGTTCTCCTGCCCTAAACTTTTCTATTGTTGCACAATTTGTTTCTTTCACGCATTTTCTAAAGTCTGGGGCTTTAATTTGGTTGATGCAACTAAAATACTATTTCAACTGCTACCTCTTGAATTTGAAGTACTGTCACATAGCATGCAAACATAACCATGCCAGTTCTGTTCAATGATAACATTCTTGATGCATTGTGGCTTTTATTCTGTTGAGCTTTCTTTAACTGAACATATAAAAATGTTAATACAATTATGTTTCGATGACTACTAATGATCAGTCTCCATTTCTCTTATTGCAGGTTGGTCCACTTGCTGCCTATTATAAACTGCCACTTAATCGCATCCTGGTGGTAAGTGTTTGTTTCTAAACTTTGCTAGTACTACATTGTGCTACAATCTGACTCCTCTGATGTGTGAGTTTCAGGCATTTGATGACATGGACTTACCATGTGGAGTTCTCCGTTTACAGCCAAAAGGAGGTTTTGGACGGCACAATGGGTTGGTAGACTTTATTTTTTGTTTTGTTTTGTGGGAAAATCTTCCACCTGACAAAAGTAGTTTGTCTTTTGGAAGGAAAACCATCCTTGCTATGCTTATATGCATATATCAGCAGAGTTGTAACTACTTTATCAGTTCAAAAAATTTGGCCATCGTCTTAGAGCATCTCCAACAGACTCCATTTTTTGCTCTCTATTTGACCTAGTTTGTTGGCAAGCTTTTAGGAGACACTTGTCTAATGAACTTGATAAACAAGATGCTAATAACCTTCAGTAAGCAAGTTCTGTAGTTGATAAACAAGATGCGAAGCACAGATGCAAGTACTTCTAAAGTTCTGTAGTTTTTTTACTCCCTCCGTCCCAAAACATAACGCGCACATGCATTTCAAGATTCAAACCTTGTAATCTTTGACCAACAATTAGTCTAACAATATGAAAATCTTGTGGTAAAAAAGTGGTTATGTTGGATTTGTACTTAGAAATACTTCCTCACAATGAAACTTTTGTTGCCACAAATGAATCAGTGGTCAAAGTGTAAACTTGATGATATTTTGGGACAGAGGGAGTACTTTTTTCTTTGGTGTGGTATTCATTCATCTAGCTTGCTTTCTTGTTTTCCTTTCATTTTTTATGTTTCTTTTATTATGATTTTCTTGCTGGCATCTTCCATTTTGCATAACTTGGGGCATCTAATTAGTTCTCCGAAAAGGTTATCCGTACCTTACAGCACTCTTAATATGTGTGACAGCATACTCCTGAATGTCAAATGTTGGAAGTTTTTTTTTTTGTTGATGTGAAAAAAAAGCATAGGCTATATGATATCTATTTGATGTTGGTAAGGTTTATCTGATCTTGACAACAAATATTTACCTTTTTAGTTTACCAGGTTGAAGAGTGTGATATACCACTTTCGCAGGAATCGAGAATTTTGCCGATTAAGGATTGGTACTTTCTACACTTTTGGCACTTATAATTTGTTTAGTATTGCTTGACAAAGAAATCATCTTGACTTATTCAGGAATTGGACGGCCACCTGGCCAGATGGATCCTAAAGCTTTTGTTCTTCAGAAGTTTAATAGGACTGGTCGCGAACGGGTAAACATCTCCTCACAAGTAATATGTACCTTTTTCGTTGTTGTTAGCCCCTATCTCCCAGGATTAACACTCTTAATGCTCACACAGTGTTTAGCTAGATTTGAGCCAACCTCTTGAAGATGGAGGGCCTTAAGCTTCCTTAGTGTGCCATCCATACTGTTGACCATTTAACACTGTCACTGATACGTGGAGTCACCTGAGTCATTGACACTGGACCAGGGTGGCAAATATTAATTATTTCCGTGGAAACTGAACTGCTAGATTAAATTGAAGTTGAACACTGCTTGCCACTGTTATCACACGGAAGAATGGGAAATGGCAATCTCGTACTCCAGAGGTTTGATGAGCTATGGTCATGGACTCATTCTACTAGTGCCGTTTTTGTCAAATACATCAGATCTGAATTTGTCATTGTATTGTGACAATTTATGTTCTATAGTATTGCACAACAATATTTAGATTCTAAAAATTCGATGGACCACCATTTAAGTTCCATACTGGTAAAAGCACAATAAATAGTATGTTATCTTTACTCGCTCTCCTGCAACCACCAGAAACTCATCATACTTGCATGTTTTGTTTCAACCTAGATTGATTCAGCCATAAAAGAGGGTGTTAACATTCTGAAGATGGTGGCCACCAAGGGTTTGACAGAGGCTGCAAGATTGTCAAATGCAGATCAGAAGTATAAGCATCTGAGATCACATGATCTTCAAGACTGAAAATGATGAGACTCTGCTTATCTGGGGAATTGTTCTTTCAGCATGCCTCTTGATGCCCCTCATGCTCCAGTACTTCTATTGGATGGCTGGATTGAGAATCTAGTATACCCAAATGTTCTCCCTGATCTCTGCAGCATACGTCTCTTTGGTGCTGGATATGGAGTTTTCGATGTTTCTCGGTGGTCAATTTCAGTTGACTCGACAGTTGTTGATGTTGAACTGGTGATCCAATTTCAAAGCTTCTGATTAAGTTAGAAGAAAGCATCTTTTGAATTAGTTTTGTTCATTTTGGGGAAATCAAGTTTCTCATTACCGCATGGTGATCTGGGGATGCTGTTGTTGTGGTAGCACATTACTTTGGTTTGCAATGGGCACCAGTGTAATGTGAATCTTGTAAATATAAAATGTTGAGCCATTTTTCCATACATCACATTAGCAGAGATGCTACGACAATAAATATTCCTTCTATTTTCACTTGTTGAGGAAAATCACAACCACATTCACATACAAACATGACAACAGCATAATCATATTTATCATGTTCAATATCCTATATCCATCCCACACAACACTGACGACATGGCAAGCAGTACTTAGAAGAACAATACTTTTTATGAAAATAGTGCAGAGATGCCAAGCTAGCACATTATCTGATGACGCGTGCCTCACTCTCACTCTCCTAAATATTCATAATTGTTTATGCCATTTTCTTAATTTTTTTACCCTTTCCAATCCATAATCAAGAATCGCTGGTATTATATTAGAGGGGAATGTGCTTGACGAATTGGCTCTCCAGGGTCTCTTTAAGTCCCTTGCTGTTTGTATAACCATCTCTCTGGTCGAGGAAAAATATCATCATGCTCATTGCAAAGTTTGTGACTCGTAGAACTGGAAGCGATGTTCAAAGAGTGCATGATTTAGTGTTTTCCATGCATCATCAACAAAGGAACCGATCTTGGCCAGGGCAACCCCAGCACTGACATTGTGCTCCTTCATGTAGCACTCCACAGATGTGACTACATCCATTTTGTTCCTTCCTCTCTGTGAATAAGATGTAGCTAATTAGTTTAAAAGGCCAGTAATTCTGCTTGTGAATATTAAGCTAGCTGAGTCATCGTACAATGCTTGCATGGTGCTTTCATTAAAAGAAAGCGTTGGTTAAATAAAAGGTTCTTTAGACATAAACATCATTTATACATGGCTAGACTTTGCCCCAAAACCAATCGTGGAATGAACTAAACATATTTCACTTGAACTAATCCCCGGAATCTATATGATGCCTTGTGCAAGAGCACAGATTCTACCAAGGCTGACTGGATCACTACTAGAGCACTCTCGGTATAGTACCGGTTCGTAGGGTACATATCTCCAAAAAATGCATCCGGGATTAATCCGTCGAGATAAAAGGGGGGTCTTTTATTACGGGTCCCTCAACCAGGATATAAGACCCCCTTTTAGTCCCGGTTGGTACTACCAACCAGGATAAAACGGTCATCACGCCAGGGGCTGCCTCCCGTCCCTTTTATCCTGGTTGGTATTAATAGTTTTGCAAAAAAAATTGCAAAAATAAAAAATATCGGGGGGACTAAAACTGTCACAAGTCACAAGTTATGCAATTTATTTTGCGCATGCGCGGTCCGTGGGATTCGAACCCATGACCTCAAGCCTCGCGCGTAGCTTCCTTACCATCCCACCTACACACCACATCTATCTATATAAGGGATGTTATCCTTTTGTATTAACTCATGGAGGACCCTTTAATCCGGGTTGGTAACACCAACCGGGATTAAAGACCTCATTTAATCCCGGTTGGTAAAATGTTCGAGGGATTTAGTCCTTTCCCAGCCACACATGGGGGACCCTTTTTATCCCGGTTGGAAACACCTACCAACCGGGACTAAAGGGTGACCTTTTAGTCCCGGTTGATCTTACCAACCGGGACTAAAGGGTTCCCCACGTGTGCCTGAATTTTTTAACTGGGTCTAAAGGATCCCCACGGGTGGCTGATTTTTGAACCGGGACTAAAAGGTTCCCTTTAGTCCCAATTGCAAATACCAATCGGGAGTAAATTCTAGCCTACCGTGGCGCACCCCCTTTTCTCTCGGACCTAAATTAAATTGGGACTAAAGAGGAGGGATCGAAAGTCAGTTCTCTAGTAGTGGTTGGCCATTTGGGATTGTGAACTTTCTAAAATCAACCTTTTCAAGTGACCAATGGATGCAAGTAGAAAATCATTTTTTGCGATTGAGGATAAAGTTTTTATGATGAACTCTATTGTAGTACCAGTCTTGGCTCACTCCATATTTGGAGTGCAGCCTCCCTTGAGGGAGACACTGCCCCTATGACGAAAAGATACGGATCACCAATAATCAAGCCCTTTCCCCAATTGAATATTTAATCATGGCGAAGCTCTTCATAATGTCTCAATAAATGTTTCTTTTTCTGATTTTGAAAGAGAGAGAATGACTTCTCTATTTGTTACATGTTGTGCAATATACCTATAGGGCATATCGCCCTAATTTCAAGTTGCTATATACCCTGTAGAGTAAGAGCATTCCTTCTAGTATCCTTAAAACAACTTTTAGTAAAATACCTTAAAATTCGCCATGTCATCCATGAAGCGTGACACCTCTCCAGATGCTCTTATGGCATTAGTGTTACCAATGGCCCTGTTAGAAGTAAAGTTTGTAACGTGTAAACATGCATGTAATCTGGTAACATGGAAACCTATCATGGCGCTAGGATTGATTGTTAGTTGCCTTGTAAATAGGATCTGTTAGGATCCTGCGCCTAGAAGGTTCCATGGGTGCATATATGTACTGCTACGGATGGGGCTGTTTCATCCACTTGATTTAACACGCAACATCGTCGCAAGTCCCCGACGTTCAACACGCAAGTCCTGCCCTCTGTTTTTGACATGGTAATCAGAGCCAATTCCATCTAGATACACCTCGCCGCAATGTCGTCCTCTTCAGCCCTCCTGCCCAACCCTCTCTCGGCCACGGCCATCACCGAAAAACTCACCAGGACCAACTACCCCATCTGGGAGGCTCAGGTCCTCTCGGCTGTCAAAGGTGCTCGCGTTTATGGGCACCTCACTGGATCCATGGTGGCACCAGAGAAGGAGATTGTGGACAAGGAAGGCAAGCAAGTCCTGAACCCGGCGTTCGAGGAGTGGGAGGCACGGGATCAGCAGATTCTCAGCTTCCTCTTTGCCAGCGTTTCCAGGGACATCCTCAGCCACATCGCCAAGTCCAAGACGGCACAGGCTGCATGGGCAAAGATTGAGGCGATGTTCGCCTCACAGACCCACGCTCGCGCAGTGAATCTGCGCATCGCGCTCGCTAATACCAAGAAAGGTAATCTTTCCGCTACTGAATATTTCACTAAGATGAAAGGTTTCAGTGATGAGATGGCGGCGGCGGGGCGATCTATCACCGACGACGAGCTGGTTGAGTACATTCTCACCGGATTGTCCGCGGAGTATGAGTCGCTGGTTACCTCTCTCGTTACGAGGGTGGAATCGGTGACGCTTGATGAGCTGTATGCACAGCTCCTCAACTTCGAGACCAGGATGGGTCTGGTCCATGGCGGTGAACAGACGTCGGCCAATCTGGCCGGTCGCGGAGGCGGGCGCGGTTCAAACCGTGGCCGTGACTCCACACGTGGGCGTGGTCGCGGTCCTCCCAGCACTGGAGGCCGTGGTCGTGGCCAAGGATTCAGCACCAACAGTCAGCAACGTGGCAGCTTCAACAACAACAAGAAACGTGACAAGCCAATCTGCCAAGTGTGCGACAAGGAGGGGCACACTGCCCTTCGTTGCTGGTACCGGTTTGATGAAAGCTACACAGATGAGAAGATAGGGGCGGCGGCTTCAAGCTCCTACAACATCGACAACAACTGGTACACAGACACTGGTGCCTCTGATCACATCACCAGCGAACTTGAGAAGCTGGCGGTTCGTGAGAAGTACAATGGAGGAGATCAGATCCACACTGCGAGCGGTGCAGGTATGGCAATTAGTCACATTGGTCAGTCTATGATTACTGCCCCTAGCCGTAATCTTCGTTTGAATAATGTTCTGCATGTTCCTGAGGCACACAAAAATCTTATATCAGTTCATCGTTTCACATCTGACAACTCAGCATTCATGGAATTTCATCCAAATTATTTTTTGGTAAAGGATCTGGACACCAAGAAAATTCTGCTTAAGGGTCCGTGTCGACGCGGACTGTATCCACTTCCTTCCACTTCAGCAATAAAGCAGGCCTTCACCGCGTCCAAACCATCTCTGTCCCGGTGGCATGAGCGTCTGGGTCATCCTGCATCTCCCGTAGTTCGTCAGATTGTCAGGAATAATGAGTTGCCATGTACCTCTGATTCCAGTCATGAGTATGTGTGCAATGTGTGCCAACAAGCCAAAGCACATCAGTTACCATATCCCATATCCACCAGTGAGTCTAGTGCACCTTTAGATTTGGTTTTCTCTGATGTGTGGGGCCCTGCTCTTGAGTCTGTTGGTCGCAAACAATATTATGTGAGTTTTATTGATGATTACAGCAAGTTTACATGGATTTATCTTATAAAGTTTAAGTCTGAAGTATTCCAGAAATTTCATGATTTTCAGAACCTTGTTGAGAGGTTATTTGATCGAAAGATCAAGGTTGTCCAAACGGATTGGGGTGGTGAATATCAGCGACTTAATTCTTTTTTTACCAAGATTGGTATTTCGCATTTAGTCTCATGCCCGCACGCACATCAACAGAATGGTGCTGCGGAGCGAAAACATCGACATATCGTTGAGGTCGGGCTTTCCCTTCTCTCCCATGCATCTATGCCTCTGAAGTTTTGGGATGAAGCCTTCATAGCCGCAACATACTTAATTAATCGCTGCCAAGCAAAGTCATTGCCTCCTCCACGCCTCTAGAGCGACTATTTCATCAAAAACCAAATTACTCAGCCCTCCGTACATTTGGGTGTGCTTGTTGGCCAAATCTCCGACCATACAACACACACAAGCTTCAATTCCGATCCAAACAATGTGTCTTCCTTGGCTATAGTGTCCTTCACAAAGGATTTAAGTGTCTAGATGTATCTTCTGGACGGGTATACATTTCTCGTGATGTAACATTTGATGAAAAAGTGTTTCCCTTTGCAAAGTTGCACCCTAATGCAGGCGCATGGCTAAGGCCAGAAATTCTCCTGCTTCCGTCCGAAACAACGGCTAATCCTGGGGCTAGTGACATAGCTGATCAATCCACTAATGTGCCAGTTAGCATTGATAAAAATTTTGAGCGCAGGAACTCTGGATATCAAGAAAATCCAGCATCAAATGATACCTCTACCGGCCGCACGGAGTTCCAGGAGGATTCGGTGGAGACAAACGGTGCAACACACTCTACGCCCGGTTCTGCGTCTGCGCCAACATCCCCCTCGGGGTCGCGGCGTGAGATTCACGAGCCCTCGCCTGGCCACGCGTCTTCTCCGTCTGGCGAACCCAGGGGCGCCACGCCTCCTTCGCTCTCGTGTGTGGGCCTTGATGGCGGGTCGCTCGCCGAATCTGCGGGTGCCACAGCCTCGCCACATGACGACGCCGACGGCGCAGGCGTCCAGGGTCCTGCATCATCCACGGACGCGACAGGTGCGTCGGGGGCTCAGCTTCCAGGGGAGATCTCCTCGCCAGGATATGCCGTGCCGCCAGATGCTGTGCACCGCCCTACAACGCGTCTTCAACGGGGCATCAGAAAACAAAAGGTATACACCGATGGAACCATTCGTTATGGATTACTAACTTCCACTGGTGAACCTTCTGATCTTGATGAGGCATTAGCAAACAAGAATTGGAAAGAGGCCATGAACTCTAAGTATGCAGCACTAATGAGGAACCAGACATGGCATTTGGTTCCACCGCAGAAAGGAAGAAATGTAATTGGGTGCAAATGGGTTTACAAGATTAAAAGGAAGGCTGATGGGACTTTGGACAGGTATAAAGCTAGGCTAGTAGCTAAAGGATTCAAACAGAGATATGGCATCGACTATGAAGATACGTTTAGTCCAGTTATTAAGGCAGCGACAATCCGTGTTATCCTATCGCTAGCTGTCTCATGTGGCTGGTCCCTTCGGCAGTTGGACGTACAAAATGCCTTCTTACATGGTCTCTTAGAGGAAGAGGTGTATATGCATCAGCCTCCAGGTTTTGAAGACCCAGAGAAACCAAATTTTGTATGCAAGCTAGACAAAGCACTGTATGGGCTCAAACAGGCTCCGAGGGCTTGGTATTCTCGCCTCAGTGACAAGCTAATTCAGTTGGGATTCCAGGCATCCAAGGCTGACACTTCACTGTTTTACTTTAGCAAGGGAGGCATCACGATGTTTATACTTGTCTACGTCGATGACATCATTGTTGCAAGTTCAAGTGAAGCAGCCACAACCGCCTTACTTCAAGATCTTAAAGGTGAATTTGCTCTTAAGGATCTCGGTCCTCTACATTACTTTCTTGGTATTGAGGTCTCAAAAGTGCGTAATGGCATTGTTCTCACTCAAGAGAAGTATGCGTCAGACTTATTAAAAAGAGTCGGTATGGGAGATTGTAAACCGGTAACCACACCTCTCTCTAGCAGTGAGAAGTTATCTTTGTTTGAAGGAACTCCATTAGGTCCAAGTGATGCAACAAGGTACAGAAGTGTCGTTGGGGCATTACAGTACTTGACTCTCACTAGACCTGATATTGCATTTGCCGTAAACAAGGTGTGCCAATTTCTCCATGCTCCGACTACAACACACTGGGAGGCGGTGAAACGAATTTTGAGATATGTGAAACAATGTACCAAGCTCGGTTTGAAGATTCACAGGTCGGCTTCTACTCTAGTTAGTGCTTTCTCTGATGCTGACTGGGCTGGCTGTGTTGATGACCGAAAGTCCACTGGAGGCTTTGCAGTATTCCTAGGCGGAAATCTTGTATCATGGAGTGCAAGGAAACAACCCACAGTATCTCGCTCTAGTACAGAAGCAGAGTACAAAGCGATTGCCAATGCCACAGCTGAGGTAATGTGGATACAGACATTATTACATGAGATAGGGGTTAAAGCACCTAGAGCAGCCAGATTATGGTGTGATAATTTAGGAGCTACCTATCTGACAAGCAACCCAGTGTTCCATGCTCGAACAAAACATATTGAGGTGGACTATCATTTTGTGAGAGATCGTGTGAAGCAAAAGCGACTTGAGATCGACTTTGTGTCTTCTAAAGATCAGATGGCGGATGGATTCACCAAGGCTTTGCCGGTTCAATTAATGGAGAACTTCAAGATCAATCTCAACTTGACCAAGCTGTGATTGAGGGAGGCTGTTAGAAGTAAAGTTTGTAACGTGTAAACATGCATGTAATCTGGTAACACGGAAACCTATCATGGCGCTAGGATTGATTGTTAGTTGCCTTGTAAATAGGATCTGTTAGGATCCTGCGCCTAGAAGGTTCCATGGGTGCATATATGTACTGCTACGGATGGGGCTGTTTCATCCACTTGATTTAACACGCAACATCGTCGGAAGTCCCCGACGTTCAACACGCAAGTCCTGCCCTCTGTTTTTGACAGGCCCACTCAAATACCTCCTTAGTTGCAACATCACCCATGCCCGCAAGCAGCCCAGTGCACATCACTTGACCACCTCGTGATATGGTGGATACATTCACATGATCATTGAAACTTGGTATGTGATCGTGATGAGACCATTCCGCTTCTTGGAGATAACTTTTGGATATAAGCTGGAACTGGATGTGCGTAATATAAAAAGGACATTGTGTTAGTATTCAATGAAGAAGAATCATAGAGGTGTGAAAAAACTTGAATCTCGGTGGACAAACGAGTTACATCTTTTACTTTATTTTTCTTTTTTGGCAAACAAAAGGAGCTACATCGGTTTCCACCTCCTAAATATATCCATGTTAGGTGTTATATATGACTTTTCAAATTTTACAATGAATAATTGTGCATTTTTTCTTTCAAGATAGATTTACATAAGCCTTTTTATGATTTCTACATTATATTAGGTAGAGTCGTTAGTTATTTCAAAAAAAGGAAGGCAGAGAGTAAGAGTCGTTAGTTATAACATACCCCTTTCCTAGCATAAGCAATGCGGTACTTCTCATGTGGTTCCAACTCATCCTCAAATTCCTTGAAGTTTCTTAACACCTTGAGAAAGAATTTCTTCATGTATTCAGGTAGAAGAGAAATATCACTCTCGTCACATCTGCATGTATAAATGCCAAGCATTTAGGCCACTGATGGTCATTCTCATTAATTTTCATTGTCAAATTGATTAGTTCACACCATCTTATTCTTATGGATGTTTTGTTCTTTAGGTGAAGGTTAAGCTACCTTTCTATAGCCTTGGTGAGCTTCCGGCTCTCCTCCAAAGTAGCATGACCATCATAAGTGTCGTCTAACAAACATGTTAGCATAAATATCCTGACAAGAATCATCCGTGCACGTGCATACTCTTGCTCGTAGTACACACTATAAGCCCAAAAGTAACACTCAACGATCCGATCCCTCACATATTCTAGTCCGATGTCTTCAAAAAGATCCTTCCACCACCTGGTATAAATTAAATAGGCATAGTCATCAATCTGAGCGAAAAGACTTTGAAGGTGTCATTTTATCAATCTAGAAGGTTGAATTTCCAAAAAAAATTAATAACAAGTGCCCTTTTAGGACACAACCACCGCAGCATTTGAATCCATGTGATATCTAGGAATATTTTTGTTCACAAAGAAATAGTGTGTGGATGTTTGTCTTGCAAGTTCATTTCATGGTATCACGAATTTTACTAGCCTCTGTACACATAAATATGTAAGGTATAGTAATGGTATCAATCATGTTGAAGCTGTCGTCACTTATACCATGTAGTCTAATATACTTACAGAGAAATTGTCTTGAGATCCTTTTGGTGAAGACGTTGTAGGAGGTTAAAATCTAGCTTGGCAAGATCCAATATGTAAGGAGACTACTTTTCATCGATTCCAGATGGCACCTTGCAAATAGAAGGGCTTCTTCAAGTGCACCCTCGTCGTGTGTTAAAAAGGTTAGCTACGCTGTATAAACTTAGCAAGCCCTTCAGGTCATTAGTTATGTCATTGATAAAGCTCCCATCTTCATGTTTGAACTTCTCAAATACACCTTCACAGTAAACATACATTATATTAATTCTTGTTGTAAGAAGCATTTAATTATTCATGTCAATCACGTAAGATGTGCCATCGTACCTGCTGAAACCCAAAACCCATGCTGCCTAAGCAAGCGAAAACGAAGGGCGACCTCATGAAGGCTTGAGCTGTTGAATTCACCCATGTGAATGCTTCTTAAGGTGGTGGCTATTTGTTCCTTGAAATGGTGATCTATCCCCAAATGTTGCAGCACATCTACCAGGTCCATTTTTTCCACAACATTCTTGCAAGCCTCAAATAGACCACTTACTTCCCCTTTCAGTTGATTGACTCTCTCTAACATCTTTTCATCTGAAATCTGCCATTATGAAAGGAGACGTGAGATCACACATCGGTTTTGGTACACATCATACAAATTAAGGTGTTAGTTGTGCATTTTGTTTTGGTAACTCATGGCTACTTTATACTTAAAAAATAGTTATAGAAATATTGGAATATTGCAAAGAAATAGGAAGACCGTATATTATTGTGTTTTTCCAAAAAAGAAAAGAAAATCCCGACACGTTACCAACAAATAGCTCTACACACTACATGATATACAATCATTCCCAGAGGTTTTTAGTGAGTGGCCAACAGTTTTGATGCTTCTTACTATTTTTCTCGAGTGGCTGACAGTTTTTCTAATGTAATTTGCCTCTTTGCAAACAGTTTTACCAAATCACCAATCCAATTCATTTGCTTTGTTTGATGCACAGAAGGTACGCAGATTGGCTGAATTTTATCCTAAGGACTTCTCCAAAAATGATAGAATTGCAACTTGATAATTATATTGATGACGTGCGACGAGATGATAGCTTCAAGGGTCTAGACAGCATCGTTGATCTCTCAGTTAAACTTGTTCAAACACGGAGACACAAAGTGTATGATATGGTTTACTTGCTTCTCAAATTGATATTGCTTTTACCGGTGGCAACAGTGAGTGTCGAAAGGGTATTTTCTGCATTAGTTAAGTGAAAACAAAGTCAAGGAATAAGCTAGGTGATAGTATTTTGGATGATTATTTAGTCACTCATGTCATTCAAAAAGGGTATTTTGGATGATTGTCTAGTCACTCATGTCATTGAGGCTTATGACAAAGCAGCCTAATGCTAGTTAGGCAAAAGAGAGAGAATTGTGATTCTTATAAGTTTTGGCGTACGTGACAGTCTCTGTGATGGGCCGTCACCACACAAGGACCATAATGACGACGACACGCGCGCCACGCAGCAGTGAAGCCCATCATGTTAAGCAATCAACCACAAAAGGCAACAAATACTGGCGGAAACGCTCGGCCATGGCCCAACCCAACCTGACCATGCCCACTGAGTAGCTTCCATGAGTAAACAGCAGGTCATGCTTTTGCTCACAACGTTTGCTGTTCACTGTTGACTTCCAGAAACGTCCCAAATTACTATTGACTTGACATTTAACCATTCATTTTATTCAAACGTTTAATGCAAATATAAAAAAGATAAATCAAGACGGACCAAAAATAAATAATACACACGCGACCATGCGCCTCCAGCTCTTCTATTGCAATAAAGTTTCTTGCGACTGGGCACGGAATCGCCATGGCGTGGAGCAATTATGAGCATATATGGACCATCAAAATCTAGAGTTTTTATATCGACAAAATTTAGTGATATACATCTGTTGCCATCAAATCGTTCAAATAAATAAAAACCATTTACAAATAATATAGCCATTACAAATCTTACGATTACTAATAATTACACACTCTAATCCTTATGAGATGCGTAAAGGAAAAAAGATAAATACTATACATAGAAAAATCAGAAACATCTAGCCATCAATTAAGCCCCCCTTCGCACGGCTCATCGAGCAGCTTAATCAATTAATCCTCCAAACCAACTAAACCGGGGACTCAAGCGGCTTTTGATGAAGCCGTACCAAACGGCATGAGCGAAAACGGCTCCGGGGGAGAAGCCCCCGAAATCGTGCTGAGATGAGCCATCGCACGGTGCAAGAGCCAAAAAAAACTGGCTCATTGTGGCTTCTCCTCCATGCATGGACATGCTGCCCCAAAGTACCCCTCCTCCTCGTACCTAGAGGGCAGTGGTGGCGACACGCTCTCCTCCTCGTACCTGGAGGGCCGGGGTGGAGGGGCGGCGGCGGAGGGAGCAGGGGCCGACGGGGTGGCGGCGGAGGGGCGACGGGGTGGCGGCAGAGGGGCGGCGGCGGAGAGAGCCGGGGTCGGCGGGGTAGCGGCGGAGGGTCGGAGGAGGAGGGCCGGGGTGAAGGAGCGGGTGCCGTTTGGATAAGGAGAGAGGAGGGGGAAAGAAAAGAAGGGAAGAAGCCGATCGGATAAGGAGAGGGGAGGGAAAAAAGAACGGGAGAAGGAAAAGAGAAATAAAAAAGGAAAGAAAAAGGAAAGAAAAATGAAGAGAAAAAAGAAATATAAGGGTAGTTTGGACATTGACATCTCATTTCCGATCTAAAAAGCTAGGAGAAGCCGTTTTGCCAAATGTTTTCTTACAAAATAAGCCAGAGCCAAAAAAATAAAGCTACTTTTCCAGATGAGCCAGAGCCAGATCTGTTTTTTCAGGAGCCAAAGCTGTGCCAAATGGACCCTAAGTAGCCTCTAATCATCATTGATAATAATAGTTATGGAAACAGTCTAAAGTAATCCTCAACCCTAAATTTATATATAAACTAGCCACCTCCGGCATTATGAAATATACTGGAAAGTAGCTCTATAATCTTCATATAAATTGCTCACATGTACATTATAAAAATAATATAAATTAATCCTTAATTTTTTATCTAAATTGCTGCATCTGTCATTATTTAAAAATAATCTAATAAAGTAAATTGTCTATATTTATCATTATAAAAATATCAAAATAAACCAGTATTGATTTCAAATTACAATATTTCTATAATTATTGATGTATTAAATACTAACTGAATGTATACATGCATCATGTGTGTTAGCATGTTGACCATGTATACATGTAGGAAGTGATAAGTTAGGACTTAGAAGTAAGGATTTAATTTAACATATGTCGGACGTATATGAAGGTTTAATGCAAGTGAAAAAATTATGAATTTGGATGAAAAATGTATAGCAGTACTTGCTAACTAAAATCTATTATTACTGGATAAAGATAAGTACATATTTATATAAGTATTGTGTTAGGATATTTGATAAATGAGGGAGTAAGAGAGACACTCACATGGTAAGCAATTTTGATTATTACTTATAAATCCTATTTTTTAATAAGTTTGTAATACTCATGTCATTCAAAATTTTGGAGGGACTAGTAATTTATATAGCAATAAAATATAGGCCACTAGGATTTGGACGCCGAGATTTATCTAGAGAGCTGAGGAGCATAGAGAGGGAATCTTTTAAAATGGATAATCAACTAAAGATGTGGACAGCGAAATATGCTGCCTACTCGCTTGAGCTTAACAGCCGCTACAGCATCGTATGGACTAATCATGAACTAATTAGGATTAATAGATTCATCTCATAATTAGTCCTCATTTATGTAATTAATTTTATCATTAAATTATATTTAATACTTCTAATTAGTGTCCAATATATGATGTGATAAGAGTATCCAAATGCCCCTCAGGTGGTCTCGTCAGGTCAGCCGTTGGGTTCGATGCATCAGGGAACTGTCACTGCTCGGTAACCGAAGCATGGAACACGAGTTGGATTAATCAAATCAGGTATAAGTAATCGAGACCAGCCGCAACCAAAGAGATCGCACACGCTTATACTCAATATCACAGAGAGTTCCAGGATCAACCGCTGGCTGCAGGAAGGCGACTTTCACCGTCGGCAAGATCTCCGCCAGATTTCAGGTTTAATTTGGCGGCCGATCTCCGCATATACAGAGCTTAAGCTCGAAAAAAAAATCGTGTGATCTTCTGATCGGTAACAGTATACAACCCTGTGTGATTCGGAAATAAAATGTCATGTAACGCTAATCACACTACTAGGGAATCCCGTCTAGTCCCCTCCGGTTCCGCAACCGGTACTGAAAATTCGGTACTAGAGGGGACCCTATAATACCGGTTGAGATAATCGGTACTAAAGTATTAAAAAAAATTGAATCATGTAACGCTAATCACACTACTAAGGAATCCCGTCTAGCCTCCTCCGGTTCCGCAACCGGTACTGGGAGTTCCATAAAAGAGGGACCCCGGGCTGCCCGGTTATAATAACCGGTAATAAAGGGTATCAAAAAATGAAAACCCCACCCCAGCCCCCCCCCCCCCCCCCCCGCCGCCAGCCCCCTCCCGCCTGCCCGCCCGCTCCTCCGCCACCGCCCCGCCACTGCTCCTTACTGCCGGTGAGGGGCTCGTGGAGGGGGGAGGGGAGGGGAGGCAATGGAAGGAGATCTAGCTAGCGGAAGAAAGAAGATAGAGGAGAGAAAGATAGCAGTGGGGAGGAGAGAAAGATTGCGGAAGGAGGAGATAAGGGAGGGGGTGGCGGGGCAGGTGGGGCATGGAATCGCATGAAAAAAGCTAAGTCCTTGCGGTGCGTCCTTTAGTATCGGGTAAGGGTTCTACCCAGTACTAAAGGTCACCCTTCAATACCGGGTGGAGCCCCCACCTGATACTAAAGAGGATCACCTCATCGGAAGGTCCGGTATAAAGACCGGTACTAAATCTTGAGATGAGATGTCATTTTTTTAGTAGTGTCACTTGATTAAAATAGGCAGGGAAGAGGAGGTGAGGCAGATCGTAAGGGACACCTTTGCCTCCTCTTTGGACATGGCTCTCAAGCTGGAGCTCGTCGACACGCTGCAACGGATCGGAGTGGGCTACCATGGAGGAGATCGATGACTTTCTCCGTGCTGTTCATCGCGACGCCCTGCGTCAAGAAGAGAAAGGCAGTGACGACGACGACGACGGGCTTTACGTCACCTCGCTGCGGTTCTATTTGCTCAGGAAGCATGGCTACAGATTCTCTTCTGGTAACCAATACTACTAAGGCAGCAACATCATTAAAAACTCATCTGCAGTATTAACAATATAATATACTAGTGTTACTTGCAACTAACTAATCCGTTAACAGGAATGTGTTATTCTATACATACGCAGATGTATTTGTGAAGTTTAGAGATGAGCAAGGAAACTTTGCAAGTGATGACGTGAACTGCTTGCTGATGCTATATATATGACGCTGCACATCTTAGAACTCGTGGAGAGGAGGTACTTGACAGCGCCGTCACTTTCACCAGGGTCCGGCTCCAATCTGTGGTGGATTCTTTGGAGCCAGAGCTGGCAAAAGAGGTGCGGTGTACATTGGAAACGCCTCGGTACAGGAGGGTTGAAAGAGTGGAAGCAAGCCGCTACATCTCGGTGTACTACGAGAGAAAAGCAGCTCCTTCACGCAATGACACGATCATGGAATTTGCAAAGCTGGACTGCAACATTCTGCAGGCTCTATACTGTGAGGAGTTGAAAGCTCTAACAATGTAAGAAAGACACACACCGATAGTTTACAAACTACAAAGTGATAATGGGTGGCAATTCACTTGAATTAATTGCAAAAGTAAAGCTCTCTAATGACTAAATTTGTATTTGCTCGTTATTCTACAGATGATGGAAGGATCTCCGGTCAATGGCAGACCTGAGATTTGCACGAGAAAGAGTGGTGGAGATGTACTTTTGGATGCTCGGAGTTGTGCATGAGCCTCAGTCCTCACATTCACGGATACTCTTGACCAAGTTCTTTAAACTTGTGTCGTTGATAGATGACTTCTGTGACAGCTACAGCACCACGGAAGAAAGCGAGAAGTTCACTAATGCAATACAAAAGTTCGCCTTGACCTTGATTATCACCTCTTCAAACGGCAGATGCAATGCACAAAAATTAACCATGATGCTTACACATTTGCATTTGCTTCTTCAAATTGATGCATTATTGCAGGTGGGATGAACAAGATGCCGAGCTATTCCCAGCATATATGAAGGCGTTATACATCAACATACTTCACAATATAAACGATATCATCCAGGAGCTACAACTTCGGAAAAAACAGTCATGCTGAATTGGTCAAAGAACTGGTAAATTTTTAATGTTCCAAAGATCGAACTAAAAGTAAACACAAAAACATTTTGCTTGTGGGCTTTATTTCTAAGTTTCTAACATTTGTTCCATGCATGTGCATATTGTTAATTGACATCACTCAATGTTACCATGCTGAGGTGAAATGGCGCGATGAGCATTATATACCAGCAAAGGTTGAAGAGCACCTACATCTTTCGGCGCCTAGCAGTGCTTGTATGCACATAACACTACCTCACATTCATTTCACTGGGAGATGCGACGACCAGCAGGGAGGACATTGAGTGGGTTTCCTCCTATCCAAAAATCATCAGAGGTGTTTGTATTATCGCGCGCATTAGCAATGACATCATGTCACATGAGGTACTGACTCTATCTACATATAAATTAAACATTTTTTATCAGTGAATTGACAGCCCATTTATTCATTCCTTTTTCCGTTTCTTTTTTCCCTTTGAAGCGTGAACAAGCTTCGAAGCACGTGGTTTTCACGGTGCAAACTTGCATGAAGGAGTATGGGTTCACCGCAGAGCAAGCCAAAGGAAAGCTTGGGGCGCTAATCGACGAAGCATGGATGAACATTGTCGAGGGATGTTTGGATGGGGAACATCCCATGGGGTTGTTGGAAAGGGTGGTCAATCTTGCGCAAGGAATGGATCACATGTACAAGCGACGATGCATGCACCTTCCCAATTAGTCTCAAGGACGCGATAAATTCTTTGTGAATCCAACTGTGACGATGGTCCAGCATCAAGTACTACATACGGAGGCCACATACATAGGCTTCAGCATATGGATGAATGTCATGTTCTTGCAGACTTTGCATCCATGACATGATCCTTATAAATAATTCAAGGAAGCCTATAATCAATCCTTGTATATAACTTTATGGTGTATTGGATGAAATGACATGCAGCTCTCCTCCGTTGTTGGAGAAAAAACAATGTTGCGAATAGAGAGGCAACGCTACGAAAGCACAAACTAGGATAGTGCAGACAGGTGAATGTAAGCCTATGTGACTACGTTTTAAGAAAAAAAAGAAGCTATATATGAAACCAAGAAACGTATCAGTTTTCTATACAGAGCTTACATCCACAAACTCTAAATGCCTGAAAGAACCACAGAGCAAAATAGAACAAGTATTTCCTTTGCTCTGAAAGACAAGTAACAGCTTATATATAGGGATGACTAGCCAGAAGTGCATCAATCAACCTGCACGCTATCGTCTGCAATGACAACATCGATAGAGAGTCCTGACGTAGTAATGCTGCTGGCGAGACTCATCTGGAGTTGCTCAACGCTTTGCCCCATGACGATTCTGCAGGTGCTCCAGTCGTCGGCCTCTATCTTAACTCCCATGTAGGTCAAATGGTCAGTAGCACTCCAGAACAGCACAAACACGCTCCTGGAGTGAAAAACAGAGATATAAGAATAGATGTTGAGCTAGGCAGCAACAAATTGAAGCTACCAGGTCCGGTTGAAAACAGGTGCCCACCTGCTACAATTTGGGTCTTCACCAATGCCATCGCAGACTTGAAAGGTTGTGTTGCCATCAACATCATGTTCCCACACCTAATACATGTAAAAGTTTTGGATGATGTCGCAAGTATGTTTTGAGTCAGGTAACACTTCAGATTCAGTTCAGGTAAGATTCTAGTCAAAACACATGTAGTTGGTCTTCAACAGCCCGTTCGGCTGGGCTGAAATAGCCGGCTGGGCTTTTTCCACCTGGGCTTTTCAGCCCAACCGTTCGGCTGGTCCAGTAGAAGCCGTTCGATCGGCTGCTGGCACCGACGTGAGACGCGTCATTTTTGCTTCCTCTCGCCTCCCGTCCTTATCCATTCGCCTCGCTCTCGTCCGGTCGCTCGCTCTCGCCCCCGATCCGCCGCCGTCGCTCCCTCCGCTCGCCCGCTCCCTCGCTCTCGCCCGCTCTCCGCCGCCGTCGGTCCGTCGCCTCGCCTACTCCCTCGTGCTCAGCCGCTCTACGCCGCCGTCGCTCCCAAATCTCGCTGGCTCTCGCCGCCGTCGCTCCCAAATCTCGCTGGCTCTCGCCGCCGTCGCTCCCTCGTCTCGCCCGCTCCGTCGCGCTCGCCCACTTGCCGCCGCCGTCGCTCCCAAATCTCGCCCGCTCTCCACCGCCGTCGATCCCTCCTGCTCCGTCCCAAGCGGCCGCCTCCCTCCGTCGGTCAAGCGGCACAAATCGGGTAGATCCACCACGGGAGGCCTCTTCCGCGCCGGTGGCGGACTATTCGGCCCCACCGCAGCGCCGCGGCACCGGGGGTGAACGCGGCTGCCAGGGATCCTGGTCGCTGCCCAGCACGGCAGTCGGGATCCGGGCTCTCCACCATCGCGGCCTTCACCGTGCCCCCCCTCCCCCCCCCCCGGCCGCCTGCCAACTAGAGCTGGAGGAGGTCACCCAGATCCAACATCCGCCGCATCCAAGCTGTGCCGCCGCCGTCCCCTGACGAAGCGCACCATCTACATCCAGGTACGCCTTCTGCACCATTTTTGGTAGCGGTAGGGGTGTTTCTAGTACTTGCCTGAGTTCATTTTCCACTGTTTTGCAGGTTCATGGTTGACATTTAGTTGGGTGGGGCAACAAATTCTTCACTTCGTTCTAGTAACTCTTGCCTTCCTTAATGTAGAGCAACTGCTTCGTGAACATGCTTTACTGCTGGATTGCCTGTGATTATGATCCATGATGCCTGCTTTCAACAAAAGCCGTGAACATGCCTGTGGACCTCGGGCTGCTTTGCTGTTCTGTGCATTAGCATTGTAAATTGTTAACTTTCTGTTGCTACTTGGGTACACATGATCCATTTTTATACTTTGATGTTGTACGATGAAAATTAGCCATACATGTTCTGTCCATGACATGTTTGCTCGTACTGATCTCTTCTTTTGTTGAGTTATGGGTTTCATTACGATGTCTTATTTCTTCTGTTGTCCTGTGCTTCATTCCAACTGCTGCTATAATTCGAGTTGGTTGAAACTTAGCATGCTACTATCCATGTTCATGAAGTTAGCACTTGTGTGCATTATGCTTGCGGCATGTTCTTCCTCTGAAATGTGCAAACATTTATACAACACACTCAACATAAGTAATGTGTCTGTTTTTTTTCACCTCTCCAGGCGTCTGCTACAAGACTAGTAGCAGCCCACCCATGACGAACTACCAACGGTGCCCACACTGGCATCGTCATCCACTTCTTCGTGCTCTCCCCCACCAGTCTGTCTGTACAGTTTCCATCACAAACGTGCCAAGACAGCTGCTAAGGCAAGCGACATATCCATTACTGTTGAAATTGTTTACTTGTATGCCTCCTACTGTTCCTTCCTTTGTTGCAATATAATTGCAGCTGCTGTCTACTCAGATGGCTTGCTGCCGTGCCAACTGGGACGAGGCCACAACGAAAACTTTGCTAGACCTATGCATTGCTGAGAAGAACCAATTCAATTGGAGCAACAGGTGCCTAACTAAGTTGGGATGGCAGCACGTATACCGCAACTTCAAACAACAGACTGGTCTGAATTTGGGCAGCAAGCAGCTGCAGAACAAGCTGAACGCCATGCGGAGAGCATTCCAGAGCTGGAAGGACTTGCAAGCCCAATCTGGTTTAAGCCGTGACAAAGAAATTGGTGGCGTTGCTGCTGATTCCTGCTTTTGGGATGACGATGAAGGGGTACGAACTTTGACAGTACCATAACTTATTGCTCATCTTATGTGTACCAACATATTTTTGTTACTAACATGTACTGTTCATCATTGCAGGAAACCAGTGCTGGTGCTGCCCAAACGAGTTCTGCTAAGCCACCCCCATCCCTCGACGAATTATACATGTTGTACGGCCGTGACACCCAAGATAGGGGCACCTTGCTGATGGTAGGAGGTATTCGTGAGGCGACACCTAGCGTGAGGACTGAGGCCAATGCACATGACTTCTACCTGGACCCCATGGCTGCTAGTAGTGCTCGTAACTTATCCAAAAGGCCAACCCGGGAAATCTCTGTTGACAGTCCTCCGAAAAGAAAAGTGGCAGCTTGAAGGACTATGTCAGAGAACTTTCTGAAACTGTGGCAACGAGGAGCCAAAAACGTGGCGGCCGTGAGCAGGAGGAACTGCACCGTGCAATGCAGCTTATAGAAGAAGATGGTATCGAGGAGGGGTCTGAGCTGTAGTGTCAGGCACTTTATTTATGTAAGAATGTAGTGTATCGGAGGGCCTTCACGAAGATGAAAACGAAAGAGGACCGATTGAATTGGATCCAATTCAACTGGGATAGGGAGAACAAGTAGAGTGATTGTGATATGACTTTGTTTTATTCTAGTGATGTGTGCTGATGGGTTGAAACAATAATGTTTGCATATGTAACGTATCCTGTGCCATGAACATTGTGTTGTACTGCAAGTTAAATTTTTTTCAAGTTCAATGTCGCCCATGATCTGTACTACATGACCACTTTTTTTACTTATGTCACAACGCTTGTCTTAACAGTGACGAGGAATTTTAATGTCTGTTGTCATTGTGCCATGAACTGGAAGGTGGGGAGGCCATTGGAGGCCCTCAGCAGGCATCCCAGGAGGACGATTGGTTTTATTCTGGTGAACCTGAAGGAAGGTGGGGAGGCTATTGGAGGCCCACAGCAAGCGTCCCAGCAGGAGGATTGGTTACTTGTCTGGTGAACCTGAAGGAAAGGGAGGATGCTTGCCAATCCTGAAGGAAAGCGAGGACGCTTGACAGGTTTGAAACAAATTCATATGTAAATTGTGGTGCAACTAGTAATGTGTAGGCTTTGTTGATTGATCCCCCCTCCGTTTGTGCATGCACAAGTTCATTCAAGTATGAGTAGTGCTGAGGAATCAAACAGTGACACCGGCAGTGATTCCAGCTCCATCGTGTACCAGCTGGCGAGTGTAGCAGCAGCTGTAGCAGCATATGTGGAAGTGATTAGAAAGCCACCTCCTGTGGTGAACCCGCCAGTGAAGTTGCCCAGCAGGTTGAACTAACCTTGGGCTCGCCGGCGGGTGCACGCCCGGCGCAAAGACGCGCGATCCAGGAACTTGCAGGGGCAAGAAGCCTGTTGGAACAAGAAAAATGGAAAGGGTAGAGGGCGAAAGGGAGCTTAATAACTACTACTACTATGCCAGAGGTAGAGGAAGGGAAATCGAAACAGGAATTCCACATCCGCGCCATAGTCGTTGCCCAGTTTAGGAGCGGGGACAGCGACAGGATCTCAGGGGAACGGAGACGGACCGGGCGGGACTAGGCTCGGCGACCGCGATGAGGAATCGAGAGATGAAGGGAAGCGACGGGAACTGTGCGCCCCCGTTCTCGGGCCGCAGTGGGGGACGACTGGTATGGGGCGCGACGGCCCAAGGAACCAGATGTTTCTGGATTGATGGAGCCGTCTAGCATGGGCCGAAGAAATGAATTCACAGAACAAATTTGAAGTACCTGTCTTTTCACTCTTCCAGTAGAACTACACTTGTCTGTAAAGAATAAAAAAAGGTAGAATTTTACTGTGATTTTCTCTTATAATCGATTTTGGTTTCTCAACGGTGTCCAAATCCTCCTCATGTATAAATGGATGGTAACAATCTGACCATTCTGGCGCTACCTACTGCTGGCAGCGATCCATGATCCATCCCCTGCGAAGTACCATCACGCCACGGCATTTGAGATATAAGATGCAGTCGTGCTTTGTCTTGCCAGGATTTTGTCTTGTATCCTAAATTTCTAATGAGTGTTTTTTTCTCACTAGATATCTTGCTAACTTCCAGTGGCATGGAGAGAATTGTCTCTAGCATTTTTGTACTCTAATTAAATGTTGAGTACCAATGAGATTCATGTAAATGTTGTATGTCAGATCATCTTCAGATTTAGTTAAAGTTACATGTGAAAGACAACACCATTGTCTCACACTCTCACCCAACACAATAACCATTCAAGTTATTGCTTGATACTTGAAAACACAATAGATTTGAACTAAATAATAGACATTCCAACAAAGCACGTGTTAGATAGCAATAATTCCTCGGAAAATAGTTGAGCTTCTTTTACAGTACACAATACTAGACTATATAGGTGGATTAGTATAAAAACATCCGATGGTTAAAGACTTCACCAGTTGTATAGGTAGTATGTGTGGGTAGTATATGTGGTACAAGGGTATTACAGGAACAAGAATATAAATGGCATATACGTAATATATTTTTCTTGTTTGGTAATATATTTCTAATTTGATAAGGTTACATTGGTCCATCAATATTTAGTAATAACTACTATATTACCATTTCTCTGTACAATTTACGTGGTAGACTGCCAACAACCAAATTTCCTGACCCAGTTAAACATGTCAAAATAAGAAAAATTCCACTGCATCCGTCCGACTCTTCTTCTTCGTGCTGCGTGTATGGGGGCTTCTTGGATTCCTGTTTGGCCTCGCTGAAACCTCACCTGCTGTGTCCTGTGGAGGCATGCTTTGCAGGCCTTTATGGATCGGTCGGAGGAGTGGTCGCAGCAGCACTTTTGCATGCGCCTGCCATCGCCAAAGCGAAGAAGCGTGCTGCATCTGCATGCATGGTGTGTGTGCCAGTCGGCTTTTGACCGGTCTTCATGCGGCCCCTCCCCGGCCGCAGCCGCCGCATCCTGCGCTGCCTGCTTTCCCCTTTGCGCCGCCCAATTCCCCGTTGCCATCGGCTTTGGCTTTTTGGTTTTCTTTGAGGAATGTGAGGGACAGTACGCACGGCAGGCGATTACCTCCTGGTGTTCCATCTCATTGGCAGGATTAACAGGACTACTCAATTAAGTTTGTTGTTTGTCCCCCATCAGGTTACACTGACCCGTCCTGCACACTCGAGACAAAAAGACAATTAAGTTTGACTGCCCAATGCAATCAGAGGACCTGTTTTCAGGAGAAAAGGCACCTGGTATTTTCTTCCTTAACAAAAGGAAAGTGTTATGCTCCAACAATCCCAAAGCCGAAAGTCACTCCGGTCAAAATCTGCGAATTCGTTCGATTTCTTCGCCCTTCTTTTCCTCTCCAAAACTCCTGCACTGACCACTGAACCGTGTCCCCCAGCTCCCCGTTTTTTCGCAGCTGATACCAGTGCTCCTCCCCTTTCTACAAATAGGCCCCGCCCCCTCACTCTCACTCTCGCTCTGCTCAGGAGACCCAACTGTCACTGGCCACTTCACTTTGGCCGAGCCGCCGAGCGCGCGCAATGGCGCTGCCCAAGAGCACCAACCGCCGCTCGCGCGTCCTTGCCGCCGCCGCCGCGCTCCACCTGCTGCTCCTCGCGCCGGCCCCCGCCGCGGCGTTCAACTACGCCGACGCGCTCGCCAAGTCCATCATCTTCTTCGAGGGCCAGCGCTCCGGCAAGCTGCCGCCGGGTAACCGCATGACGTGGCGCGGCGACTCCGGCCTCCGCGACGGCGCCCAGCACAATGTACGTTCGCCTTTTCCTCTCTTTCTTTCTTCTCCAATGCCGGTCGCCGTTCGATCTGTGCGTGACGGCTTTATTCCCTTCTCCATAAAAAAAACAAAATAAAAGGTGGATCTGACCGGCGGGTACTACGACGCCGGCGACAACATCAAGTTCGGCCTGCCGATGGCGTTCACGACAACGATGCTGGCGTGGAGCGTGGCCGACTTCGGCAAGTTCATGGGCGCCGAGCTCCCGCACGCCCGCGCCGCCGTGCGCTGGGGCGCCGACTACCTCCTCAAGGCCGCCACCTCCACCCCGGACACCCTCTACGTCCAGGTCGGCGATCCCAACCAGGACCACCGCTGCTGGGAGCGTCCCGAGGACATGGACACCCCGCGCAGCGTCTACGCCGTCACCAAGGACACCCCCGGCTCCGACGTCGCCGCCGAGACCGCCGCCGCGCTGGCCGCGTCCGCCGTCGCCTTCCGCCGCGCCGACCCGGCCTACTCCTCCCGCCTCCTCCACGCCGCGATGCGGGCCTTCGAGCTCGCCGACCGGCACCGCGGGTCCTACTCCGACGGCTCCCTGGGCGGCGCCGTGTGCCCCTTCTACTGCTCCTACTCCGGGTACCAGGACGAGCTCCTGTGGGCGGCGGCGTGGCTCCACCGCGCCTCCAACAACGCCTCCTTCATGTCCTACGTCCGCGCCAACGGGCTCCAGCTCGGCGCCGGCGACGACGACTTCTCCTTCAGCTGGGACGACAAGCGCGCCGGCACCAAGGTCCTCCTCGCGAAAGGCTTCCTCCGCCGGAACCACAACCTCCCGGGGCTGGAGCTCTACAAGGCCCACTCCGACAGCTACATCTGCTCGCTGGTGCCTGGGACGGCGAGCTTCCAGCCGTCGCAGTACACCCCGGGGGGCCTGCTCTACAAGGAGGGCGGCAGCAACATGCAGTACGCGACGGCGGCGACGTTCCTGCTGGTGGCGTACGCGCGGTACCTCCGTTCCGCCGGCGCGGGGGTCGTGTGCGGCGGGCGGGAGGTGGCGCCGGCGGAGCTGGTGGCGCTGGCGCGGCGGCAGGTGGACTACGTGCTGGGGAAGAACCCGGCGGGGACGTCGTACATGGTGGGGTTCGGGCCACGGTACCCGCGGCGGCTCCACCACCGTGGCGCGTCGATGCCGGCGGTGCGGGAGCACCCCGGGAGGATCGGGTGCGACGAGGGGTTCCGGTACCTGCACTCCGGGGAGCCCGACGCCAACTTGCTGGTGGGGGCCGTGGTAGGAGGGCCCGACGCGCGCGACGGGTTCGTCGACGACCGCGACGGGTACGGGCAGACCGAGCCGGCGACCTACATCAACGCGCCGCTCGTCGGCGCGCTCGCCTACTTCGCCGGCACCGCCAAGTACTGAGAAGCTCTAGTGTGGCTGACTGGTCGGTCCTGTAGGGACGCCATGATGTAATCGTTCGTGTTCAGTGTCAGTGTGTCGTGTGACAGTGTGGGAGCGCAGGGGCGGAAGATTTGGCCGAGCTCCCCCGTCAGCCGTGCCGGCCTAGCTAGCGTTGCTACTCTGTGTACGTGTGTCTCGCCGATTCTGCTCGTGCCAGTGGAACGGATTTGGGATGGATCTGTGTTCGTACGGATTTATTGTGCATTGTGTATCGTCTCGCCGAAGCGTACGGTCCAAATGGCCTTGGTACTCTTATCAGCACGACGATATGGTTGTCAGTTGCCTGTTGGGTTACTAGCCTTCTTCATCTCTGCTCACGAGACGAGCGTATGCAAACTTTCAAAGCCAAATCCTCCCGATATTGCAACGCCATTGTACAATTTGCTCCAAATTCTTGATAAAAAACAACTTTCAGAGGTTAAAAAGTGGGGACTGGCAAGCTTTTGGAATCTATGGCCCACCTTTTGCTTCAGTTTGTTCCGGTTCTTATCCACAAATCCTTGCCAATAAAAGGTCGTTCGATTGTAGCAGGAAGCAGAAGGGCCGGTTGGTTACTTTTGCTTATTTTTAGCACGTGTCACAAATGTTTAGATACTAATTAGGAGTATTAAACGTAAACTATTTACAAAACTCATTACATAAGTGGAGGCTAAACGGTGAGACGAATCTATTAAGTCTAATTAAGCTTAATTAATCCATCATTAGCCAATATTTACTGTAGCAACACGTTGTCAAATCATGAACTAATTAAACTTAATAGATTCATCTCGCCGTTTAGCCTCCACTTATATAATGGATTTTGTAAATAGTCTACGTTTAATACTTCTAATTAGTATCTAAACACGGGTGCTAAAAATAAGCAAAGAAACCAAACCAGCCTAAGCATGAAAATCCCTTTCAACTCCAGTTTCACGTAGTTCAATCTGGAGATATTAATTAGTTGCATACAAAAGGAAGACATTACCACAATTCAGCATGAATTCTTATGAAACCAATTACGCTTCAACCGAATTGAATACATGCAAAAGGCTGTTCAATCATAGTGCAAAGCAGATCAGCACAAAAGTTCTCAACTCCAGTTTCATGTAGTTCATGCGGAAATTCAGCATGAGCTCTTTATGAAACCAATGACGCTCCAACCAGATTGAATACAGGTAAAAGGTTGTTCAATCGTAGTGCAAAACAAATCAGAACAAAGATTCCCTTCGATTCCAGTTTGATGTAGTTCATGCGCCAATGTTCAATTCAGAATGAACTCTCCCAACCGGATTGAATACTGACACTTGTTTATCAGTTTATACCAACAGGTTCATGAATGCAGCAAAACATGCATTCTAAGCCAACAAAGCTCCAACCAGGAGTCCACAGTTCATCAGTTCACCACTACAAAGTGCTAGAAGGTAGGAACTGATACAAAGCGAACACAGTTTCAGCCACATGCACTGCATGATAGAAATAAGTTACCGAAAGAACAGATGGTACAAGCCTCATGCCATTGCAGGCCTTATACTGGAACATGAAACGCAGGCTCCTATCTTGTCTCATAAGTTAACAAATCCATCATGCAGCGCGATGAGGTAGAGCACACAAGGGAAAAGCTAATAAGGGCGATATCGCCGGCTGTGGCTCCCTTCACCACCTCTGGCACCATCCCGCCGGTCGCCACCCCTCCTAGGTGGGGGTGGAGGCGGCATTCCACCAGGCTGTTGCCTGTCCGGCCAAAGAACACACAGTGAGGAACTGCAGATATGCACTCACAAGTATATAGACCTCTGACAGGGTTGTGGAGAAATCATCTTACAGGACATAGCCAAGCCGACCGTCAGGAAGCACCATTGGTACCATCCTCATTCCTGCTGGTGCAGGTCCTCTACCATATATCATTGGCTGCCAAAAAGATGATGTTAGTAAAGCAAAATGAAACATTACAGTCCTGCAGATATGTAATCTGAATGTCTGAATGGTTAGGTTGGCTTACCTGGTTGTATGCAGGACCGCCGCCGCCATATGCACCATATGGATCTCCCATGTAGCCACCACCATAAGGAGGAAGAGGATAATTAGGGCCACCTCCAGGCCTGTGTGAATGATCAGGTTTCTTATCTGCCAAAGGTTTGGCCATGGATACTTCCAGTACTTGACCTGCATTTTAAGTGAGCCCAGGGTTAACTCTCTGATGCAGCTATTTATTGTTTATGTTACAAGTAAGCGATTCCAGCAAACCAAGAACTAATGAGCCTAAGGATATAAAACTGCTAATCTTACTAAATCCACATATAGACAGATATGCTGAACGTAACAAAAGATCCCATGTAATCAGTACAACAGAAACAGGTATGACTTTAAATAGTTCGAGCATTCAACTCCGAACAATTTCCGAGTGCCTTACAGCTAAACAATAAATTTCAAAGGATAGTGCATGACAACAGGAAGGCAGGTTACCATCAATCTCATATTTTTCACTTCCTTTAACTGCCTTCAGGGCGCTTGATCTTTCAGCAAAATGAACAAATCCAAAATCCCTCTTATGCCCAGCCTTGGCAGGTGGTAGAACGATTTTTGTGACCTCTCCATGTTTGTCAAACAGCTCCTTAATCTTCTCTTTAGAAGCATTCTCAGGTAGGTTCTTCACATATATAGTCTTCACCTGTGGATAAAAATGTAATTTTAGTAAATATTCAAGGTCTCAGCCAAACAAAAGGAATTTGAATGTAAATTTATGCGCATGAAACTCGACAAGCCAAGATAGACTTGAACAAACAGTATGAAAAGACATATTTGCCCCTATTTCATTCTGTATATTCAGGTTACTGCCCACAGTTGGGGCGAAAAATGATATGAGGCCCAGTACATCCTAATTGCATATATCCATGTTACTGTTTACAGCAGGGGCAAATAAATACTATGAATGCCCTGGTCCATCCTAATTCCGTAGACTCATCACAGCAGGGTAAAAAAATGCTATGAATGCCATGTTTGTCCTAACTCCAGTTACTAAAAACTCAGAACCTGTAACAACAACAACACGGGCAACTCCATCTTTTCACATGGCGCTAAATGGTATTTGGATGGAAAAATTAACAGCAGATAGGGCATGAAAATAAGGATGATACCAAATAAGGAAGAAAAAAATCAGGGCCAGTGCCAAATAAGGAATTCTCTCTCTAGTCATGCATTTCCCCACTAGATTTGAACAAACACTGTGCTTCAAAAACCAGCTGCCTAGTTCACTAAGGCATCACCAAAAGACAAAAAGCTATCCAGGAAGTTTAGGCAGAAGTTAGCAGTAGAAACAATGCCCACACATCACCTAGTTCTTTGTTTCACTAAGCTAGAACCTCTTTAAAAAAAAGTACCACATCTTCAATCCAAGAATCATGAGAGAAATGACTAATCAGCAAATGCTATAATTTAGCCCCCCAAGTGCTTCTCTATAATCATTTTCCAGTGGCTTCAGCTGTTTCTAACAGATTACTAAACCAAGAGAAATTTCATTTACAAATAAATTTCTCAATTCATCTGGGACACAGACAAATTTGTACAAGGCTACATGCTGAAAAACAAAAGTCCTAAACAATGGGGTATGTAAAAACTCTTCTTTTCATGGACAGTGCCTGTACCTGAGAAGCCGCAGATGAAGCATCTGTTGAACCCTTTGGTTCAGCCCAGCTGACAGTCAATTGGCTTCCATCAACCTTGAAGTTTGGTGATGACAGATTCTGCCTGGCATAGTCTGCGCAGGCATGGTTATAATACTCAACAAAGAGGAAGCCACGGTTACGGTTTGGGTCATGCTGATCCTGCGAGACACCATCTCTCTATTAGAGAACCTGAAACTTGTAATGTACAGACGAAAACCGCCACAAAATCACAGAGCGCACCTTAAACATCTCAATGTTAACAACACCTGGCCCCTTCCCCTTGATAATGTTTCTCAGCTCCTCCTCACTCAGCCCCTTGGGCACATTCCCAACAAATAGCCTGTGCTTTGCCTGCGACAATGAGCATCGCAAAGTCCTCCCCTGCACCACCAAGGCATCTCATGTAAGCGCATCATACATGACAGAACAAGAAACCCCATGTCATGCAGGAAATTCAACATCTTGGTGAGCCACACTACCTTGTACTCCCTGTCTTGCAAGTCCTCGATCGCACGCTGCGCGGCGTCCTTGTCGGTGAAGGTGACAAAGGCGAACCCCTTGTTCTCCTTTGTTTCCTTATCCTTCGTCAACCTCACCTGTCATTTAATTCATGGAGCAGAGATGTTCATTACAACTCCGTGTTACAGGCGGATAGGCAATGCAAAATTACTACGAGAAACATCTACTGACCTCATAGATTTCTCCCAATGGCTCGCACAGCTCGCGGAGGTCCTCCTCGGTGATGTCACGGGGCAGGCCGCCGATGAAGACCTCCGAGCCGTGCGGCGGCAGCGCGAGCAGCTCCTCCCACTTCCTCTTCTCCTCCTCGTCCTCGGGCCCGTCGCCGGCGCCCTCCTCCTTATCCATGTCGTCGTCGTCGCCGGCTCCCAACGCGGCCGCCGGCTCCGCCGCCATCCCGTCGCCGTCGCCCTCGGCGCGGCGGTCGTCATTGTCGTCCTCCTCCTCGGGCTCCTCCGAGTCGTCCCGGCTTCCGCGGCGGCGGTACCCGCCGTCGTCGTCGTCCATGCCGTCGTCGTCCCCCTCCAGGTCCACCTGCTCCTCCGGCTCCTCCGACTGCTGCCGCCCCGACATCCCGAAACCCTAACCCTAGGTTGAGAAAAAAAAACCCAAAAAATCACATAAATCACCCACGAAATCCGCGAAAAAACCACAGAATCTCGCGTCGCGAACACGGAATCGCGCGGGCGCGCAACGGATCTAGCGCCGGGGGGGTCGAAAACACGAAGTTACCTTTTGAACGGAAAAAACCTAAGCGCGGCATGATGCGAGCGAGAGAAACAGTAGCAAGCAGTAGTAGTATATAGATTAGCAGCAGTAGTAGCAGTGGGGCGATTCGATTTGATTGATTTTCGCAGCAGAACGAATTGGAGGAGAAGATCGGAGGAGGAGGGGAGGGGGGGAGGCGGAGCTTACTGGGGAGTGGAGTTGTTGTGTGGGTTGGGGAATTTGGCTGCGGGCTTTTGGGGGTGCTGTGCTTGCCTCCACCACCGCGGTTGAGCAGTCGGGCCAACCCTGCTCGCGGGGAGGGTTTTATAGCAGCGGGTGGAGAGTCCCTGTCGAGATGGCCGGTAGTATCCTTAGATGCCGTTCGGTTCGGATCCAACGGTCGTGAAGGGATGATGAACCCGTACAGTGAGGATTATGCTGCTGGCTGCATACGAAGGCCCTTTTGGCCCGGCTCGGGGGCTTCTCCATCGGCTTCGGCTTCTGAAGAAGTCGCAGAAGTCACCCCAAAACGCTTCTTCTTAGAATAACTTTATTGCTAAACCTCCTTAAAACCAGCTGACTGGAGCCATTGGAGGGAGCGGGAGCCAAAAAAAATTTAGCTCTTTGTCCATAGGAGGGCCCCGCAGACGGAGCAGGCGGACGGCAAGGGTAGGAAGGAGGGGGCGGAGGCCGCAGACGATGGCAACACGGGGAAGGTGCCCAACGTGTGAAGCTAGGTAGGGGCGAAGGGCGACAACGGCGTGGACAGGGTTGGCCGTGTGAGATGGATGGCGTCAACGAGGCCAACCGGCACTTAGGACGTATGGTGATGACGGTGTGGATGAAGTTTGCGGGTAGCGGCGCTGGGGCATGGGCCGGCAGCCTGCGCTGGGGAGTAGGCCCGAGGTGGCCGGTGGCGTGGATGAGGCCAGCCGGCCTGGGGTGTATGACGATGGCGGCGGACAAGCACTGCAGGCGGTGAGGCTAGGGCACTGGCCGATGGCGCGGGACGAAGGTATAGACCGCTGCGTAGAGCAGAGGAGGCGTTGTAGTGGAGGGAGGCGTGGACGGGGAATCGGGATAAGGATGAAGAAAGAGATCGGGGTAGAAAAAAGAGGAAGGAAAGAGATAAAAAAAGAAAGAAGGAAAAGAAATAGGAAGAAAAGAGGGGAAAATAGAAAAAAAGAGAAAAAGATAAGGGTATTATGGATATTTCACATTTTTATTCATTTTAAACAACTAGAGAAGTTGTTTTTGCCAAAAGTTTTTGCAACCAGATAAACCGAAGCCAAAAAAAGCTTCTCCACAGAGAAGCTACAGCCGGAGCCATTTCAACCATAGCCACAGCCCTGCCAAACGAGCCCAAATTTTATCTGGCTAGCATGACAAGTATGAATACCACGTGTTTTGTTATGATGACGGGGATGTGTTTTTTGTCTTTTTTTTGTAAGCCACAAAATAAATTCTTTTTTGTGTATTTTGCCATCTTATTTTTCTCGTCTTATATGTTTTGATGAGAAAAATAATATGGCAAGGGTGAGTACAATTTTACTTATTCTTGTATTTTGTACTCTTGCGGTGCAGTGGTAGTATGAGTACCTGCAGAATTCATTTCGTGTGATCTCCAAGATTCATGACGAGAGAAAGATGGCATGATCGCGTGATTTGAAAACATTGATTTGGTGTGATTTGAAATTGAGGGGCAAAGATGTGCATTGTTCCGCCGGTCATTCAATTCTGGTGGTGGATCGTCGTCCGTAGATATATGTTTGAATTGAACTCTCACATGGCATGATCGTGTGATCTGAAAACATTGATTTGGTGTGATTTGAAATTGAGGGGCAAAGCGATCATTCAATTCTGGTGGTGGATCGTCGTCCATAGATATATGTTGAATTGAACTCTCATGTTTTGTTTGTGCCTTCAGAAAAACGAGAGGGAGAATCTCAGCTCATCCTTATCCTTTTGTCTACAGTAGAGCGGGGGAGAAAGGGCGGCTCCAAGGTGACTGAGAGTTCCATCGACAATTTCGCTGGCTCTCTTCCTCTCCGGCGGCTGCTTTGGCACCGGAGAGGCAGTGAATCGTCGGGCGGCGATGTATAGCAGTAGATGTAGGGCTACGTCTTCGTGCTTGCATCTCCTGGCAACGACTTTTATATTGACATCTAGGGTTAGGATTCCTCTTCTTTTCTCCGGTGGCGGCGGCGGTGACGGCGTTGGCTTTGGAGAAGTTCGAAGGAGGAGGTTAGTATTGCTCTATCTTCTTGCGTTTGGGGTGGAACTATTGTATATCCTCTTGGGGTTTGTTTTCTGCATCGGGGATCTTGTCGGTGGTGGTGGAATTGTCTTCCGGTTGGGGGCGTCCTGGTTCACCCTTAGCTGCCTAATGCCGATCTTCTGCTAGGTCCCTGCTATTGGTTGATGGCAGAGGCGCCAGCTTGCTCTCCTCATGGCCTCAAGGTGGTGGCCAACATTCTTTCAGTGGTTTAGATACGTCTTGGGGTTCCAAGGCGTTGGATCTTGCGGCAGCATCCATGCTTTGGAGCCTCTTTGCGGAGCTGTGGTGGGGAAGTCTCTAGTGCTTGCTATCCTGCGCGACGGCGGCGACCGGAGCTACAATTGGGGAATGAAAAGATCCCGGTGGACTTCCTTGTAATTTTTAGTTTCTTTGGGGCCTCAGTTGTATCTTGGGGATGTACTGTTTCAATCCTTTAATATATATAATATATGTCCATAGAAAAACGAGAGGGAGAGGTCCAAATCACATGGCATCCAGCAGGTTGTTCCTCCAAATGGGCCCGGGAAACTTGTTTACTTATCCCCTAGATATGGGCCAAGAAACGTAAAATTGTTCTACCGGCCCAAGGCCTAATCGATCCATCTTGGGCTTTTCTGGCCTAGTCCACCTTCTGGTTATCCTAAGCCTGTTCAGAAACCGTCCCCTCCTATTTCAAAAAGAAGCAGAAGCAGCAGCAGCAGCAGAAATGTCACATCCATACTATTTTTACGAGGATATCTCACTATGAAAGCGTAGTTCGTTAAGAAGTATATTAACAAAATTATCCCATCGGTCATTTTTTTTTATCAACCAATGATGCATAAAGCTGTAAATAAATCAACCATTGTTCTAATTCTGCACTTGGACTCTCTTTAAGCCCTGCCCTCTCAAATGTCATGGAACATTTCTTCGCATGGTTTGCACCCAAAAAAGAAAAAAAAAGAAAAACGTTGAACTTGAAGGTTTTGAACACAAAGGAAGCATGGTTCCACTCTAGAATCAATTTTCCTGACGCTATCAGAGACAATGACGGCCATGCATGTTGTTCTTGTTGGCCTAGGCGGACTGCTATGGATCATGGGATATCTCACGGAGAGCTACTAATTGACCGACGCCCGTCACGATTCCCTCCACCGGTCGACTACGCATACGGTCGAGCATACATGTATATGGCGTAGCCAAGCACAAGTTGCCGTATTTATACATCTAGGTATCTGTCATTTTGAAACTATAACAAGACAAGTCAAGTTGTCGGCGTTTTCTTTTTCTTTTTTTGAAATAATAAGTTGTTGGCGTTTTCAAGTGAGACAGGGGCGGCATATTTCCAAAAAAAAAAAGTATATTATTCAACACCAAACACAAGAAGTAAATTAGGAACTCTCAAGTTATCCTATACATGCTGTAAAAGGATAAACATCAAAGTACCCAACCTAACCACCTTTTAGAAACGTTACCCAAATGGACTAACCAGTGCCCTGGAAGTCTGTCTAACCAATGCAAGGAAGAAGCTCCATAGTGACAACAAAGAACGACCAGTCACATTCTACCTATGGACAACAAATGCCATTCACTTGCTTCCAATCCAAATATACTGTAGTAGTTGTTTCCAAGTCGATATTTTCAACAAAAATGCAATTACTACAAAACAAACACACAAATAATCCTGTCGACCTGCCCCACCATATGCTGTACCAGTTCAGAGGCAAAATGATGGTGCTCTCTGGAACTAAAGATCAAACAGATCGAACCAATATGCTAATGATCGATGATCATTCATTCTTCAATTAATTCAGAGCTCGTCGACGAGACGTGTGCGCTCGAACCTGCAGACCCTGGCCTCCGTGTACACCTTTCCCGGGCGGCAGAAGTACCCCTGCTCCGGCGCGCAGTGGGAGTCGTCGGAGCAGACGCAGAGCCCCTCGATGGCGCAGCGTGCCCCGACGACGTTGGGGCTGCCATTGATGCCGAGCACCTGGTCGCTCCACTCGCTGGAGAAGATGCCGTCGGGGTCGTACCTGTCCTTGACCTTGATGAACTCGGCGGCCTTGGGGTACTTGGCGATGGCGCCGTCGAAGGCGAAGTTGCGGTTCTTGCCCCAGTGCGGCATGGCGCCGTACTTTCGCAGCGCCATCTGCTCGAGCTCGTCGTAGACGTCGGCGTGCGCCCGCGGCGCGCCCTCGGCGTAGCTCCGGTAGTAGGTGACGTCGAAGTCCAGCGAGTCCTCCGCCTTGCCGAGGTACGCCGACGAGGCCTTGACGTAGCGCATGAGCACCCCCATCTTGGCGTCCATCCCGCAGAAGGCGCGCGGGTTGAGGTCGCGCAGCCGCTGCACGTCGGCGACGAACGCCGGGACCTTGGACACGGCGACGCTGAAGCCGGACTGGTAGAAGAAGGGGCCCCGGATGCGGGAGTCCCACGTGCAGGCAGAGAGGAGGGCGTCGTCGCGGCCGTCGATGCAGGTCCCCGACGCCTGGATCCGGTGCTGGAACCCCACCACCGGGTACCCCGTGAAGAAGACGCCGTCGTTGGTGAACCCGTAGGCCTGGAGCTCAAACGTCGCCGCCGGCAGCCGCGCCGCCAGGCACCGGGCGATGTCGGTGCCGTTCTCCTCCAGCCGCTCCTCGGCGGCGCGGGCGGTGAGGAGCCCCAGCGTCGGCTGCGCTCGGAAGCCGATGTAGTTGTTGAGGCCGTTCCCCGGCGTGGAGACGTCGACGCGGTTGTCCTCGCGGTAGATGGCCTTGCCCTGCCGCGGCAGCCACGACACGTCGCCGAACTCGTGCAGGCCGCCCCACGCGGCAAGCTTCGCCGCCATGTCCTTGTCGTCGCGCGTCACGAACGTCACCGACCGCTTGAACTGCGGCTGCAGCTCCAGAGTCACCTGCACTTGCATGCAGTGCACACACATGCATCGACTCGTTATCGAGATCCAATCGATCTTGGATTTCTTTTTATGTCAACGCATTAGGTTGATCTACTCCATAAATAATCTAGCATGGTAATTGTCAATCAAACTTGTTTTTCACTTCAACTTTCGATCGTTCATGGATGGATGCATGGTACGGCGACACGCGTATATGCTGCAGTTAATCTTTACGGTACATGTGCGACATGCAGGGATGTTCACCGACGAGAAAAGCTAGTAGTACGGTGCAGTACTACCTGAGAGATGACGCCGAGGACGCCGAGGGAGACCTTGGCGGCGTCGAGGTCGGGGTCGCCGGCGGCGAGCTCCCTGACGACGGCGAACCCCTGGCTGGCCGGCGCGGGCGTGACGATCCTGAGCCCGACCACGTACTCGTGGACGGCGCTGCCCTTGCCCCACAGCGAGCTCCCGTGCGCGCCGGTGGCGAGCATGCCGCCGACGGTGAGGCCGTACCAGTAGGGCGAGTGAGGCAGAGCCAGGCCGGCGCCGGCGGCGACCTTGATCAGGTCCCTGAGCAGCATGCCGCTCTCCACCGTGAGCAGCCGCCGGGCCTTGTCGACGCTCACCGTCCGGTTCAGCCGCTCGGTGCTGATGATGGTGCCGTCGCGGCCGCCGGGGCAGGCTAGCTTCGGGAAGCTGTGGGAGTGGCTGGTCGCGACCTTGACCTTGCGCTTCGCCGCAGCCGCCGCCGCCACGGCGGCGACGAGCTCCTGCTCGGTGCGCGGGAACGTGGCGTTGGCGGCGCGGCAGATGGTGCGGTCCGGGAAGGAGCCGTACGTGCTGGTCACCGTGCAGTCCGACGTGCCGCGCGCGCAGGACACCGGGTCCGGCGGCGGGCTGCTGCCGGCGAGCCGGCTTAGTAGCAGAACGGGGAGGAGGAGGAAGAAGAGGACCCGCATCATGATTGTGCAAGCTAAGATGAGCTGCTTAGATGCTTGAGGCCTCCGCTAGCATCAAGGCAGAGACCTTAATAGATAGCTAGGGTCGGCCGGGGCGTTGAGACGACGGGGTACTGCAACTGGGTCGCCATTTGTTTTAGGCACGTTTGATGGTGTCGACAGCATGCGAGAATAGAGATCTGCTTCGTACCAAACCTCTGCGTTATGGTACTATCGGTCACCTGCAGACTGTGACTTTTTTTGCCCTCGATGTCATAATTTATTCGTACCAAACCCAGGACTCCCGGCGATGGTTCCTTCATTTCTATGACTAAGATTAACTTCTTCTCCACGAAGGTTTATTTTAGATTTGATCATGGGCCACCTGACCCAACAAACCCAATCCGACCCACCCAAAAAACCCAACCCGACCCAGTCAATATGTTGGGTGGGCGTGGGCCGATATTTATGACCTGATCTAAACCACGGGTCGGGCACGGTCCAAAATTTTTACCCAAAACCCGACCCAACCTGAAAATTGCACATAAAAATCCGAACCCGACCATGTGACGGGTCGGGCACGGGCTAAAAATTCGACCCGATGGTTGGCACGGGTTGGGCACGGGCAAAAAAAACCTAAACTAGTTGTTGATCCAACCGCCCATATAATTATTTACCCGAATCCAGTGAGAATTGATGACGAAAAGGATATCGAAATCTGAAAATGAGTACACCTTCTTTCTCTCTCTGTGATCGCCCAAGCCACTACCAACAGCTAGCCTCTCCAATGCTGAAAGCAACCTGTCACTCGTATCAAGCTCAAGCCGTCCACGGAAACGGATGCAGCATTTAAACCTACCGCTTGCTTGTTGGATGGTTCGTTCGGCTGATGACTTTGGAGCAGCAGCATTGCCAAGCCACATAGGTAACTACTACTATAGTACTATTATACCATCATCGTCACAAGACCAAAGGCCCATCAGCCCATGCATGGAGAGACTTTTTATAGCAAGCTGTTGCTGCGGTCTTACTTTTCAACAAGCAACTCAAAGCATTTAATTTGCTGAGATTGCCATGCATTCCTTCCAAAGATCTACTATACCACGAGCTAATTAAATATATATATCTTCGCCATTTGGGAATTGGTTAGGTCTCTACCTTGACTTATCTCATTTGTCTTTTTGTATTTGGTAAAGTTTTGTATGTCTTTACTGCATATTATTCAGCGATGATCAAGTTGCATGGGTTAGCGATGACTTGTACTACAATGGTTTGGTGGCATGTTCGCCCGTTATTAGTATATATTAGCGCTGAGAGATTAAGTAGGATCGTCTAGCTAGGTTGCCCCCTCCTTGCTGTGTCTCAACTGACGCGGCTGTCAACAAAAGGTCTGGATGGTGCCGTGCGACCTTGGGAAAAAACGGGGTTGCACACCTTGAAGCGTCACCTACGGCTTGCTTGTTGGATCCTTCATTCAGCTGAGATAGATGACTTTGGAGGCAGCAGAAGACCAAAGAACCATCCGCCCATGCATAGACTTTTTATGTTTGCAAAAGGTTAATTCTGAATGGCAATCGATCGCAAGGCGCTGCTGCAGCAACCCGGAGCAGTGGCGTTTTGGATTTTGGAGGCGGTCGATCTCCACGTGACCATCAGTACCAGCGTCTGGTGCGTCAGCATTCGCATCGGGATTCTCCTGCTTCTTGCCCGCTCTCCGTGTGCCCTCGCGCCGGCCAGGCGTCGCCGTTGGCCTCGCCACCTCGGCGTCTTCCTAGAGGTGGTGGCGAACTAATTAACGGCGGAGGTAGGCTAGGGCCTTGCACTTCTCCTCGAGTTCGCGGAGGTGGCCGGCCTCCTCTACGGCCTATCCGCTTATTTCCCGCTTATCGGTGAAAATAAGCGATAAGCCCACCCAAACGCCTGACTTCACTTGTAGAGAATTGACTTTCGATGTGCCTCCTTTTATCCCGGTTTAAAGTTAGCCCGAGATAAAAGGGGGTGCGCCACGGTAGGCAAAAATGGAGGGGAGAGTTAGTCCCGGTTGGTGATGGGACCCGGGACAAAAGGGTACGTCCACCAGGCGGGACTGGGAGCCTACCCTTTTATCCCGGGTGCCACCACCAGCCGGGATAAAAGGGGGGCCTTTTATCTCGGTTGGTAATGGGACCCGGGATAAAAGGTCCTTTAGTCCCGGGTACCATTACGAACCGGGATAAAAGGGGGGATAAAAGGCACTGTAGCCTCTTCTACCCTCACGCCAGTTACACTTAGCCAAAATTTCGCCAAGATCCCGCGCTCTGCTCCATCGCCGCCCGTCCGCCTCCCTTGCCCGCCGCCGTCGTCATCCCCCATTGCCTCGGCTATCGTCGTCCCGCCGCCCGACCGCCTCGCCCGCGCCCGGACAGCCTCCTCCTCCATCGTCCCGGCCCGCCTCGATTCTCCTCTGTCGCGCCCCCTCAACCTCGTTGCCGCCGGCCGCCTCCATCGCGGGGCCTCGTCGCCACCTCCGTCCTCGTCACCGCCTCCGTCGCGCGCGCCGTCTCGTCGCCCCTCGTCGCCGGCCGCCTCCGCCCGGCGTTTGCTTCGCTCCGTCCTCGCCTCTGCCGTCCCGCCGCCCCGGCCACCGTCGACCGCGTGAGGTCCGCCGGCAGTGGCGCCAGGAGTACCGCTCTTGCTGACGCAAGCCCACCGGCTTGCATCAGCAAGGGCCTTTTTTTTAGTTAGAAAATAAATAGAAATAAGTAGTAATTAGTTAGAAAATCAATAGATATTTGTATATGAGTTAGAAAATCAAATTAGTGGTAATTAGTAGTAATTAGTAAGTCCCAGGTTACGAAGGGCTCCGCCTAGGTTAGAAATTAATCGTGTTTCGTCGTGGTTCATTCCTTCGCATAGGAGACGGTGGCTAATTTCAGAGACGTCCGTCCTCGCCTCCGCCTAGGTTAGAAATTAATCGTTGCCACGACCACCTCGCTCCGTCCCCGCCTCCGCCGTCCCGCCGCCCCGGCCACCGCCGTCCCAACCTAGGCACCGTCGACCGTGTGAGGTCCGCCGACACTGGCGCTGGGAACGAATTAGTTATAACATCAATAGAAATTTGTGTATTAGTTAGAAAATCAAATTAGTAGGAATTAGTAGTAATTAGTAGGAATTTACTAGAAATTCCAATAAATATGTATAAATTAGTAGAAATTTGGTAGAAATTCGTACAAAATACTACTAATTTGTTGAAATTTGTATAAACATTCCAGACTTTGTGGAATTCATGTTATTGTAAAATTAGTAGGAATTAGTAGTAATTTGCTAGAAATTCCAATAAATATGTATAAATTAGTAGAAATTTGGTAGAAATTCGTACAAAGTACTACTAATTTGCTGAAATTTGTATAAACATTCTGGACTTTGTGGGATTCATGTTATTGTAAAATTAGTAGGAATTAGTAGTAATTTGCTAGAAATTCCAATAAATATGTATAAATTAGTAGAAATTTGGTAGAAATTCGTACAAAGTACTACTAATTTGTTGAAATTTGTATAAACATTCCGGACTTCGTGGGATTCATGTTATTTTATGATTTCATGTATATACCCTTATGTACATATAACTAAGGCAATTTTTATGACTGTCATGTATGATTCCATGTATGTTTCAATCAATAGTTGAAATGGCAGACGACGAGACTGCAATGTATCTCATGGAGCAGATAATCGCTGGTGATGGTAGTGGCGACAACCTTCCACTATCGTACACCGATGAAGAGGGCACCCAGGCGGATATGTTCCTCAACATGTTCGCCGATGGGAATGAAGAGCATGAGCCCCAGCAACACCTTGCCGTGGCGGAAGGTTCCGACGAGGTATATATAACGAATCTTGTATTGTTTCACGCCACCGTTACTACTACGTACTAAATAACGAATTTTGAACTGTTAGCCCTCTAGATCGACGCAAGGGCAGAAGACCCGAGGTCGTACAAAGGTGATGGAAGGGAGGCTTGTCATCACGGAAGTGACAGAAGAGGGCAGGCCGGTTGCTCCCGAGAAAGTAGCAAAGAAGTTCGTGAGTCAGATCGGGGCAATCGTTCGGGACAACATGCCTATCAGCATCAGAGAATGGAAGGGCAGAAGGACTAATCCGTACACCCTCCCGGAGATAGAAAAGAATATGCTGTGGGAAGACGTCAAGAGACATTTCACATTCCCCAAAGGATATATTGAAAAGGATGTGAAAGCGTGGACGCTGAAGAAGATGGCTACACAATTCCAGGCATTAAAGAAGATGCTGGATGCCCACTACATTAAGAAGGGCTGAACTCCAGACTTCAACGCGTGGCCAAAGTTGAGGGACCACTGGGAGGCATTTGTTGAATATAAGGGGAGTGAAGACGGTGTGAAAAAGATCCTGACCAACACTACAAATGCTAGTCAGAAGGGCTACCATCATCATTTGGGGCGAGGTGGTTATGGCACAGCAATTCCCAAATAGAGGAAGATGGAACAAGATCTGATCGAACAGGGAATCGTAACTGCAACTATTGAATGGCACGAACGATCAAAAAATTGGTATTACGCTCATGGAGGCTCCCTAGGCCAAGAGGATGGGACGTTGATTTTTAATGACATAATACGTGAGAAGGCCGAACGTCTTATGAAGAACATTGAAGATTCTAAGGCTGTGAGGTTGAAGGTGGACCGAGAGAATGGTGAGCTCACATTGGCCCTCGGTAATCCCGAGCATCCAGGACGTTGCCGAGGGTTCGGGGTCATTTCGTGGAAGTTTGCTTTCCGAGGTGACAGCGCATCGTACAGAAGCCGCAAGCGAAGAAAGGAACAGATCGAGGAGAACTGACGGCAAATGCTAGAATCCAAAGTGCAGGCACAAGAAGAAAGAATGTTGGAGGAAATCAATCGTCGAGTGGCCTACGCAGTTGCGGAGTTGGCCCAATCTGGAGTATTGCCGAATCCAAACTACACCAGCCCTTCTCAACGTTCTTGAGCAGTTGTGCTTCTACAGGGGTCCCTAAGGCGCAGACGCCCAGGTTACCCATGGAGGAGCAACGGTTCCCCGTGGATGCCATCACGCAACGCACCACATGTGAGCTGCATGCACCGGTCGGCAACCTCACTATTAAGGTATACTTATACATAATATTTATGCAATCTTGTCAGTTGATCCATGCCTCGTGATCGGAGTTTAATAACTTGTTTACTTCTGCTATATGTACAGGTAGCGTACGGGAGTGCGTTAGCAACCCTGGTGGGGCAGAGCAGTCATGGCATGGAGATTCCACCTGGCTATGCCAGCATCCGCGTAGAGAAAATTGTTGAAGGCCTAGAGCTCGACCTCCCGGGAGGTGACGGGGAAAGGACACTGGCATATGCGCTTCATGGGATCATTATATGGTGAAAACGCTACATCATTATTCCCGGCATGGAGCCATCTTCTCAGAGCTCAAGACCGCTCCCCGTAGATCCCCAGCAGCGACCTTCTCCTCATAGCTCGAGACCGTCATCTCCTGCACAACCTGCTCCAGGACCATCGCTTCCTGCTATATCAAGGTCTCCATCTCCACCACATCCTGGTGGTGGGAGCGACGACGACAATAACAACACCCCTCCCCGATCACTGTCGCCGGCACCAAGAGCAGCCCCCATGAAGGAACCTGCAGCACCACTAAAGAAGTCACGAGCACCGCCTCCCAAGCAAAGACAGAGAAAGAAGAAAACAAAAGAGCCTGAAGTGACTCGTAAGGAACGCTGGGAGGCAATAACTCATGTGGAACAGTGGGTAGAAATGCAACGAGAGGCCAGTGAGTGGTTCAAGAAACAAGCCGAAGAAAAAAAAGCAAGGGAGATGGAGCTACCGCCAGTAAATCGAAGAGATTTAAACTTTTTTATCAGGATGGAAGAAGGAGCCAAGAAAAGGATACCACTCTTATCAAACTATGAACGGGCTTTAGTAAAGGCTGATTAAAAGGACAAAAGGAAAGGAAAGTCATATTCCAGTGGTGTTGTCCCCGACCTCAGCCATTTATCAAAAAAAGATGCTCAAAGGGTAGTAGCAATGCCCTTGGATCAACAAGAAGAAGTATTGAAATTCATGCAAGAAACAGGTCTGGGACTTGATGAATGTTTAGGGCAAGTTGAGACGCCAACTGCACCGCCCCCTGAGCCGAGATGGCCTTATGAGCTAGGCAAACCTCTTGTAAGGCCTTCGTTGGTACGGAAGCTATCAACAAAGATGTACGAATTCCATCAATGGTACATGATGGCCTCTGCCGACTCGAGGGAGATGTTCAGCTTGAAGGTAAAACCGATAGATTTTTACGGCGAAGGCGAGAAAGTGCTGTGGCTAGACTTCAAGGATATATACAAAGTGTACCATCATGATGCCCTGGACGTCTCTCTGATCAGCGCTTGGGTTCTGTAAGTGTCCGTTTATCTCTACATGTAAATTTTGGCGTGCGTCACCATACTAACTTCGTCTTCCATTTTATGTAGGATGCTAATTCAGATGTGCCGACGAGAGACGTACCTACATATAGGCTTCATGGATCCATCTGTAGTTAACCAAAAACAGATACAATTAGCGCCGGAAAAAACCTTGGTGGAAGTATACAATTTCCTAGACAAACAAACATTCAAGGATTTCATACTACTTCCATACAACTTCAAGTAAGTGTGTGTATACCATCTACTTTCGTTGTCTTTTTCCTTATCTCTACATGTTAGTTAGCTCTAATATGCATGAACATTTTACGTACGCAGCTTCCACTTGATCCTTATTATAATTGAGCCTGAAAGAAGCCACGTCACTATCTTCGATTCGTTGAGGAAAGATCCGGTGGAGTACCAAGACATGCAAGACATGCTAGGCTTGTAATAATTCTGAACCTTTATCTCTATGCAAAAGTTTGTTTCCTAAATTTTATCCCTGTTACACTATATCATTCATTATTCTAATTCTCAGCGCATGGAAACAATTCATAAGGACACACAAAGGTCCATTCAAAGAAAAACTTACATGGAACACAGACTTCCCAGTACGTATGAAGTCTGCACATTTATTACATTGTATAACACGAATATTTCATAACTTATTTTTTCCGCACTGAAGTGCTTAAGACAGGAACCCGAGAATAATCTATGTGGCTACTACATCTGTGAGCACATGCACAGTTTTATGGAACCCAAGGGACTAAAGATGACGCCGCACAACTTTAAAGTACGTAAAATAAAACTATTACTAGTTAATTATTTTCTAGCTTCTTATATTTATTTATTCGTGTAACATTCACAAATTTCCAAATTATAGATGTTAAATGTTCAACAAGGATTCTTGAAGGAAGAAAGAGTAGCGGCAATATGTGAAGGTCTCATTGGATTCCTAATGGACGAGGTGGTAAATACAAAAGGAGAATTTTATTACGATGGATGACAATTAGACGCTCCGAGCAGCAACACCTCGACGGGAAGATTGTAGATATATAGTTTGATATATTTGTATATATAATATACGCTAATTATGATCGATTTGTACTAGTTGAATTGTGTATATGAATTGTGTATATATATAGTAATTGTATAATTACAAATTTTATTCGTTTAAATACTAGTTGATTTCATTCTAAAAAAATCTCAACTACTAAAGGTGAACAAAAGGGCCGCCGCCACGCAGGGTGCCATGCAGGGCGCCATTTAGTCTCGGTTGGGAAACCCAACCGGGACTAAAGGGGCACCCTTTACTCCCGGTTGCTTTTACCAACTGGGAGTAAAGGGCCTATCCCGCACCTGGCGTGGCAGGCCCTTTAGTCCCGCTTGGTGACACCAACCGGGACTAAAGGGTGACCTTTACTCCCGGTTGAAAGACTCGGGACTAAAGACCCCCTCCTTTTGTCCCGGTTGGTTTATCCCGGATGGATTTTCGGGAGATATGCACCCTACCAACTGGGACTAAAGGCCAATTCTCTACTAGTGCTTATTTCCCGCTTACCACCCAAGCCGCTTAGCCCACAATCTAGAAAACAACTAGTGCCCCGCTCATTCTCTACGCGGTCTCGAGGCCGCTTCTCGGGCAAGCGAAGCTCTTTTCCCCCGATACCCTCACCCGTCCACCACCTGCCGTTTGCCGCTCTCCGATCGGTGCCGGCGCCGGCTACATCTCCGTCCGTCGCCCACCTACCTCCACCGCTTCCTTGCACAAATCCCACCCAGATCCCATCGCCGCCGGTCGCCAGCACTCTTGCCTAGATCCCGTTGCCGCCGGTTCCGTTCGCCACCCGCCGTTGGCCGGCCCTGCGCTTGGCCCCTGCTGCTTGGCCTCCGGCCGCCCCTGCGCTTGTCCTTGCGGAGTGCTGGCCGTCTGCTGCTGAGTGCTGGCCGTGCGCCCCTACGCTTGGCCTCCGGCCGGCACTGCTGCTTGGCCTCCGGCTGCCCCTACTGCTTGGCCGCTGCGCTTGGCCTTGGCGGAGTGCTGGCCGTGAGTGCTGGCCGTCTGCTGCTGAGTGCTGACCGTGAGCAGCATTTGAGCTGGCCGTGCATGCTGTTGTTGTTGTTGAGAAGGAGCTATGATATGGGTGCATTGCATGATGTTATTGTTGTCGTATGGTTTTGTGATTCGTCGTTGTACTCATGACGGATGTTTCCATATAGAAAATGAGCTATTATCAGCCTCAGGGGCATTTAGGTCAATTTACCAGCCAGGACAGACAATCGACATAAAATAATCAGGATTGCCAAACACCTAGCTTATTCAGACTGCAGATTCTCTAGACAACAGTCTTATCAAATAAGCATGCTTGCCAGATAAGCGAGTTCCAGAAAAGCGTATACAAAAAGGACCTACGTCGCCCCACCGGCCTCCAGTTCCTCCCTCCTGTAATCGCCCTGCGCTGCGCCGACCAAGGTGGTCGCTGCAAAAGCAAAATTGCGGATCCGATTTAGGAGGTTTTCTGCAAATATTTGGATCGCGATTAATAATCGCGATCTGACTAAGGGGGGTATATGTAAATACTTGGATCGCGACCAATTTAGGAGGTTCCGTGAAAATATTTGGATCGCGATTAATGTTCGTGATCTAATTCAGGGGTTTGTATGTAAATGTTCTGCCCGTGCCGGCGAGGTCGCCATGGCTCTCACCTCCTGCCGCCGACGGCGATGACCGCCTCCTCGTCGCTCATCGACTCATTGTCGCTCAACTCCATGTCTCTCATCCTCGCCTCCCAACCAAACCCGCCGCCGTTACATCGCCCCGGCCTCTCCTCCATTGGAAGTGGATGGTCCCATGCTCCCGTTCCCCAATCCGCGCCCCAATTCTCACCCACCTCCTCTTCTTCCGCTCCAGGCGAAAGACCTGAAGCACGAGACACCTCCGCCTCCGCGAGGAGCTCAAGTTCTGTTGTGTTGTAACTGTGCGGTTGAAGGAGGAGCGATGGCGAGTGGTGATCGATCTGTTCCCATGAGTAACTTGATTTGTCGGTTTTACTGGCATTTTACTGAAACCTGAACTTTACATTTGGGAGTTCTTTAGATAATGATACACCTTTGGAGTTTGGACTGCACTGCTACTGCAAAATACAACAGAAAATTTTGGAGAATAGCTCTCTGCTTCCAGATTCAGTTTACCATAGGAGTAGGACATTCAGTTGTCTGAAATGTAGTTTCAATTTTTCCATTTTGCAGCTTTCAACTGTGCGGATGAGATGCAGAAACTTGGCTTGTCAGCTGATTTCCTGGGTGAAACTATCAGGCAGCATTTTCTCTAGACTAAGTTTCTATAATCTGCATGTAACTAGTATCACTTGTTCAAGTATTCCTAATGTTATTTGCTTGTGCATAGTGAAGCTTGCTCCTCATTTGCTACATTTTCTCAACAAGCAGTGGACTTCATTGGGTAAGCTACAATTGTGCTGTTATATGTTTAATTGCTCTTGAGCAATAGTCTAAGTTATGGATTCTGCTTGTTCAGACCCTAAAGAAAATGTGTGCGTTAACTTTCATCACTGAAGTGCATAGCATATTAGTTCTCAATCGTAAATTCATGATGAACTGCTTAAGTGTCAATGTCAACTAACCTAATGCCTGAATTAGTGCATACTAATGTGAAAGAAATTACTGTCAATGTCAACATACCTACAACCCAAATTCAGTTGCCTGCATCACATTACACTCCACTTTCACTGTTTTCTTTTTCCATGCTATCATGTTAACCTCTCAATACATACTTAAAGCATGCAGGATGAGATCTCAGAAATGTATTAGAACATGTGCTTGTGGTTGTATGGAATACTCAATATGTGATAAATGCATGTCAGATTATTGCACATCTTTTTAGTATAAAGTACTGTTATACCCAAGTGTTTACCAATTCAAGCAGGATATAATAGGCACCCGTAACCATCATGCATGTTTTAGCATGGCAAGGCAAAAACATGATGTTAAATGGATGTTAGTTATGTCAACGGTTTTATTGTCCACGGTTACTTCTTTGGCAGAGAAAGGGTGATCCTGAAACCTTGGTTTATCTTGTGCCATTTTCTTGTAGTTGGAATACGAGTTATGAAGTTACCAGCCTTAGCTTTCCTTTTTTTATGGTTTCTATTTTACAGATCAATAAATTTTATAAAAACTGCACTGCCATACCAGAAGAACATTACAAGAGTTCACACCGTTTCAAGATTTCTAATATTTAGATGAATGACAGGAATCTCTATTTATTATATCAGCTCCATGCATATTTGATTGAGACAACCATGAGAGTAATCATTTGGCAGTGCCTCCTTTCAGCTTCGCTGAAGAACATTTTATCATCAAAAGGGAAAAAGGAGATAGTTGAAGAGATAATTGATGGTTTAGAGACTTAAAAACACGTTTAATGAAGAGGAGCTGCATTGTCCCTGAAAAGGCTGGTTCTTCAGATTCAGGCAATACATACTTACTATACTCCTAATACATTTTCTACATTTCGGGTAGTCTGTACATATTCTTTGTGTGTGACGCAATGAGTTGTCCGAAGGTGTGTTTCTTGAAATGCACAGTGAACCTGACCTGTTAAATTGTTTTTGGTTTTGGGAAATTAAGTTATCTTGCTGTTGGTGCTTGGGCTGTTTTCTTTTGCAGTAGAGCACAAGGTGCTTGATGCTCCGAGGTTCATAGTACTGGTGTCATGTCTATCTTAAAGGAGGATGTTAAATCAAATCCATAGAGTCATTGTTCAAATTATCTGAGAGATATTGAAATGCTACTATAGTGTATTTTCCTTAACATTTCAGCTTGCAGCACATCAGGGAGGAACTAGATGTTTCAAATTTCGTCTTAACTAATAGAGCTCTCAGGAGTTTATGTTTGCTTTGAATACTGTCCAAGAATTAGCGTCAAGAACGTCTTAGGTACCATTTGAATACTGTCCATTGGAATTGGTACAGTAATGTTAAATTGGTTAGAGGCCTTATCATGTTTTGTTCTACATGGTTTCTCTGAATTGTGATTCATACTGATCAGATGTACTGCCTCCGTGGTCTTCTTTTCTTTCTCTGTCTCTACCTTTCTTTGTTACCTTTGGTAAACCTTGTGCTTAGTAAACTACAGTACAGTAAAATAGGATTGTTTAACTCTAATAAATCTGATATGCATTAACTAATACTAGTCCATCAACCCGTGCTCCCGCACATGCTAATACTTTTAGAAGTTATTGTATTTAAAAATTATTTAGAAATTAAACTCGTAGTTAATAATCAAAATTGTTTACCTACTACTCTCTTATTTTTCAATACTTCAATATAATACTTATATAGATGTGTACCTATATTTGTCCAGTTGTGGTTGATTTTTAATTAATAATTACTCAATGCACTTTTTCATCCATATTCATATTTTTTCCATTTTGCATCACACCTCCAATCCTCCATACATTATGTTTAGCATACAAATCAATATTTTTCATCGATTCCTCACATACATGTATAAATGGTCTAAATGGTGGCACTCATCATGTGTATATATTTTAACTTAGTATTTTTATATTAACAACGACATAAATAAGTAATTTAAAATAATATATCAGTTTACTTTTGACATTTCCGTATGATGCACATGAAGATAATTAGATTAAGATTTTGGTGTTTACTTTAGATTATTTTTAATAACGACATACGTGGATAATATAGATAAAATTTTAGAATGACATTTTAAGTTATGATTTATAATGATGTGTATTAGTAAATTGGATGAAGGTTATGGGGTTACTTTAGATTATTTTTTATAGTAGCTGAGCTCGATAATTGAAATATAGGTTTAGAGCTCATTTTTGAATATTTTCACAATGATAGTGGTGGGTAACTTTTTAAAAAATATAATAGATCAATGGCTATGATTATTAGAGTTTACAGGATTGGTGTTTGACGTTTTTAATTTTTATGAGAATTTGTCTCTTTTTTCTTGCTTGTCTCATAGGAACTAATGTGGAGCCTCCAATGGAAAAAAAAATGAGACTACATTGCTAAAAAACTATTACCATAAGCTCGCTCTCATTTGTTAAATATTCGAACACACAACACTTATGTAGATATATACTTAATATATTCATCTAATTGTGATAGATTTTAGATGATAGATTTTAGTTAGCATTTATAATCTTTAACTTTTCACTTTGCATAGCAGGTATGCGCTTGAATTTGTTTAATGAACCTTAAGTTTGAGATACAATTTGATAGAGTCGGAGTGCCCGATCTTTCGGTCAGTGAAAATAAATTCGACTTGGTGGAAGTAGAGCCTCACGATCCGACTACGACGAGCGAACCCGAAGCGCCAATGCAATCGCTGAACCAACTCCCTGTGGTTACCAACCTTGCCAGCGCAAGATTAGCCTGATCACGAAGATCGATTTCTGTCCGCAATTGAAGAACGAACAAGAAAAAGAGGCGAGCAATCTAAATATCACTCAAAGGTGGAGTTCTGAATCACACAAGGACAACGCGTATTTGCGCGTGTTCGAGAGTAGCTAAAGCTAGATGTAAAATAAAACTCAAGTCTGGAAATAAACATAGACTCTATCTAAATAGAGGAGAGGAGGGAACGCAGCCCCTAGCGGCCAAGAGGAGGCGTGCGACCAGGAGGGGCGCGCGGCAAGGAGGGGGGGCGTGGATGCCCTGACGCCCAACCCTAGGCGTCCACACATGGGCCTCCTGTTGGGCCAGCTTCTATTCTTCTGGGCCTTCATTCTTTAGTAGCATGATAAAGGTCAATTCTCTCGCACGGGCCCGGGTAATTGGCTTAGAAGGTGGCGCCTGGGGTGGAGGATCATGTGGCGCTGGAGAAGGTGTTGCTGGTGTAGATGTATCCGTGTTGTAGTTGGTGTCCTCGTCACAATTTTAGCATAGAAATCAATATTCTCATCACTTTATATCCTTATAAATGGTGACACAAATCATGTGTATAGACCTTAATTATTATATCGTATACCAATAGTGCAAGATATAGATGATTTAGAAACATATATTGTTGTATATTTTTAATTAAGGTTATTTGATTCAAACATAGAGTTACCTCATGTTATTTTTAATAATGGCATGTGTGAGTAATATAGATGCAAATTTAAGGGGTTACATTAAGTTTTTTTTAAGTAATAGTGGTAGGCAATTCAGTTGCAAATTAGGAGGTTATTTTAAATATTGTTTATAATGGTATAAGTGGGTAATTTTGATGAAGATTAGGGGTTACTTTAGTTTATTTTATATAATGGCAGAAGTGGGTAATTTATATATAGATTTAGAGGTTACTTTAGGCTATTTTCATAATGGCATAGGTGGGTAATTTTTTTAGAAAACATAATAGATCCAATGGCTATGATAATTTGAATCTATCGATTGATGGTTGGATGTTTTGTTTTTTTGTGAGAATTTTTAGGATTTCTCTCTTTTTCTAGAGTGTCCACCTAGAAATCCTAAGTGGTTTTACCTGGAGGCTTCAAAAGGAGCCTCCAATTAGTAATAGTAAGATTATATTGATATGTGTTCCTTCTATATTGTTCAGTGGTTTGCAGGATCAGCTGACTACTCATATGCACAGTTCAACGGTTCCTTAAGTTAGGAAACGAGGAGTTCATTAGTCATCGGATAATCGTTGCAGTTTCTCAAAAGATCTCAAGTATATCAGAAAGATTGCTTCTGTCTGACCCGTTTGATCAGAAAGGGTGTTGACTCATTAAACCAATATGGTTGCCCAGTGTATCGATTTTGACTTCATCATTACCCAGCGTATCCATTTTAACTCCATGATTGCCGGTGTATCCATTTTAACTCTCAATTAAGACCAAATAGTTGACTTCATCAGTGCTGAGCTATGGATGGAAAACTAAGCACTTGGGGCTTATTGCTGATGCATAATGGTTGTTATGTTGAATGTGAGGCTGTAACTGTGCTAAGATACAGTCGATTATCTGCTAATGTGCTGTAGTTTCTGCTAAGATACAGTCGATTATCTGCATGGTAGTCTTTTCTTTATTTAATTTTTTCGTCATCAATGTTTACCCAAAACAAGCTAGATTGTGATATATCCAGCTGAACAGTTTGGAATGCATTGGTCAAGAATATGATTGACTCCGCGGCCACCTTCTCCACGAAGTTCTCCCGCCGCGATCTCCAATTGACCATCAGCACCGGCGTCTCTGCCGCACCAGCAATTCAGCATTTCGTCGGGATTCATCGTCGCCGCGGTGGCGCGCCATAACCCGCATCTCGGCCGCCGCTCTCGCCGTGCCGATGAACAAGGAATAATCCCAGCAAGCCTCCCCAGCGGCAGCGTACGGCGGCGTAATCCGAAGCACGGTGCCGCCTCCCGTGCTCTTCTCGTCCGCCGGCAAGGCAACGCGCCCCTCCGTTTCGTACTCGTCGCCGTCGGCCTCGTCGTCTGGTGGCGGAGGAATGCTTTGAACTTCCACTTCTCCTCGACTTAACCGAGGTTGTCGGCCTCCTCTACGTTGCCGCGCCGTCGTCCAGTTCCTCCCTCCGGGCTCCGGCGCTCGCCGTGCCCCTGCGCCGGTCAGGGTGGTCGCTGCAAAACTGTGGTTCCATTTCAAGGGGGTTCTATGCAAATATTCGGATCGCGATTAATAGTCGCGATCCAAATCAGGGGGTTACATGTAAATATTCCGCTCGCCCCACCGAGATCGCCGTGGCTCTCCCCTCCCACCGCCGCCGGCGACGGCCGGCCGCCTCCCCGTCGCTCATCGACTGTTGCCGCTGAAGGCTGCACTCGCCATGTCTCTCGTCCACTACAACCGCCTTCCCACCAAACTCCCCGTCGCCCCCGCCTCTCCTCCATTGGGAGCGGAAGCTCCTCCAATGAAGCCTTACGCGCGCTCGACCGCCCACTGACGCACCCTTACTGCTGCCTGTAACGCCTGTTGCAGGTTACCATAGGAGTATGAGATTCAGTTGTCTGAACTCTGAAGTGTAGTTTCATTTTTTTTCCTCATTTGGTAAATTTCAACTGTGAGGATGAGATGCAGGAACTTTCCTTGTCAGCTGATTTCCTGGTTGAACTATCAGACAACATCTTGTGCTGAGTGCACTATAGCAGAGTAAAGTAGGATTTTTTAACTCTAATAAAAAATCTGATAGGCACTCACTAATATTATATTGATTTGTTTTCCTTCTATATTGTTCAATGGCTTGCAGGATCAGTTGACTGTCATATGCACAATTCTGTGAGCAGCATTTGTTCTGTATGTCAGGAAACGAGGAGTTCATTGGCCATCTGATAATCATTTCAGTTTCTCCAAAGATCTCAAGTACAATATATCAGAAGGACTGCTTCTGGTTGACCCGTTTGATGATACTTTCCCTGACATGCATGGAAATATATTCATTCCTAATGTAAGTTGCTCTTGTATTCATTCTGAGTTAGATTACAATAAGAGGGTGTTGACTCACTAAACCAATGTGGTTGCCCACTGTACCTATCTTGACTTCATGATTGCCCAGAATATCCATTTTGACTTCATGATTGCCCGGTGTATCCATTTTAACTATCAGATAGGTGTAGGAATTAGAGGTATTTTACGGTTCATTTTAATCTGAAATATAGAATAAAACATGACAGTTAAGATAATATAAACAGGAACATGATCCATCATTGTATTTGCAGTCAACATAAAGCATGCAGTAGGTACTATGAAACATAAGAATTGAACGATAAAGTTCAATAGGAAATACCCAGAGGCGGGAACGGTTCCGGAGGAACCGATTGCGCCGTTACTCGACATTGCTAGTCAACGTTGTTCGATAGCCGTTCAGGAGTTGATGTAGTGCAGAACTGAAGCAGTGCAGATGCGTCACGAGGAAGTAGTCGTAGACGAACAGTGAGCAGTCGCGCTCCCCAAAAACTTGATCGCCCTTCTACTCCTCTGGTGCAGAGTCTCTGGTGAAGAGCGCAGCTTCGGAGGCCTGCTCTTCCGGCGAAATCTGTGCACACAGATTGCCAGAACGGAGATGACAGAAGCGCAGCACAGCAGTGGACAAAAGCTCTGGTGGTTAGTGTTTCGCCTATGAAAGAACGAGAGGCAGCCTCACACTTATAGGCAGCAGAAGACCTTTGGATGTCTAGGTTAATGCAGCAGTTTCTGGTAACTGCCAGCCATTAGCAGTCGTTAGTTACTAGTCACTTGAATCGTCAGTTACCAGTTACTAGTCACTGAATGAGTCATCAGTTACTAGTAATCAACCGTGACAAAAAACTGCAAAAACCTGACAAAGCCCAGGCCAGCCCACGCCTCGCCTCGGCACGGCTCGGCGAGCGAGTGCGCGCGCGTGTGGCATCCTGTTATCCCTTTATCAACTTCTCAACAGGTGCAGCACAGCTTCACCATATAAGTTGGTTAGGGACCCTCTCAACTTCCAAGTTGGTTTTAACCTTTTTGTAACTACCACCACTAATGGGCCTTGGGATTTATTTGATTAATTAAGTAATTGGGCCTGCCCAATTATTCTAACAATCCCCACGAAATTCCAAGGCTCATTTGGGAATTTGTTCCACTGTTGTTGAATATACCAGAATTTTGATGGAGACCTGAATAAGGTTGAACATCCACCTAGAACATAAGCTACATTTGTCCACAACTAAACAATGGACTATGCCTTGAATGTCAGTTTTGTGCGAACAAGTTTCACTTAAGTCCTTTACTGATACTAGGCTGCAAAATGCACCTCCTCTGATTGAAGCGTATAAGTCATACTTCTTGGCCTTTCATGAGTCTCTAGAGATTACCCAATCTCATAGACTGTGACTAGCAGTCAAACTCATATAGGTGTGTTCCTTAAAAGATGTTTCTGCAGATTAACATCTTTGCCTAAACCTTTCGGATCACATTAAGGTATTTACCAACCTGCCATGCAGAATTAGGAGAGAATGCATCTCTAATGGAGTAGGTTAGTACAATAGTACTCTCCTTCTCAGTTAGTCAAATAGCTTGTTTCACCACTATAGTTCACGGGACCTCCGATCAAATAGAATAGGTTACCACTATGACTTAACTCTCATGTGGGTCTCATTCCCAACTCCCTCGATGCCTCGTCTATCACAATTCGTGAAAGACCTTTAGTAAATTGATCTGCTAGATTTTTAGCTGTTTGGACATAGTCCAGTGCTATCACTCCGGAGTTTCTCATTTTTCTGACAGACTTCAGCCGCCTTTTCACATGTCTAGATGACTTCATATTATCCTTGGAATTGTTCACCTTGGCAATCATTGTTTGATTGTCATAGTTCATTAGAATAGCCGGTATTGGTTTCTCAACCACCGGCAAATCCAACAAGAGATCTTGAAGCCATTCAGCCTCAATTGTGGTGGTATCCAGTGCTGTGAGTTCTGCTTCCATTGTTGACCTCGTTAAGATGGTCTGCTTGCAAGACTTCCAAGAAACAGCGCCACCTCCAAGTGTAAACACATATCCACTTGTGGCTTTTATCTCATCAGCATCTGATATCTAGTTTGAGTCACTATACCCTTCCAGTACCCTAGGATACCCAGCATAGTGAATTCCATAATTCGTTGTGCCTATTAAATAGCGCATTACTCTCTTAAGAGCATGCTAATGATCATCTCCAGGATTTGAGACAAATCTACTGAGTTTGCTTACAACAAATGAGATGTCAGACCTCGTTTCACTAGCTAGGTACATCAGTGAACCAATGATTTGAGAATATCTCAACTGATCCCTTGCGATTCTACGGTTTTTCCGCAATATCACACTGGAATCGTAAGGCGTGGGAGCAGACTTGCAGTCACTATAACCAAAGCGACTCAAGATTTTCTCCACATAATGGGATTGCACAAGTGTTACCTCACCATTGCCTTCTCTCAGTAGTTTAATGTTCAAAATTACATCAACTACTCCCATATCTTTCATCTCAAAACTTTAAGACAAAAACCTTTTAACTTCCTCAATCACATTTAGATTAGTACCAAAGATATGTCATCAACATACAAACATAAGATCACACCTTCTCCCCCACCAAAATGATAGTACACACACTTGTCGGCTTCGTTCACAACAAAGCCAGCTGACGTGAGAGTCTTGTCAAACTTCTCATGCCATTGCTTAGGAGCTTTTTTTATGCCATACAAAGATTTTAATAACTTGCACACCTTTCCTTCATGACCCTCTACTACATAGCCATCAGGATGATCCATATAGATTTCCTCATCCAACTCTCCATTAAGGAAAGTTGTCTTAACATCCATCTGATGGATGAGAAGACCTTGTGAGGCAGCCAAGGATAGTAGTACTCGAATCGTGGTCAATCTGGCAACAGGCGAGTAAGTATCAAAGTAGTCTTCGCCTTCTTTCTGGGTGTAACCCTTAGCCACAAGTCTTGCCTTGTACTTTTCAATAGTACCATCAGGCCTAAGCTTTTTCTTAAACACCCACTTGCATCCTACAGGTTTGCACCCGTATGAACAATCAACAACCTCCCAAGTTCCATTAGACATTATGGAATCCATCTCACTTCTGATTGCTTCCTTCCAATAGTCAGCATCAGGAGATCCATAAGCCTCAGCAATAGTTTTTGGAGTGTCATCTACAAGGTACACAATGAAGTCATCACCAAAAGACTTTGTAGTCCTTTGTCTTTTACTCTTTTGAGTCCTTTCATTATCATCCTTCTCATGATTCTCCTCAAGTGGTTGTTCAAAGTGTACTATTGTATCATTACGTTTAGAGGAATTAACAGATTCATAACTAGAGTTGCTAGATGTTTCTTTCATAGGAAAAATGTTCAAAGAATGTGGCATCTCTGGACTCCATGATTGTACCAACATGCATGTCCGGTACTCCAAATTTAATTATCAAGAATCTATATCTGATACTATGAAAAGCATAGCCTAGAAAGACAAAATCAACCATTTTTGGTCCGAGGTTGCACTTCTTAGCAATTGGTACAATAACCTTTGCCAAGCAACCCCATGTACGCAAGTATAAGAGTGTTAATCTTTTATTTTCCCATTCCTCGAATGGAGTTTTCTCTTTGTTTTTCATTGGAACTCTGTTAAGAGTATGACAAGCAGTCAACATAGCTTCACCCCACCATTCCCAAGAAAGTCTAGCAGTCTCTAACATGGCGTTAACCATCTCAGTTAGAGTACGATTCTTCCTTTCAGCCACTCCATTTGACTTAGGAGAATAAGGTGGTGTTCTTTCATGAATAATGCCATGTTCCTCACAAAACAAATTAAACTCATTTGAAAAATACTCTCCACCTCGATCCGATCGAACACGTTTTATCTTCCTCTCAAGTTGATTTTCAACTTCGGCCTTATAGATCTTGAAAAATTTAAACACCTTATCTTTTGATTTAAGCAAATACACATAGCAGTATCTAGTAGAATCATCTATCAAAGTCATGAAATATATCTTTCCACCTTTAGTCAACACACTGTTCATTTCGCTCAAGTCCGAATGAATTAATTCTAAAGGTGCCAAATTTCTTGCCTTGGCAGCCTTGTGAGGCTTGCGGGGTTGCTTAGATTGCACACACACTTGGCACCTAGAATTTTTGACCAAATTGAATTTCGGAATTAAACTCATACTAGCTAGCCGCAACATACAACCAAAATTAACATGACAAAGTCGTGAATGCGAAACATTTGACTCATCGTCACCACACACATGATTCACAACTTTATTACAAGAGTCCGATAAAGATAAATGGAACAAACCATCACAATCATATCCTTTACCAACAAAGGAGCCACACTTAGAAATAACACACTTGTTCGATTCAAACACCAACTTAAAACCATCCTTACAAAGAAGGGATCCGCTAACAAGATTTTTATTTATTGAGGGGACATGCTGCATGTTCTTCAGCCGCACGGTCTTTCCTGAAGTAAACTTCAGATCGACCGTACCAACACCACGAACAGCAGCACCTGAGCCGTTCCCCATCAACACGGATCCAGTCCCTGTGACCTGGTAAGAAGAAAACAAAGAAATATCAGCACACACATGTATATTAGCTCCTGTGTCAATCCACCAATTTGGTAAATGACAAACTGAGAGAACAAAAGCATGACTACCATACCCTAATGTTCCCTTCTCAGCATCGCTAATAACAACATTAGCAGACTTCTTCTGCCCATGTTGCTGCATGTCCTTGCGATCCTTGCAATCCTTGGCCCAATGGTCAAAACCACCACACACAAAGCACTTTCCCTTGTTGTTCTTCTTTTTCTTAAAGTTAGTAATCTGAGTAGACTTGTGCTCAACTTTTGCTTTTCCCTTATTCTTGTGGGATTGGAAGTTCCTTTTCGCACCATATGGGCACTATAACCTCCCTCATTGCCACGCGCACGTGAATCCTTTGCTCTCGCCTTTTCTTCAACATCAAGAGTGCCGATAAGACCAGCTACAGTGAACTCCTGTCTCTTGTGTTTTAGAGTAGTAGCAAAGTTCCTCCATGAAGGAGGCAATTTGGCAATGATGCCACCGGCCACAAATTTATTCGGCAGCTCACACTTGACATTGACAAGATCCTTTGCAAGAGCATGTAACTCATGAGCCTGTTCAACTACAGAACGGTCATTGACCATCTTGTAGTCATAGAACTGCTCCATGATATACAACTCACTCCCTGCATCGGATACTCCAAAATTTGCCTGAAGTGCATCCCACACTGCTTTGCCAGAGGGAAGCTGCATGTATGAATTAATCAAGTTCTCAGCCAGAACACTGATCACAGCCCCTTTGAACAAATTGTCAGCAGACATATACACACTATCCTCTGCAGAGGTGTGCGGTCCCACAGGACGCTCTTTGGTAATGAACCACACGTTCATAGCCGTGAGCCATAACTCGAGTCTGCCAACCCATCTCTTGTAATTCGTTCCATCAAATACATTCGGTTTCAATTGTGCAGTAAAGCCAACCACCGAAAAAGCCCTATCAAGTTTTTGGATTGTAGGAATCAGAGGCATTTTACGGTTCATTTTAATCTGAAATATAGAATAAAACATGACAATTAAGATAATATAAATAGGAACATGATCCATCATTGTATTTGCAGTGAACATAAAGCGTGCAGTAGGTACTATGAAACATAAGAATTGAACGATAAAGTTCAATAGGAAATACCCAGAGGCGGGAACGGTTCCAGAGGAACCGATTGCGCCGTTACTCGACATTGCTAGTCAAGGCTGTTCGATGTAGCCGTTCAGGAGTTGACGCAGTGCAGAACTGAAGCAGTGCAGATGCGTCATGAGGAAGTAGTCGTAGACGAACAGTGAGCAGTCGCGCTCCCCAAAAACTTGATCGCCCTTCTACTCCTCTGGTGCTGAGTCTCTGGTGAAGAGCGCAGCTTCAGAGGCCTGCTCTTCCAGCGAAGTCTGTGCACACAGATCGCCGGAACGGAGATGACAGAAGCGCAGCACAGCAGTGGACAAAAGCTCTGGTGGTTAGTGTTTCGCGCATGAAAGAATGAGAGGCAGCCTCACACTTATAGACAGTAGAAGACCTTTGGACGTCCAGGTTAATGCAACAGTTTCTGGTAACTGCCAGCCATTAGCAGTCGTCAGTTACTACTCACTTGAATCGTCAGTTACCGGTTACTAGTCACTGAATGAGTCATCAGTTACTGGTAATCAACCGTGACAAAAAAACTGCAAAACTTCGCACGGCACGGCACGGCACGGCTCGGCGAGCGAGCCGCGCGTGCGTGGTATCCTGTTATTCCTCTATCAACTTCTCAACAGGTGCAGCACAGCTTCACCGTATAAGTTGGTTAGGGACCCTCTCAACTTCCAAGTTGGTTTTAACCTTTTTGTAACTACCACCACTAATGGGCCTTGGGATTTATTTGATTAATTAAGTAATTGGGCCATTATAAATTACCCACCTTTGCCATTATATAAAATAAACTAAAGTAACCCTAATCTTCATCCAAATTACCCACTTATACCATTATAAATAATATTTAAAATAACCCCTAATTTGCAATTGAATTGCCTACCACTATTACTTTAAGTTTGAACCCTTAAATTTGCATCTATATTACCCACACATGCCATTATTAAAAATAACATGGAGTAACCCTACGTTTGAATCAAATAACCTTAATTAAAAATATACAACAATATATGATTCTAAATCGTCTATATCTTTCACTATTGGTATACGATATAATAATTAAGGCCTATACGCACGATGTATGATGTGTGTCACTATTTATAAGGATATAAAGTGATGAGAATATAGATTTCTATGCTAAAATTGTATCTTAAACTTAGGGTTTATTAAACAAATTCAAGCGCATACCTGCGATGCAAAGTGAAAAGTTAAAGATTATAAATGTGGTTGAAAATATTATAGAGTAATTACTAACCATTTATAAGGATATAAAGTGATGAGAATATAGATTTCTATGCTTAAATTATATCTCAAACTTAGGATTCATTAAACAAATTCAAACGCATACCTGCGATGCAAAGTGAAAAGTTAAAGATTATAAATGTGGTTGAAAATATTATAGAGTAATTACTAACTAAAATCTATCACAATTGGATGAAGATATTATGTATATATCTACATAAGTATTGTATTCGAATATTTAACAAACGAGAGGTAGCTTATGGTAATAGTTTTGTAGCAATGTAGTTTTATTTTTTTCATTGGAGACTCCGCATTAGTTCCCACGAGACAAGCTAGAAAAAAGAGATAAATTGTCATAAAAATTAAAAATATCAAACACCAATCCTATAACTCTAATAATCATAGCCATCGATCTATTATATTTTCTAAAAAGATACCCTCCACTATCATTGTGAAAATATTTAAAAATGAGCTCTAAACCTATATCTAAATTAGCGAGCTCAGCTATTATAAAAAATAATCTAAAGTAACCCCATAATCTTTATCCAATTTACTAATACACATCATTATAAAGCATAACTTATAATGTCATTCTAAAATTTTATCTATGTTACCCACGTGTGTCATTATTAAAAATAACCTAAAGTAAATACCTAAATATTAATCTAATTATCTTCGTGTGCATCATACAGAAATGTCAAAAAGTAAACTAATATATGATCTAAATTACCTATTTATGTCATTGTTAATATAAAAATACTAAGTTAAAGTATATACACATGATGAGTGCCACCATTTAGACCATTTATACATATATGTGAGGAATCGATGAAAAATATTGATTTGTATGCTAAACATAATGTATGGAGGATTGGAGGTGTGATACAAAATGGAATAAGTACGAATATGGATGAAAACGTGCAGAGTAAATATTAATTAAAAATCAATGACAACTGGACAAAGATAGGTACATATCTATATAAGTATTATGTTGAAGTATTGAAAAATTAGAGAGTAGTAGGTAAACAATTTTGATTATTAGTTAGGAGTTTAATGTTTAAATAATTTTCAAATACAATAGCTTCTAAAAATATTAGCTCGTGTGGACTAGTGGTCAAGAATTATGATTCAAGCCTGTATGCTTGAAACTTTTTTTTTTTGAGGAACCAACGTGGGGAACAAGAGCCCACCTAAAATTTGTATTCCATCATCAGGCCAAATCCAGTTGTTGTGAGCAGGTGCGGCGCTCGCTGAGATAGTACAGCTTTTGCCTTAACGGGGCAAGGCAAAGCGGTCTTGGAAAAGGAAAAGAAAAGAAAAAACACAGAAAAATGAAGAAAAGGGGAGAGAAACACTGAACTGAAACAATTCGCAAGCCCGATGTCAAATTTTTGAAGGCACGTAAATTGGGTGCCAAATTCTGAAAGACCTGCGAATTGAGACCCAAATACAGAAATCTCTCCCATTATTGTCGCTCATCAGGTGATGTCGTTGTCCATTATAGATAAGAGAACTGTGCAAAGTTCAGTTGTGAAGGACCGATTCCAGACTGATGAATCAAATCATGCATCCACCATGATAATTTCAGAATGAAAAATGCATACTGATTATTGTAGTTCAGTAATACTTCATTTTGAATTAGTCACTAGTCAGTGAATTCTAAAAACTACTGCAGCAGTAATACTTTGGAGCGGCTGGCTTGGCCCTGGACGGAGGTTGCTGACGGGCTGCCGCCCCGCCCACCTGCTTAACGAAGTTCTCCTTGATGGCCGCTCGCCGTGCCGGTGAACAAGGAATAATCCCGGCCAGCCTCCCAGCGGCAGCGTGCGGCAGCGTACGGCGGCGTACTCCGAAGGCATCGTGCCGCCGGGCGCGGTCGCAGACGTGGAGCGCTTCTCGAGCCCCTCCCGTCCGCCGGTAACGCGCCCCCGCCGCTTCGTCCTCGTCGCCGTCGACCTCGCCGCCTCGGCCTCCTCTTCATCGAGGTGGTGGTGGGCTGGCGGCGGAGGTAAGCTAGAGCCTTCCACTTCTACTCGATTTCTCCGAGGTAGTTGGCCTCCTCCACGCCGCCCCGCCGGCGTCCAATTCCTCTGATCCTCTCTCCGGTGCTCGCCGTGCCGCCGGCCAGGGTGATCTCTGCAAAACCATGGATCCGATTAGGGGGTTTTATGCAAATAATCGGATCGCGATTAATAGTCGCGATCCAAATCAAGGGGTCATGTGTAAATGTTCCCCGCCGCCATGGCTCTTCCCTCCCGGCGAAGGCGACGGCGAGGGCCGCCTCCTCGTTGCTCATCGACTGATTGTCGCTCTAGGCCGCACTCATCCACTGCAACCGCCTCCCCACCAAACCCCCCCGCCGGCGCCGCCGTTACATCGACCCCGCCTCTCCTCCATTGGGAGCGGAAGGTCCCCTGCTCCCATTCCCCAATCCGCGCCCCAACCAAGCCCAGCTCCACCCCTCACTCGCCTCCTCTTCTTCCGCTCTAGGCCAAAGACCTCAAGCACGGGATCCTCTGCCTCTGCGAGGAGCTCAAACTCCTCCAAGGTACGCCGTGCGTGCGCCCGCTGACCCACCGCGTTTGCTCGGCTCCAAAATGTTCGGATCGCGTGATCGATTTCTGCCCATTGCGGCCCCAAATGTGCGGAGGAGACGGAGCCGCCGGTTGTGTCATGCCGGTGCCACTTCTTCGACGGGTGCGGGGACCTGCCGCCGCCGCGGCCTGGAGTCGATGGTGAGCATTGGGTCGAATTTCGAATTTTGTGGCGGTTTTCCAGTACAATTTTAAGTTTCTGTTCTGTTGTAATTGTAACAGTGCAATGGCGTGTGGATCGATCTCTTCCTAGGAGTAACTTGATCGGACGGTGTTCTTGAGATTTTACTGAAACCTTAACTCTACAACATTTGTCAGCTCTCTAGATAACGATCTGGCTTTAGACTGCAGTTCTACTGCAAAATACAGCAGAGATTTGGGAGAATAGGCACTCTTACTGCTGCCTATTTCAGGTTACCATATAGGAGTATGATATTCAGTTGTCTGAAGTGTAGTTTCAATTTTTTTTTTCATTTTGCAGATTTCAACTATGAGGATTAGATGCAGAAACTTGGCTTGTCAGCTGCTTTCCTGGTTGAACTATCAGACAGCATCTTGGCCAGAGTAAATCTAATGTTGAATTTGCTTGTACATAGAGAAGCTTGCTCCTCATTTGCTACATTTTCTCACCAAGCAGTAGACTTCATTTTGGGTAAGTTACAGTTGTTCTGCTATGTGGTTAATTACTTTAATAACTAGTCCAAGTTATGTATTCTGTTTGTTCTTACCCTAAAGAAAATGTGTGTGTTGACTTTATCACTGAAATTCATAGAGCTCTGCATCTCAGGTTGGTATCGTATTAGTTCCCAATCGTAAATTCAGGATGAACTGCATGAGTATCTATGTCAACTTACCTGATGCCTGCACTAGTGCATACTACTGTCAAAGAAATTACTGTCAATGTCAACATACTACAACCTAAATTCGGTTTGCCTACCGTACATCGCATTACACTCCACTTTTACGGTTTCATTTTCCCATGTTATCATGTTAAACTCTCAGTATATACTTAAAACATGCAGGATGACATGTTAAGAATGCATGAGAACATGCGCTTGTGGCCATATGTAATACCCAATATGTGCATGAGAACAGGAACTAGAGCTTGCAATTTTCCCCTTAACTAAGAGAGTGTTATGAGGAGTTTATGTTTTCTTTGAATACTGTGCAACAAGTAACCTTGAGGACAACTTAGGTATCACTTGATGCCTACTCCATTGGAATTGGTACAGGAATATTAAATTGGTTAGATGCCTTATCATGTTTTCTTTACATGATTTCTCTAATTTGTGTTTTATATTGATCAGATGTGCTGCCTCCATGGCCTGTAGCTTTCTCTGTTAATCTTGTGCTGGCGTGTACTATAGCAAAGTAGGATTGTTTAACTCCAATAAATCTGATTTGCATTCACTAATATTATATTGATTTGTATTCCTTCTATATTTTTCAATGGCTTGCAGGATCAGTTGACTATCATATGCACAATTCTGAGAGCAGCACTTGTTCCGTAAGTTAGGAAACAAGGAGTTACATTGGCCATCTGATAATCATTTCAGTTTCTCAAAAGATCTCAAGTATATCAGAAGGATTGCTTTTGGCTGACCCGTTTGATTGATACTGTCCCTGACATGCATGGCAATATATTCATTCATCATGCATGCTATTCTTCTATTCGTTCTGATTTAGATTACATAGAAGGGTGTTGACTCGTTAAACCAACATGGTTGCCCAGTGTATCTATCTTGACTTCATGATTGCCCGGTGTATCCATTTTAACTCTCAGTTAAGAACAAACAGTTGGCTTCACTAGTGCTGAACTACGGATGAAAAAAAACTAAGTAGGGGCTTTATTTGCTGATGCATAATTGTTGTTATGTAGAATGTCAGACTTTAAATAGTCTGCTTAGGTGCTGGCAGAACCACCCAAGTTAATCCGGCTAAAGTGTACTCAACCTCGCCTCAAATGCGAATGGTCACTTTAATCGAATTAAAATAGTAGTCGGTCAGGTTTCACCCGATAAACCACTTGTCTCGGATCGAAACAAAGCATACTCACACGAAGGCGAGTCCAGAGATCACAACAATCCATATATTTCATTACAGGTCCCAAATTAAGTTATTATAACTAAGAGTTCAAATGCATAAAAATAGAGTTTCAGAGTTCAAGCAGCGGAAATAAAATGGTAGTCTAATGTCGATACAATTTACCATGGTGAAGCCTGCCATGATATCAATCACCACGTTCCTCGCTGATCGAGGACGGGTTCCACTCGACCGTCCATCCCGAAGGGAGTTGGGTCGGTCAAGTCAAACTGGCAACCATTTCCTCAAAATCAACATTACCTGAAAACATAGCCACCAGCAAGGCTGAGTATACCAATACTCAATAAGACTTATGACAGTGGTAACTACTCCACCGACTCCAAGGTTTTTTGGCTAAGAAGTTTGTTTTTGCCAAAAGCGTCTAAAGTAGGTCCTTACTTTCAAGTTTTAGCATCAAGTTCTAGTTGATTAACCATTCTAGGTAAGCACTTAGTCTAAGCAAGCATGGTAAACAAGCAATTTAATTCAAGCATCAGCATTAGTCCACATCCTTTGTTTCTCTTCTTACTCAGTGCAGAAGTGGGTTAAGCAGTCTCAAACTGTGAGAGGCAGACAATTCGAATCGAGTTTCTTAACCTTGCAAGGTGAACCTAAACCCACGACATAAGCGTACCACACCGGGTCCACATATGTCAGTCGTTCCCATAATCCCCAAGCACGTGGATAGGGCCCACTTCCCTTGGATACAATGCCCCACGGTCCCGAACGACACTGTACCGTGACTGCACTTGTACCCACATGATGCATTAGGGGAACTCAGTTCCAGAGAGAGCGGGGATAAAGCCACGCCCTAGTTCAATCAGGTACTAGGCTTCCCCATCCCATACTAGGTATGAGCTTAGTACTTTCAAACACTTGACCACAGCTCTAAACGCATTTCGACCTTACAACTTTCTTCTAGACAGAGAGTGCACTACACCAATTAAGAATATAATGCCCGGCCCTGCTCGTCAACCTTATGGTTTCAACATAAGTAAGTAGGCAACTCAACTCGCGAGTGACAGGAAATCACTCGACTTTTACCGAGTCCCTATTTAGCATTGCATCTACTCGACCTATCATACTAGTATTCAAACATAGGTACTTAGGATCATGCAACTAGGGTTTCAAACAACGCTTATAAACTTAATGCACAAACATAAGTAACAGAAGTATTGCATAAGCTTTAGAAATCAAGGTTATGCTCCGGCGCTTGCCTTCTTGAACTAGGTTAGTTTGCAGGTTGTTGGAAGCTTGACTGGGATCTTGCTCAGCCTCGATCTGGTGCAACTCCGCAGATGGTTCCTCCTCAGCTGCCGGGAGTAGTTCATAGGTTCCGTCGACGAGATTCGCTTCTACACGAGATGCATATGCAACAGTTCAAGGTTTCATGCTTTCATATGCATGATGTATTTCATGAATTATTGTAGAAGTGTAAATTGCATTTCGACCACATTCACCTGGACAAGAATTTAAACTTGATTTCTCGCAAAGTAAAGTGCGTTGCGATTTAAAACCTGGGCTTGATTTGATGGTGATTGTGTACACATATAAAGTTCTAACCACTTAAACTTCGCAAAAGAAAGGTGGGGGCATTTAGGGTTGCTCAACATTTATTTAGAAGGTTATCCTGTTTCTGAATATTAAACCAACCAACTTAGCATTTAAGCATTTACTATTCTACCCTTTCTAATTAACAATTATTATTACTCATTTAACTAGCTATTAAACTTGAAGAAAAGTTTCTGGGAGCATATGACAAGATATGGTTCTGAAATTTTTACAGAGGCTTTATAACCACATAAGTGATCTACTGTAAAAATTTGATATGCATTTGACTTTTGCAAAATTTACTAAAAACCCAAACAGTGTTAAATTGCAGAACATGAAGAAAGATTTTTAAATAGAGTTTCATCATCAGCGTGGCTCCACAAAATTTACATAAGGGTTACCAACACCAACAGAGGCTACCGTAAAATTTCCAGGATTTATTGAGGATGAAAACTATTTATCACATGAAAAGTACATTAAAACACATGTAGTTAGTTAATCAAGGTAAAACATGTACATTACAAAAAGCAAAGTATTTTTTTCTAGTTAGACATGCGCATCATTAGTCTAAGAAAATTAATTTCACATTTTTACCATTTTCCTACATTTTTCTACACCTTTTTAAAGTTTCAGCTTTTTAATCCATTTTAAAACAGAAAAGGTTATATACGTTTCGCGAGTAAGCCCCTGGATCTTTTGAAACCTTACAACGATACCCTAAGTTTGCATCTAAGACCTTGGAAAGATTTGGGATCAAGCAATTGGGTCTGTGGCTCGGCCGACGGCAGTCTGGCGCGATTCCATGGAGCGGCGGCGGTGTGGGGGTGAGGGGAGGCTACGTGTGTGAGGAGAAGCTCATTGAGGGTCAGCGGGCTGAGGAAGTTGTGGGCTGGGGGTGGTCGGCGGCGGGCTGAGGAAGTTGTGGGCTGGGGGTGGCCGGCGGCGGCCGTTCGCGGCGGAGCTACTCCTTCTTCGGTGACGATGGCGGCGGCGACGAAGAAGATCGGCTACGGGGTCGTGAAGGTAAAGTGGCGGTCGGGGTTGGCTCTGGGTGGTTAGGTGGCTGCGGGAGTGCTTGGAGGGGAGGGCTCCACAGGCGGCGCTACGGGCGGCGGCAGAGCTTCAGTGCAAGGATGGCGGGGCAGTGACGTCGAGGGGCGAGGGGTGGTTTTTATAGGCGCTGGAGGGAGCGAGGAGGGGCTAGGGGGCGCCGGGATGAGCTTGGGCCCACCGGGGAGCACGGAGGCGGCCAACGACTGGCGGAGGAGAGTAGAGGCGCTCGGGGTTGGTCGTGGCAGCGAGGGGGTGTGGGCGCGCGGCCGGTGAGTGGCGAAGAGGGATCCTGGCGTGGTGCATCCCCTTTGTCTCGCGCGCAAAGTGGCGGAGGCGGTGTGCTCGTGCGGTCGCTTCAGCGGCGTCATTGGCCGAGCGGCGACGGCTGGTGGCAGGCTTCGGCCGGGGCGCGTGGGCGCGCGATGGCCACTAGTCAGGGGAGATGCGGTGTGGGGAGGGGTGAGATTGGGCGGCACATGGTTGGGTGACACCGGGGGAATGTCCCATCCCATTGCTGGCAAGGATAGGCCGGCGGTGCTGCGCCAAGGGGTCGTCGTGATGTGGCGCGACGCGCCGTGCACGATCAGTATCGTGTGCATGCGCGTTCACGGTGGCGCGCGAGAGCAGTGTGTTTGGGGTGATTTTGCTTCAAATTTTTAATTGAAACTTCAAAATCTTCAAATACAAAACTTGTTGCCCAAACTCTACTCTACAACTTTTACAAAAGCCTATGTGTCAAAATCTGGCTAGTTTTTGAGATAAAGCTGTGCAAACTTTAGTAGAACGCCGGATATGGCTTGGTTTGAATTTCCCCCAATTTTGCTGAACTTTGATTCAAATTTTGAAAGTCTTCCACTCGAAATCAGCAAAAGCTCAAATAACAAAAGTTATTTATTTTCAAAATTTCTACAACTTTCATATTGGCCAAGAGTTAAGTTCTTATATAAAATTTGGTTTTTAACTTCTACCCCCAAACTAGTGCCTTTTAGGACATTTTCAACACTTAGAAAGTTAAGGTACATTTGAAATTTGACGAGTGGCAAATTTGAGTGTAGTGTGATTTGTTTGCTTAAACACTTGGTTACCTTGATTTGCTTCGCTAAAAACCAGGGATGTTACAGGTGCTATAGTTTCTGTTAAGATACAGCCGATTATGTGCATAGTAATCTTCTTTTTAGAAAAAGAAACGTCATCAACGTTTACCCGAAACAAGCTAATTGTGATATCTCCAGCTGCACATTTTTGGAATGCATTGGTCAAGAATTATGATTCAGCTTGTATGCTTGAACCCATTTGGCTTATCTGAACTCTGAAGTTTTTTCTGCCATCCAATACCATATCAGAAGACCAAACGCTGTTGCAGTGGTGCGCTGTCCCTGTGTTTAGATTAGAAAGACGAGATCGAATCAAGCAAACACAAAAAGGCAGATTTTGAATGGCTACACGATCGATGGCAACCCGTGATAATGACATTTTGGATTTTGGAGCACAGTTCGTCAACTGTAAATCTGTTATATGCTCCATTTTGGATTAGCGAATGATCAATACCGAAAACTTCTAGAGTAACACTTTGGAGCAGCTGGGCTGGATGGAAAGTTGCTGTCGATCTTCACGAGCCCCGACGCGGCGGCGATCTCCGCTGGGAGCTCGCCGGACATCCGGTTGTTGGACGCGAACAGCAACGTGAGGTTGGCGGCGCCGGTCACCGCCGCGGGCACGAGGGCCGGGCGTGCGAGAAGCCGAAGACGCCGGGCGGGACGTCGCCGTCCAGGTGCTTGTTGCTCACCCGGAACGGGAGCAGCGGCGAGCACGCCGCGTACGCCGCCGGGATGAGCGGCCCCGTCAGCAGGTGGCCGTTGGCGCCGGCGTACGGCGGCAGCGGCCCCGGCAGCTGGTTCTCCGACACCTCGATCACGTTCGGGGCCGAGTGCCGCCCGTGGTCGCCGGTGAGCTGGTTCCGGTACACGGACAGGATGTGCAGCTGCGTTGAGTTTCCGACCACCGCCGGGACGGAGCCCGTCGGCCGCCGTGCCCCTGCGCTGGCCAGGGGTGGTCGCTGCAAATTGTGGGTCCGTTCAGGGGGCTTTCTGCAAATAATCATGATCCAATTTAGGGGGTAAATGTAAATAGTTGGATCGTTTCGATGGAATCAAAAAGTCATATCTGGTAGAATCGTAACCGTAGAATACGAATCGAAATGCATACGTTTGTCTCGTACACTATGGGATGGTGAGAAGAGATATATTTTATCCCAGAGGGGGCTACAATTGGAGATATTATTGTTTCTCATATATCAATGGGAAATGCCCTATCTTTGAGTGCGGTCTGAACTATTGATTTACGTAATTGGAAGTAACCAATTAGATTTACGACGAAACCTAGAAATCGATCACTGATCCAATTTGACTACCTCTACGGGATAGACCTCAACAGAAAATTGTTCAGTAGTAAATTATTGACTCTAGAGATATGTTAATATGGAGAAGACAAAATTATTTGAAGCACGCACAGAACCAGAAGCGCCCCTTGTTTCAAAGAGAGGAGGACGTGTTATTCACATTTAATTTGATGGTTAGAGGTGAATTGAAATCTAAGCAGTGGTAATTAAGACCTTGAAATCTAAGCAGTGGTAATTAAGACCCTCCGGGTGAAAATAGAGATGTCTCCTACGTTACCCATAATATGTGGAAGTATCAACATAATTTCATAGAGTCATTCGATCTGAATGCTACATGAAGAACATAAGCTAGATGACGGAATGCGGAGACCTAGGATGTAGAAGATCATAACATGAGTGATTCGGCAGACTTAGATTCCTTTTCTATACACTCATGTGGTACTTCATCATACGATTCATATAAGATCCATCTGTCTAGAGATCGTCATATACATCTAGAAAGCCATATACTTTGGAAGAAGCTTGTACATTTTGGTAGGGCGTTTTTTGAGAAAAAAGAAGAATCTACTTCAACCGATATGCCCTTAGGCATAGCCATACATAATATAGAAATCACACGTGGAAGGGGTAGGCAATTAGCTAGAGCAGCAGGTGTTGTAGCGAAACTAATTGCAAAAGAGGGTAAATTGGCCACTTTAAGATTACCATCTGGGGAGGTCCGTTTGGTATCCCAAAACTGCTTAGCAACAGTCGGACAAGTGGGTAATGTTGGGGTGAACTAAAAAAGTTTGGGTAGAGTTGGATCTAAGTATTGGCTAGGTAAACGCCACGTAGTAAGAGGGGTAGTTATGAACCTTCTGGACCACCCCCATGGGGGCGGTGAAGGGAAAGCCTCCATTGGTAGAAAAAAACCCACAACCCCTTGGGGTTATCCTGCTTTTGGAAGAAGAACTAGGAAAAGGAAAAAAAAATATAGTGATAGTTTTATTCTTCGTCGCTGTAAGTAAATACGTAACTAGGAATATGGAAAATTGCATTTTTGGAATTTGCAATAATGCGATGGGAGAACAACGGGAATTGAACTTGCGCATGGTGGATTCACAATACACTGCCTTGATCCACTTGGCTACATCCGCCCCTTATCCAGCTCAAGGATTTTCTCTTTTTTCCATTCATCATTATTCTATTTATTCTGACCTCCATACCTCAATCGAGATAGTGGACATAGGATGCCACTCTTTAAAATGAAAAAAAGGAGTAATCAGCTGTGACAAGAAAAAACCAAATCCTTTTGTAGCTCGTCATTTATTGGCAAAAATTGAAAATGTTAATATGAAGGAGGAGAAAGAAATTATAGTAACGTGGTCCCGGGCATCTAGCATTCTACCCGCAATGGTTGGCCATACATTCTACCCGCAATGGTTCGTGGTATTCCACCTCTTGCTTGCTTCTGGTCCAAAGATGAAATCCTTAGTAATAGTTGGTTGTATTTACCTTTTTTTTTAATAATAGCCTCTTTTACTGCAAGATTAACTGCATTTTGTATGTTTCAGATATATTTACTTACTTTTGATGGGTATTTGCGTGTTCCTTTTCAAAATTACAGTAGTACTAAAGAAGGTTCATTGTATTCAATATCCTTATGAGGAAAAGGCATATCCAAAGGAGTCAATAGAGATTTTGTTTTATTAATAATGAAGGGTGGAGTTTCTTTTTTTCACGAAATATACCCCAAATTCCTGGTAATACAAGAAATAAGATAGGATCCTTTAGTACTCCCTTTGGGGCTAAAAACACTTTTGTCTATCTTCATGAAACGGGAAATACTATGCTATTTCCTCTTCTTATATTACTTCATTTTACTTTGTTCATTGATCCATAGGAATCCATTTTGATAATGGAATAAAGGGTAATGGAATATCGGAGTTATGTTAACCATATAATCAAAGTGGCTAACTACTTCAATAAACTTTTTCTAGGAAAGTTCTAATTCTTCCATAAATTCATATGAATTTCTCATTAATGCAATTTCTTCTATAAGTTTAGCAATTCTTGGTCTATTCATAGCATATATCTTCTATGGATCTACTTATTCTTTTTTTCATAATTTGAATTTTCTAAATTCCCTTCTAAAAGGGAATCCAAAAAAGACTTTTTGGATCAAGTAAAAGAAAAGATATACAGCTGGTCATATAATTGTGGTTATATAGATGTTTTCTATACTAGGGTCTTTATCTTGGGTATAAGAAGATTAGCCGAACTAACGAATTTTTTTGATAAGGGTGTTATTGATGGAATTACCAATGGAGTAGGTCTTGCTGGTTTTTGTATAGGAGAAGGAATTAAATATGGGGGGGGCGAATATCGTCTTATCTATTCTTTTTTTTATGTTATGTATCCTTGTTCTTATTTTTTTCCCATGAAAATGGATTATTCCATGAATTCCTCAAAACGAGGCTCATCAAAATGCAAAATCTAAGACTACTATAAGACTACTAATAAAATAAAGACTACTAATAAAATAAGAAAAAAATTCGAACGATTCAATTACTTCTCCCGAATATCCAACTGACTGATTAATTTCTTATAATGTACTCTATTTTTCTTTGCCAAATAAGCCATCAATTGTTGATGTTTTCCCAAAAGTCTTCATAGACCTCTTTCCGCTGAAAAATCTTTTTTTTGTGTAATTCCAAATGTGAAGCAAGTCTTCGTATCTTATTGGTGAAACTGAATACTTGAAATTCAACAGAACCCCTATTTTCTTGTTTTTCTTCTTTAACCATAAATAAAAAAAATTATACCTCCTTTCTTTTTCATGTATTTTATGATTAGGAAAAATAAAAAATTATGTCAGTTATTTTGAATTTATTCTAATCTCGTACACACAAAAGTTTGCAATTATTCATCTACTGTTGGAATCTGGAATTTGGATTTATTTTTATCGATGCAAATTGGATTTGCATAGAAGGGTACATTCTTTTATTTTAGATAGAAGAAACATTTCTTCTATCTAAAATAAAAGAATTTTGTACCATTCAATTGATATAATTTAGCAAAATGAAACACAACATATGCATCCATCTTTCGGCTCGAGAATTTCACGGGATAGAGATATAGTATAAGAAATCGGCTATTAAGTAACTCTAAATGAATTGTGGATACATTAGTATCGTTAACATACTGAATCGGCTGCCATTACTCGTATCAAACCAATAGCGATTCATAAAAGCTAAATCTTGTAATCAATGGTGGGCCAATAATGAATTTTTTTCATATGTATAAAGACGCTTGGTCTGATTTTGAAATTGTCCAGAGTTTTTTATGTTGTTTTCATTGCAAAATGATAGATCTCATTCCGTAACATTCCAATTACGAGTACGAGAATTGAAAGACATAAAAATTCTCAATTCTCTACGGCATCTAGGAGATAGATAGAATATTTTCAGGAACAAGAAATTCAGAAGAATCTTTTTCTCTATTCACTACCATTCCGACTTCTATTAGTTTCTTCTTTAATGCAATAGCTATAGTTTGATATAAAATCCATTTCTTAAAGTAATGGAAACCATTCTCTTATAGGAAATGGTTCAAAAATGGCTATTCCACCTTTTAGGTTTAGGTATCGTGAAAAGTGATACCTATGAAGATCGTGCATTTCAGTCATTCAGATCCGTTTTTCGAGTCCATGATATAACCAAATTGGATGGATCTTCCACCCATTTAGCTAAGAAAGAATAGATGCAGAGGTGGATAATAGATCAATATGAAGATCATGAGCTGCCCCATAATGAAACCACCAGTAGTCGTGAATATCTCCTTCCCTAACCCAAGATTGGAGAAAGAAGATCTAAGAGGGACCTATGGAGAATGTGGTCAGAAATCCATAATAGAGTCCGATCACAACGACCAAATTAATTATCCTCATCGATAAACTTGGACTACTAAGTAGAAAAGATTTTAAAATCATGGCATGGGTCTCCTTTTTTTCTTTCTTTAGAGTTTTGTATATGCACAATTTCACGATGTTTCGATGAGAATTTCTTGACTTTCCATATATAGAAAGAGATAGACTATAAATGATATCTCTTATGTCAATAAGACCAAAGGGATGGATATTAAATGATAGGAAGTGCTAGGAAGTGAAATAGAATGAAATAGAGCCACTTTGGACTTCTCTATGAAATGAGGCATGGAACGGAGCCACTACGAAGAAATTTCGGGAGTTACGAAAGAAGATTTGGACGCATATTCTTCACGGGTTGAGAGCGGGAGTTGAACTCTAGGAGGTCGAATGTCGGGAAGGATTACATTCAGCTTCCAAATTAGATGCATTCTTATTTAGGAAGTCAAGTAGCTTACCATCCCATTTCGGTGATGTCAGGTTAGTCTCTCTGGCTTGCTTGCACACAGCTTTAAATTGAGATGTAGCCGTCAAAGTTTCGTTGTCTACTGAGCACAGAATTGTCCAATTCTGTACCAGCCCGACAATTCTTCCCAGCAGCTCCCCCATGTTCTTCCACGAGAAGTTCTGAAAGCACGTATCATTCCTTAGTTTCCACAGGCCCCACAAGGCTGCCGAGCTAATCATATTGGTAAGCATAAATTTTTTGGGGATGTTTGAATACGAGCTACTAAAATTAGCAGGGTCACATCGGATATTCGGATGCTAATTAGGAGGACTAAATATGAGCTAATTATAAAACTAATTGCACAGATGGAGTCTAATTCGCGAGACGAATCTATTAAGGCTAATTAATCCATCATTAGCAAATAGTTACTGTAGCACAACATTATCAAATCATGGACTAATTAGGCTTAATAGATTCGTCTCGCGAATTAGACTCCATCTGTACAATTAGTTTTGTAATTAGACTATGTTTAATACTTCTAATTAGTATCCAAACATCCGATGTGATAGCTGCTAAAGTTTAGCATGGATATCTAAACACCCACTTAGTACACAGCCGGAGCTTTCAAAGCCACCACCAAGTTCAGTGCCTACAACCTGAGATATCAGGTTCCACATTTTGCTAGCTACTACGCATTCGAAAAATAAATGATTGCAGGTTTCCTTTTCATCACGAAACAAACAAGTACCATCCTGTACCTCTCTCCTTTTGTGTAGGTTTGGTATGCCTAGCGTGGAGCCCGAGGTTAGCTCTGTTTCATGCAATGCATCATGGTTTCTCAGTTATGTAGCCAATCCGGTCCTGACATTTTAGCTGCAAGATTATTTCTAATCCGGGGTCATCATCATCATTCCCATGCTGAGAACTACTAGGAGCTCATACATGAGTAACAAATCACTGGTGAAAATAAATGGGAGCAATTAGACCTGTTGAAATAATGCAGCCTGGAGTAGAGTGGCTAACTATGAACTTATGATTGGGAGCCACACTGCAAGCATCTGACCTCGGTCAACGGGTGTAGCAGGATAGAGGGCATGTGGTGACGTTTGTCGCGGAGAGACGGAGACCAGTGTCACAATCTACTCGTAGTCGTAGATTCGTCAGCCTACTCGCATCTGCATCTGCATCTGTACTGGCCTAGGCCTACTGTACAGTTGAGGCTCAAAGCTCATTAGGCTGACGGACGGAATGGAAGGATCAGAGCAGAGGTAGCCGTTGAAAAGGATGGTAGCCGTTGCTAGCTACCCCATCGGCGTCGGCGTCGGCACGGCCATGTGCGCGCTGCGCCCCAACCGGCCGATGCGCTCGCGCTCCCCGCCACGCCTAAAGATGGCAACGGGTAAAATATCCGCGCGCCGCGCGGGGCCCCGAGCGCCCATTGGCCCATCGCTGCTGCCGTCGCCCGTCGCCAGCATGCGCCGCACATGCTCCTCGCCCCCGGTCCCGTGCGGGTGCGAAGACATGTCGTGTCCCGTGTCCGCTCCATCCATCCAAGGCTACGGCGTATCGTATCGTACGGCCTAGCCTAATAATGGAGCTGCAAGTACGTACGGGCCGTAGCACCACGGAGCGCTGCCCGTCTCCCTCCAACCGTCTACCACCTGCTCTCGCCTCGAGTAAAGATGGACGGATCGGATGGATGGGTCTGGTATTGGTTGCACCGTTCGATGTACCCGTACAAAGGCACCCGGCCTCGTGTTACCTGTACTACTGGTCTACTGTACACCATAATCAAGATCAAGGCAAGTCTCCTGGCTGTTTTTGTTTTGCTTTTTTTTACTATTTCCCCCCAAGGCCCCAAGGAGGCATCTCTCGGATTGGCAAAACAAAAAAAGGCCTCACGTTGCAGCTGTTGCCTAGCATCGGTTCTGCTGCCTGCTGGAGAGCCGGATTGGGTGGAGGGAGGCGAGCGGTACCGGTACGGCGCCTATGCTCAGAGCCTCAAGACTGAGACACTGACGACCGGCCTAGGAGACGGCGAAAGCCAACAAAAGGCGCCAACGCTCGCAAATGCAAAAGGATTCGCCTGCCTTTCCCGCCTTCCCAAACGATTCCCAAACTCCCCTCCCACCGCGCGCTAACCACCTGCTACGCTTTCCAGTTCCAGTCCAGCCTGCCTGCCCCTGCCTCCCTCTGCAAGCGCGCGTGCTCCTGACGCTTGGGCCCACCACACCTCACACTCTGACAGTGGCACACTCCCTCGCCTCGCTCGCTTGCTCAAAAAAAGCTGCCATGGATTACACCGAGGGAGAGAGAGATACAGGAGCACGTGGTCGTGTCTCAGTGTCTGACAGGGCAAGGAGGGATTACAACGGGCGAGGCGGCTGCATCGCCGCCGGCGAGTTCACCGGAGCCAGCGGCGGAGGTCGGTGGTGGACGACGGCGACACCACCACGTCCCCGCCGAGGCTCTCCGCGCACGACGACGACACGGTCGACCGCTGCTCCGACGAGAACCGCCCCGCCGCGCTCTTGAAGCTCGGGCTCCGCAGCGACTGCGCGTACGCCTCCACCGCCGCCGCCTGCTGGGCCGGCAACGCCGGGAACGACAGCCGCTTCTTTGCCCCCGCCGACGCGCCGAACCCGAACCCGAAGCCTCCGCCGCCGCCTCCTCCGGAGGATAGCCGGTCGCGCTCGGGCGTCGCGGGCCGCTGCCGCGGCGCGCTCTGCGACCGCACCCGCGCCTTGGCCGACTCCGTCGCCGCCATGTAGTTGGGCACCCCCGCCGCCGCGTGCCGCTGCGAGTGCAGGCTCGGCGTGTAGCTTCCCCCGCCGCCGCCGCCGCGGTCCACGCGCGGGCTCGCTGACCGCACCTGGATCGGCGGCCGCGCCTTCCCCGGCGACGGCGTCACCGGCGAGTGCCCGTGCCCGTGGTGGGCGCGGTGCATCGGCGAGGACGACGGCGCCTGCCGCCGCGGCGTGGAGTAGGACAAGGGCCGCGCCGTGTCGATCTCCAGCGTCTTCACGGGCTCACGGTGGTCCATGGACGCGCGACCGGGGGCCGCGCCGGCGGCGCCGCGGATGGTGCTCCGGCTCGTGTCGAAGGACGCGCGCGACGCCATCCAACGCTCCGCCCACCGCGGCTGCCCGTCCACGTCCATCTCCTCCGCAGCCGGCGCCGGGTTCCGCCACAGCTTCAAATCGCAGCAACGAACAATCAGCGAACACCTTCCAGCAAGATGACAAAAAATCTCGTCTTGCAAAACTTAAAGAAAGAATATTTTTCATTCAAAAAAACAGATTTACCTGGTGCGAGAAGGCGTAGGAGAGCGCCCTCTCGCGCTTGAGCGCGGCGTCCTTCCTGGTCTGCAGCAAGGCCTGGATCTCCTCTATCGTCCGCGGCCGGTCGTCCCAGTCGTCGGCGGCGAAGCTGCTGCCGTCGCGCGACCGCTCCTTTTTTTTTCAGGCAAAGCAAATGAATCAACAGGGGGGAAATATAAGGAAAAAAATCATCTACCAAAAGCAATGACACGAGTACTCACTACGGATCGGCGGTCGGCGTAGTCGTGCGTGTACTTGGAGTCCCAGAAGGTGGATGTGTCGACGCTGTACGACGACTTGCTGCTGCCGCACGGCGCGGCACCGGCGGCCGCGGCGGCGGCGGACATGGACAGCGACATGGAGTCCTGGGAGAGCCGCATCCGCTGGTCCCGGACGCGCGCCTGGACGCGCACCAGCGCCTGCATGCAGCGGAGCGTCATGTTGGCCTGCTTGCGGACGTTGTGCCCCCGCACCAGCGCCTGCAGCTTGACGAGGCCCCTGAGCGCCCGCAGCGCGCGGCGGGCGAGGTACCCCCGGAACGCGGTCTGGATGGCGACGGCGGCGTAGTGCTCGCGGACGAATCCGCCGCCGTGGTTGGTGCCGGGGCGGGTGAGGCGGACCACCTCCGCCGCCGCCTGCGCCGTGGCGACCGCGGCCTCGGCTGTCGCCGCCGTCGCCACGGCCAGCGCGATGGCGTGCCGCTGCTCATCCGTCACGGCCGGGGCCGCCGCCCCGGGCTGGGAGTGTGGACGCGTGTGCGGGTGCGGGTGGTCCGGCGCGGGAGGTGGTGCTGGCGACGGGGACGGCGACGAGGATCTCCGGAACAGCCATCTCCTGCGCTCCCGCTTGCCCTGCACGACGCGCAACTAGGAACGTGAGCCGCGGGCTTGGCCCTTGGCGAGAGGAGGAGGAGGAGAAGGAGAAGGAGAAGAAGAAGCAGGGGGACGGGGGACGAGAGGAGAGGGGAACGAACGGACGAATCGCGAGACCTTGTCGTCGTCGGCGTCGGCAGCGGGGGCGGGTGCGTCGTCGCGGAGGCGCGAGGCCTTCCTTGCGGGCGAGGTGCTGTCGGCGTCCTTAGAGGGCGAGCGGAAGGCCCGCTTGACGGCGGTGAGCCAGGACGAGGCGCCCTTCTTGCCCATGTCCAGCGACGGGCATCGGCGAGCTGGCTACAGCAGGGGAGTTTGGTGTGGCAACGGCCGGCAGGCGCGGCTGGTGGGGAGTATGATATTATTGCTGGCGCGGGGGGCAGAGGCAGAGCTGCTCCATGGCGATGGAGTGATGGCTCGTCACGCGCTCCCCCTGCACTGCACCTGCACGGCGTCTCCTTTTTATGCCTGCAGCTCCCTGCAGGGGAGATGAGTGATGAGTGGTGATGGAGATGAACGTAGCTCGCGGCTGCTGTCTGTCCTTGCTGATTGCTGCTGGTCCCCTCACCGTCGTGCTCTCCAGCGTAGGCCCTGCAGCCGCGTGCCGTGCCGGGTGACACTGTGACCAACATCATGCGTGGGAATGAATAATGGGAGGGATCGATGAGACCGACCGCGACGAGACGAGGGCTTGATCGAATCGAAGTGTGGGTTCGGCTCTCAGCTTGGCGCAGATCACCCCGCCGCCGGAGCCCACAACATCGATCCGAGGACACGCAGAGCGTGGTGCACGCAACACAAGGCATGGCCACCACGAGGCTAGCATGTACTGCCTGGTTACGCTCCAAGCTAGTGTTAGTGACAGATAAACCATCAATGGATGAAGAAGCCATCAGGCCGCGAGGGGATCTGAGGCCAAATATCCGGTCAGTGCGAATGAGGGCGAGTAGGATTTGGTGATGCCGCTATCTGCTCTGCTCACCGCAACCAAATATAATCTGTGTCTGTCTGTCTGTCTCGTAGCAGATGGAGCAAAGCAAGAACTTGGGTGACTCGGTGGGTGCGTATCGTATCGCGGCCGATGAATCAGCTCGCCGGTCGAAAGGCCATCCACCTCGCAAACCTGATTCGCAGCATCATGACCGTTGACTCACTCCCCAACCCGTGACGTGACTGACCATCATCTTCCATCGATCCCATGGCATGGGTTCGCTCGTTAGTGGGCGGGGTGCTCGAAACGAAGATCAGCAAAGCCAAAATCGCGCCCCGCACCTACAACAGGCGCGTGCGTGGCTCTGGGACCGACTGGGCGGCAGGCGTCGTGGATGTTGCTAAGAGGAGATTTGGGGGTGTTTGGATACGAGGCGTTAAACTTTAACAGTGTCACATCGGATGTTCGGATGCTAATTAGAAGAACTAAACATGAGCTAATTATAAAATTAATTGCAGAACTCTGTGCTAATTCGCGAGATGAATCTATTAAGCCTAATTAATCCACCATTAGCAAATGGTTACTGTAGCACCACATTGTCAAATCATGGACTAATTAGGCATTCGTCTCGCGAATTACACTCCAACTGTGCAATTAGTTTTGTAATTAGTCTATATTTAATACTTCTAATTAGCATCCAAACATCCAATGTGACTGGTGTTAAACTTTAACAGGGTGGAGCCAAACAGGCCCTAAATGGGAGAGATGAGTGAGGTCCTTTCGGTAAGTGACCGCCAAGAGCAGTTACTGGTGTTGATCACCAATAAATGATTCACAACCCTCCCCCTTAATTAACTCCATCAATGAGATAAATGTATTGGTTAATTTCTCAAAAAATCCCGTGGGAAAAATATGAGGAATGTACATGTGGATATGCCATCAAAACTCCTTTAAAACCCAGTATGAAAAATAAGGAGAAAATGATATGACATACATGGTCATTGCTCAATCACAAACCCATAAGAGTTTATGGAGCAATGCATGTCTTTGATATCATCTCAAAAACCCCCTTTTAGGGGAGAAGATATGACATAATATATATTGGATAACTCCCTTAAGAAACCCCGATGGGGAAAATAGAAGATATGACATATATTCTTGTATTGATATTGCCTCATTAAAAACTTTTATATGAGAAACCTTGAGAGGAAAACTCATAAAAAGAAAAGAGTACAATATGATGCATGAATAATATGATGCATGAATAAGTTATAATTCACGAGGAGACTCCCCTGAACATTGCAAACCTCAAAGTCATCGCATGCCAATTCTACAAACACTTTGGAAGTGTGAAAGTTGGTAGAGACTTCGTGAATAAACTTGCAAAGCACTTGCATGTTTAATTTGCAATATAATTATTCCTCAAATGTATTACAATACATGAGGTTAAACCATTATGCGTACAATATAGTGATATTGCTCACACATAACCTGTTTGCATCCAAGCAATACAAGCACCATTATCTTGATAGAAAATAGCTAGTGATTCAAAATCACAACTAATCATTCAACGAAGTCATACATGTACATGTTAGATTTCGGAATGTATGTGGGAATGATCATTTGGAGTCTATGACGACTCCCATGAGAATTCTACCACAAAGAGATCAGTATGTGATCTGGCATACATTATGGGGATTAATTGACCAGTATCTTCATATCCCACTATGATCATATCTCAACTTATCTAATGACAAGTTAAGGTCCTTTAGCACCATATAGATATCAATGGATTATCTTTCTCCAACCAAATGGTGTTATTGGAGATGCGCTATTTTAAGCTAGCAAGTATCTACAAATGCAATATCAGACCTGTTGCGATTTGCAAGATACATATGCGTTTTGATGGCACAAAGGTTTAATCCCAGGGTCGAAATGAATATTGATCCATTTTTAGGGATTGTCGGTGTTTAGATCAGGCAACCTACCAAGGGGGGTGACCGAGGTAGTGTTTGGTTTGTGGGGCTCACCGAGATCAGAAACTCGAAGGTGAACACGGACACACGATTTAGACAGGTTCGGGCCGCTAGATTGCGTAATACCCTACGTCCTGTGTGTTGGTTGGATTGAATTGCTTTGCAGGGGGTCCCTGCCTCACCTTATATTGCCGGGGATAGGGTTACAGGTCGATTGATTTACAAGAATACTAGTCGGATTCGACTAGGCGAGCCCTTCTCTGATTGCTACGAGTACTTTTCCTAATCCTCGAGTAGTTCCTATCTTGCCACGTAGACTACACCGTCCTGCACCATAGCATCCATGTCAGATACGTCTCGGTATCCAGCCCTATATTTAGAACTATCCAAACCTTCTGGTGGGCCCATAGATGTATGTATGACAAGCCCCCGAGTACCTTTTAGTTAAATGTAGCAGTTTCGAGTACTTCTGTAGACTTCACCAACTAGTTTTGCTGTTCTTCGAGTACTTTATCGGGTTGAGTCTTCAAATGTACACGAACACTACCATGCGGCTAGAATGTGCCCAAGCCTCATTTAACTTAGTCTTGACCCTTCAATCTTGAATTTTTATATGGAAGTGCGATGAAAGTCGCACTCCATATGTAGTAGCCCCCGAGCCTTAGGTTGAATCAAAGAATCAGGCTGAGAGTTAATCTGTAATTTGCATTATTTTCCCTTAAAACCTAGAGAATTTTTTTTTTGCCGATGGGCACATGGCACACAGCCCCCGAGCCATTATTCGACTAGTTTGGTGGGTATGAGGGTCAACCTTTGGTCAACGTGACCATCTCTGAATAGTAACCTTATCTCTTCTGAAAATAGAGGTAACTGCCAATCAGGTGCGTAATCTTCGAGTCCATTAAACCTGAATATTCCTTTATTCCTGCTGTTGGAACTGCACAGCGGTTATAAATAACGGAGGAAAACATCCCTTCTATTCTACCTTTGACATCTGCTCTTTCAACTTCCGCACTGTGACCCTAGCACCGCCGCTGCTTGATCTTCTAGCGCTAGCACCGCCGTCCCCCACCACTCAGCCCTTGAGTGTATGTGAAAGAAGACACTCATAACAACGAGAATGGGGAAGAAGACAGCTGCATCCAAGGTGGTTGAAGGCGGCAAGAAGAAGGCTGACAAGAAGAAGGAGCTGCAACTGCCGGCCCCCAAGTATGGGAAGACGGACCAAACTGCACCGCCGATCCCTGCATGTGCCTAGAAGCGATCATCGCTAAAGGAGGAAGACATCAAGGTGCTGGTAGCCTCCAACCTTCTCCAGGAGAAAGATGTCATCAACTGGAGACCCTCCTTTGGCAACCTATGGTCACTAGAGGAGTAACCAGAAGAAATGGTAATCTTCGCGCATTTCATTGAGCAGGACCTTGCTTTACCTGCATCAGATTTCTTCCAGGGTCTCTTGGATTATAACAAATTGGAGCTTGTACATTTGAATCCCAATGGTATTCTACACGTCGCGATTTTTGTGCATATGTGTGAAGCATTCTTGGGGATTGTTGACGCAAAATCCTGAAGGTGGTGGACCCTGCATCACCACATGAGGACCTGGAAGATCTGCTTAACTCCAGTGCAGAATCCAAATCGGCGCGCATGGTGTGCGCGGGCGTGCCAGTCAGTTTGACCATTCAACTGACAAGGTGGAGATAATTCTCTCGAAGTTCGATGGAGTCGGCCGATCGGGCCGATTTAATATAATTTACAATAACCATCAGCCATACGGCCGATAGGAAACACGATGCTGTTGAGTTGTTGCTCCACCATAGCTAGAGCCACAAGCCGATGAGATCTAAACTAACATCACCACCAATATTTTTAGGTGAAACCACAGCGATGTGCCCGGTAGTTGCAGTCTAGAAATATTTAGCAGGACGTTAATCTGAACCCCGCCAGCTGATGAATCCAATCACAATGGAACTTACTCCCAACAACACTCGAAGGGGTAACCAAGATTAAGATGCAACAGGCTATTAAATGATCTATCGTCTATGATGAACCGATCTAAAGCTAATTAAAGCAAACTGAATGGCAAGATGAAAGAACAGATAAATATCAGTCGATGCAAGCTTAATCAAGGCGGGATAACTGGTGAATACCGTAGATCGAGACAGAAGCGATGCGCCGTAAGTCAAAGATCCAAGATACTCGATAACTGGTAGATGAAACTAGACGAAACCACAGCGATGCGCCCGGTGGTTAAAGCCTAGAACAACTGGTGACGGAACTTGCAGCTCGCCGGAGATCGAGGTCGATGTAGCCCAGCTTGCTAGAAGGAACTCGTCGAGAATCTACATTACTCCTACTCCTAGGGCAATGGCGTGAAGCCGAAAGGTAAAGGTAAATATGTTGTATTATTGATCGTGTGATTATTTTTTACAATGGCCACGTCCCTTTATATTTATAGGGCGGACTTTACATAATCGACATCTAACCACGCACAAGGTAAGTCACGTACACAATCTTTTCTAATAAAAAACTCTATCTCTAACTAACCCAACTCTATCTCTAAAATATTTTATTCTATGAAACAACCTCCCGTACATGCACAGATCGGTATGCATAATTATTCTAGAAGCCTCCCACGCATGGCATGCAAAGTGCACCAGAATCCATGTTGTATATTCTAATCATTTTTATCCATACGTGCTGGCCTTTCCTTTACATCATCCTTGCCTCTCCTTGCCGATCAATCCAATGAAGCCGATTTGGACTCCGTGCCCATGTGCATGCATGCTTGCTTCTTATTGTTGTACGTGACTCCGATTATCTCGTACTCTGAATTTATAGGATTGGTCAAAATCCGGTGTCAACACAGGCCCCCCAGTTTCGGAGTATGAATGCTTCATGTTCCGAAACTAATTATAGAAGTCTGATACTTGTCTTCAGAGCTAATGACGTCTGATTGCAATATCCAAAGCCACGTCGACTCCTCTTCAAATATAAAGAACACCATCGGCATTGCCGGCAGTAGAAACAACAAATTAGTGAACTTGGTGTCAACAGGGATCCAACCGCACTTTTAATTGTTTGGGAAGTTCTTTCGTGTGAAGCTACAGCTTAAGAAAGAGCACACCGAGGTAGTCGGAGGCGCTGGAATTCAAATGAGGGAGAAGCTCAAGGGCCTCTATCTGGATTATGAACTGATTGATTCACATTCCGAGTGGAAGGAGAAGTGGTGCTACATCAGCAACCACGACCCCAAACTCTCCAAGCTGACAGGGCATCGTCCCACCTAGAATAACAGATGGTTATATGAGCCAAGCCATGGAGACTGTCTGCAATTACCCGAACTCCTGGACAGGATATCCAAGCTGAAGCAGGAAGGATTAACAGGAGTCAGAGTAGCATTTAGCTTTGTGAAGAGACGAACTCAACCCCTGCAGCTGCAATGCCACTGGGGTTACGAGTACTTGGGAGTTAATGATCCATCCAGGATGTCTCCCGAGGAACTAAGCACATACGAGGTCATGGTGTGGTTGAAGCGTATGTTCAAGAATGCGGGTGAAATCCCCACAATTGTGTGAGAGTTCTACGCCGCCAACTCGCCAAAAGCTGTAAGTACTTGTGGCTGCAGCCCCTGAGTAGTCATTTTGATAATGTTTGGATGTACTAACTTGTCTGTCTGTGCAGGAAGATGTGCATTTGTACTGCTCTCCTCCTCCTCCTCCTGGATCAGAAGATATTGAAGCTGCTCCTCACGTTCACACGGTAGTGAGCGTAGAGAGTGAAGCTGAGGAGGAGGAGGAAGAAGAAGTAGTCGAAACCTCCAGCAGTTTTGATTCTGAAGCTGCGGAGGACTTCGAACTCAAGGCTCGACCATCTGATAAGGTTGGGTCATCCTATGGATCATCGAAGCATGCAGCTGAAGATGATCTCGAGGCTGCACTTGCTCCACCACTAAGGAAGAAACGGTCCGTCGCTAGAAAGCTGGCTATGAGGAAGCCTGTCACTGCGGAAGACATACCCCTAGTGGTAATAACTTATGAGGAGGGGCAAGATCCTGAGGATTGAGTACTCTCCGTAAGTAAATCCAATACTACCATGTCTGCTCAATATGGCATTGGTGGTTTGCAGGTAGTCGGAGAGATGACCGGGGCGGAGAAGGTTACTACTGAGGTCGTGCAACACAAGCTGCCGGTCATCGAAGAGGTGATTGAGATCGAGGATGATCTAGAGCCTCCTGTCTCTGTGGTGGATCCTGTCAGTGTGAGGGCTACTCAAGGAACAGAGGAGGTAGCGAAGGTTGGCGATGATCAAGCTGCATCTACTCAGGTCGTGCCAAAGAAGCTGTCTCTAATGATCAAGCCCCTCCGCTTGATGGGGAACCTTCCCTAAAATTGAGGAGATCTTCAAAGTAAGTCTTGCTACTCCTTTGAGTACTAATTGCAACTTGTGACCAAGTTGTTGTATGTCTCTGAAAACTTGTTTTATGTAGGAAATCTTCTAATGTGGAACTTGTAGGGCTTAGCATGAAGCCTGTGACCGATGGCAGTAGCCACTTGGTCCAGTCCGTCGCCCCGGCGCCAACAAGTCCATCACCAGAAGAACATCCTGCATCGACAAGCAACCCAGGTGCTATATCTCTCCTAGCAGCGTGGATGCAGGATGTAATATTTTCATTAACTGATGCTATAGTGCTAGCCCCCGAGCAACAAGCACCTGAAGTTATGGAGGTGACTACCTCTGGCACCATGGCTACTCTTGTAGCCTCCGAGCTAGAGGTAGCAACTAAAGCAGCGGAAGTGCTGGAAGTCGTGGTGGCCGACCCATCTTCCGAGCTGGGTCCGTCGACAAGTCGTGCCATGCTTCCACTTAGCGCAACAAATTTTGAAGCACGTGGGGACCTGCTGGCAGCTGGAGAACTTAATCCTGAAGACTACCAATTGATCGTCGACCCACTGCTAGCATGGATATGGTGGCTGGAATAAAGGAGATGTACCGCTACGTTGGTGTATATGTAGAGGTATGCTTTGATCCAGCTCTTTCTATCTCTTGTAATCAAGTTAGTACCCGTGCAATGATGTGAGTACTTACTCTATGGTGCAGAATGTCATCAGACGCTCCCATCGGAAGTCCCAAATGCTGCAAGGCTATAGGGACTCAGTACTTTGTGCTGAGGCCCTTGCAAAGGAACTGGTGAAGGAGAGGGAGTACTCCTTCTGGCTGCTCATGAAGTATGACGGACAAGCCGCCGAATATCGAAATCGTGTCCAGCAGCTGGAAGTAGAGAAAGATCGCCTCAAGAGTCACAATAAATCTCTGAACTAGCAGATGAAAGGTAATTTCTCTTCTTCCTTGGTCTTCGAGTACTGATTTTACTTGCAATACTGATCTTCTTATGTATTATTCCTGCAGTGCTTGAGAAATCGAAAGATGTCCAGGGCCAAGTCATCGACTGGAAGGACTACTACACGTTGACGGACCAGCACAATAAACTGACTGCATTATATGAGAACTTGGACCATCACCTGAAGAAGGAGAAGAAGATGCGTGAAGATGGCGAGGTCGACTTGGTCAATGCCATGAAGACCTTCTAGGAGTGCGAGGCCAAGCTGGAAGCTGCGAGACTGGCTCTGAAGGAAATATCCGAAGCAGCCTAGCCGATAGTGGATATGGTGGAGCCCCCAGTTGAGGGTGTAGAGCCCCGTCCTCTATTCGAGGTACTCAAGGATGTACGAGTGAAGTTCACTGGCTACATCCAGAAGATAGCGAAGTCTGTCTCCAAGCAGTTGTTGAGCTTCATGAAGTCCTTCTACCTGCAGGCTGATCTAGCTCCTGTTGCGGAAGGAATAGCGGAGGACTACTCGGATGAGCTCTTTCAGCAATACCTGCAAGAGATGGACCCTATCGCGGAAGAAGTAGCGAATCACTTAGACCTTGAGTAGCCTTGTACAAAAAGCAAACATTAGTGCTTGTAATGTAAACATGATATGATGGCTCTGAAATGTAAATAATTCTAAGTCTTGTTGCAATTTTTATTGCTTTCGACTTGTGTGTTTTAGTGCATCTTACGATCTACCCTGATAATTGCTCGTACGGTAAATGTAAGTGTTTGCGCACAAGGCTACTTTGATGAGCCCGTTCGGATACACGATGTAGAGTACTTTAGGATGCGACTCCTTTTCTACGAGTACTAGTACTCAAGGTATTCGGGTAGTTAGACCTCTTGGGCGAGTAGTCTCTTCAGGATTTCTTTGACTGGAGCCTATCTTTACAACCTCTCTGGATTGTATTGATGTTGTGCTCCTAAAAAACCCTGAAACTGCAAACTTGTTATTATAAGCCGCGACTAGACAGACTTGTCTAGCAGATAGTAACTTAGGTAGTTTAGTTAACTCCTTAATTACTGACGACTTCTTTTCTAAAAGCCGCCAAGGGACAAATTTGTCCAATGAATTGACTAACTCATGAATTTTAATGCGGACTTGTCTTTGCAAGCCGCGTTTGGACAATTTTATCCGGTGAGTTGAATAACTCAAAATTTTTTGCAGACTTGTTATTACAAGCTACATGTGGGAAATTTTACCCAAGGAGCTAAATATCTTGCTGTAGTTGTGCAGACTTGTTATTACATGCTGCGAGTTGGCAATTTTGCCCAAGGAGCTGAATAGCTCTGCGAACTTGCTTCTGCAAGCTGTAGTGTAGGCAAAAATAGGTAGTCGTATTACGACAACAAATAAGTCTACTTTATTGAATTGTAATTCTACAACTAAGGCCGGTAGCCGGTGTACATGAATATGTAAACTAGGGGTAGAATCGACAGAGTTGCTCGATGTTCCATGAGTTGTTGACGTCTTCACCGGAGAGTTGTTGGAGCCTATACGACCCAGGTCCAGTGACCTTGGAGACGATGAACGGACCCTCCCATGGTGAGTTTAGCATGTGCAACCCCTTGGTGTCTTGGATGCGCTTGAGAACCATATCGCCTATATTGAACGAACGTTCTTTGATGTTGCGATCATGATAGCAGTGGATTCCTTCAAGATATCTTGCAGATTGGATGAGTGCTGCACAGCGGGCTTCTTCGAGGCTGTCTAAGTCTAGACATCATGTTTCTTCTGCTACGCCCTCCTCGTACTGTTCGACTACTGAAGATTTCCACATGACATCGGTAGGGAGGACAGCTTCGGATCCGTAGACCAGGAAGTAGGGCGATTGACCTGTAGGCTTGCACGGCTGGGTACGGAGCCCCTAGAGGATATTAGGTAGTTCTTTGAGCCACCTATCCTATTTCGTGTTTCCAATATCGTGCAGCCTTTTCTTGAGAGCCTCCAGTACCATCCCGGTGGCGCGCACATTCTAGCCATTGGCCCGCGGATGAGCGACAGAGACATACCGGATGTCAATTCCGCTGTTCTTGCAATATTCCCAGAACTTATGATTGTTGAAGTTGGAGCCCAGGTCTGTGATAATGTGATTGGGGAAGCCATAGCAGTGGACAATCTCATTGAGGAAGTTGAGTACTCTACCTGCCTTAGGGCAGGTTATTGGTTTCACCTCGATCCACTTGGTAAACTTGTCGATCACCACCAGTACTCGGTTGAATCCTCTTGGTGCCGTAGGCAATGGGCATGTTTTTGTTTGGCAAAGAATTGACATCCTTGGCATCAGTGGACTAGTTCCTCGGCATCAACGAGAGCTATAGGCCAATATAACCCTGCTATGAAAGCTTTGCCCATGATCGTTTATGAAGATGCGTGGTTGCCGCAGATGCCTTTGTGAATTTCCTCCAGTATGTTCTTGCCGTCTTGTCATGAGACGCACTTCATGAGTACTCCTGATCATGCGTCTCTTCTATAAAGCTTGTCTTCGACTAAAACATAGTTCTTGCCTTATCGTGAGACTTGTTCTACTTCGATTTTATCTAGAGGCAACTTGTGCTCTTTGATGTAGTCGATGAAAGGAGTTCTCCAGCCTACGTCGATCATCATAATCTCCCGATCTGGTGTGTCATGACCCCTATCGGTGGTTGTTGATGGTGCCAGCTCCATTATGGATGGCTTGTGCAGCTCGTGGATGAAAACCCTAGCTGGAACTTGAGCATGAGTAGATCCAAGCTTCGATAGGACGTCCGTGGCAACGTTGTTGTTGCGAGCTACGTGGTGGAACTCCATGTGGCGGATCCACTTCGAATTTGCTTGATTAAACATGATTTAGTCACCTGATATGCGGCACTCATGCCTTAATCAAGTAAACATGAAGTGCCGTCAGATTTCATCCGATTTAACCACTTGAACAGGACCGAATAGCAAACTCACACGAAGGTGAGCGGTTCCAGAGAATACAACAAGTCCACTGAGTTAAACAAATTAACCATTTAGTTTGGCCATAAAACAACATCAGAGTTTACAGGGTTTAGGAGAAAACAATAGAGGGTATAAGAACACATCCAAGTCCAGTGCCAGAGGCGTCACAGTACACGTCAAACGGCCTAGAGGGGTCGGGTTGAGCCAAAACCGGGGCTGTGGTCAGCAAGCGCTTTAGGGTCTTGAAGGCTTCTTCACACTTGTTGTTCCATACAAATTTGATCTCTTTCTTCAGCAGCTCAGTCATCGGCTTCGCTATCTTGGAGAAGTCCGGTATGAAACGCCGATAGTAGCCTGCCAGTCCAAGGAAACTTCGGATCTGGTGCAATGAGGCAGGAGGCTTCCAGTCCATGACTTCCTGTATCTTGCTGGGGTCGACGGCTATGCCATTCCTAGAGATAGTGTGTCCCAAGAACTTGACACTATCTAACCAAAATTCACACTTGGAGAACTTGGCATAGAGTTGATGATCTCTCAGCCGTTGGAGAACTACATGAAGATGATTGGCATGTTCTTCTTCGCTCTTCGAGTACACCAGGATATCATCAATGAACACCACTACAAACTTGTCCAACTCGGGCATGAACACCGAGTTAATGAGATACATGAAGTATGCGGGACAAAAATTGGGACAAGTGTTTGCCATTGGCGGAGTTCTCCTACAACAATAGCTACCAAGCCAGTTTGAAGATGGCGCCGTTTGAAGCATTGTATGGACGAAGATGCCGGACACCATTGAATTGGTCCCAAGCGGGAGAGAGACAAACTTATGGCCCCGACTTAGTGGTGGAAGCCTAAGAGCAAGTGAAGGTAATTCAATCCAACCTCAAAGCTGCCCAATCCCGACAGAAGAGTTACTCCGACAGGAGAAGAAGACCCCTGCAGTTTGACATTGGTGATCATGTGTATCTTTGGGTCTCCCCGACAAAAGGAGTACAACGGTTTGGAGTAAAGGGAAAATTGGCTCCCCGTTACGTTGGCCCATATGAAATTGTGGAAATTTGTGGACCAGTTGCCTATCGGATCCAACTCCCAGAACAGCTCTCGGTCATACATGATGTTTTCCATGTGTCTCAACTGAAGAAATGTGTCCAAGTTCCAACCAAGATCTTAGAACAGGAGCAGCTTCAGATCGAGCCTGACCTAACCTATGCAGAATACCCGGCCAAGGTTCTCGACCAGAAGGAGAGGCGCACCCGACGCCAAGTGGTTAAAATGTACAAGATCCTCTGGAGAAACCACACCGAGGATGAAGCAACGTGGGAAAAAGAAGAGTACTTGAACAAACTTTTCCCAGGTTTCCTCCCCAACCAAGGAGGTAAGGACTACACGCCCCCACCGGTCACTTCTACATCCGAATCTCGGGACGAGATTCTTTTAAGGGGGGTAGGCTGTAACGACCTCGGTTAAAATCCTTCACGTTAATCTTAACCCGAGTCCCTGATCCCCTGTCTCAGCTTTTCCCGAGTTTAAGTACTCCACCTCCAGTTCGGTCCCGACCCCTGTGATCCGACCCCTCCTCGTCGTTTTCCCTAGTTCCGACCCCGCCGACCCCAACCCACCCGCCGGATCTTTCTAAGTCCTCCCACAACGCCTCCCTTCGATCTGAGCCGTGGACCACCGAGACTGACCGGTGGACCCACGAGATCTTTTCCCCCAGATCTCCCGCAACAGACGCACTCAAGTTGCATGCCTGCTTTAGAGTTCCTTTGCCGCGTGGCTCAACTTCTCCGACGCCCGCCGCTCCGTCCCGTCGCCGGCCGCGACCGGATGGATTCTCGCGCCCCCTTCCCCAATCGCAGCAGAAGCTCCTCTGCTACCCTTTTTGCAGCACCTCGCCGCCCGCACCCATCATCACATCGCCAGATCCCGGCTGCAGAGTCCGATGCCGCCCATCTTTTCCGTCGCCCCTCCACAGTCGCGCTGCCCTGGTCCTCGCTACGCGACGATTCCTACTCCACCAATCCAGACCACGGCAGCGACAGCTCCTTTTCCGCCCTGTCAGAGCTTTGCCCCTGACAATCTGTTGCTCCGCGCTCACCCGCGCGACCGCAGCTGCCGGTCTTCTCACCTGTGCGCCCTCATTTCTAGCGCCATTTCCCGGGTCACTTCCATCAAATCCACCGCACGACGATGCCCGCCTTCGCCAAATCTCAACCACCGGCAAAACCGCGCCTGCGCCGCCCTGCCTCTGGTGCCCAATGACCGCCGGTGTCATACTCGAAGTCCTGCTCCACCGCCCTCATCACTCAATCGCCGCCCCGGCAGCACACTCTATCATTTCTTCCCCGGTCCTTGCGCCGCCCCAACCTTCTCTCTTCCACGCAGCTATAAAAGGGAATGCCGGAGCCCCGCCGGAGTTCCCCTTCGCCATCGCTGCCCTCTCGCTTTGCTCCCTGTTCATGCTCCCAGCGCCACCGCCTAAGTTCTGAGGAACTCTCCTCTCTGCTCAACACCGCCCTTCCCAATCCACCCAGCCGCTTACTCCTCCGCGCTGCGCGAACGCTTGCTTGTGGCTCACAAGAGGCACCGCCGCCGCCGTAACCCGCCGGACCTCGCCGCTGATCCAAGCCTTAGTCTTTTCCGCCCGAGTCTGCTCTTTCCCGACCCCAAGCCTCATCTGTAAGACGAAGGTAAGCTACCGACCCTTTGTTCGTCTCGTCCGACCCCTCCTATCTGCCCGACCCCGGTTCCGTCTCGCCCGACCCCGTCTGTTCCGCCAACCTTTCTCCGCCTCGCCCGAGGGCTCGACTATATCTTTTTCCTTGAACCGAGGGTCTATGTGTAAAACTTGGGGACTTTTCAGCGTTAAGTCTGAGGGCCCCTAGCACATCTATTCCTCTAGATTAAGGGTCTGATCATAAGTTCCTTCCCTTCCGACCCTTATATCTGATCTCCGCCAACTCAAGTGAACCTCCCCACCCTTCCGTAACTTGCCGCAAGTTTCTGGGCTCAAACTTGTAAGTGTTGCTGTTGAAATAACCATCTAAATGCTAACCCATGCATTGCATTCGTGTAGAGTTGCGCCTCGCCGACGGCTTCTACGAGCTGCACCCGACGCCAGAAGACGAAGCTGCAGCAGAGCTCCCGCCTCCAGAAGCCGAAGCCGTCCAAGCAGAAGAGCAGTTTCCCTCCTCCTTGTTCGAAGGCAAGCCCCGGATGCATGAAACCCCTGTGTTTTACCAAACTTCCGCATGCCTTCTTTATCTTATTTGTGCATTTACGTATAGGAGTTGTTTGGAACCATAGATGCATGACTTAGATCCCTTGATCTGATCACTAGCTGTTGGACCGAGTAGATGCTTCGCCTTAATTAGGAAACGGTAAAAGCCGAGTGATTTCCTGTCACTCGCGAGTTGTAGGAGTTGGCTGTTTTCCTTCTGTTACAACTATAAGGATGATGGATAGGGCAAGGTTTTGGGTAACTCTTTGGTGGTCGGTTGATCGCCCCGTCTGTCTATGAAACTTGCTAAGGCCCGACAGTGGTGGTGTTCATGATCAAGTGTTTGAAAGTACTAATCTCATACCTAGTATGGGATGGGGAAGCCTAGTACCTGATTGAACTAGGGCGTGGCTTATACCCCTGCCGTCCCTGGAACGAGGTTCCCATGGTGCATCATGTGGGTGCAAGTGCAGTCACAGTACGGTAGAGGCTGGGACTGTGGAGCATTGCATGCCAAGGGAAGTTTGGACCTGACACGTGCCTGGAAATTGATGGGGACGGCCGACACAGGAAGCGACCCTTGTGGTGCGCGGATGTCGTGAGATTAGGTTTGCCATGCATGGTTAAGAAACTCGAATCGATTCGTCTGCCTCTCACAGTTTGAGACTGCTTGATCGCTATGTCACCCTGAGTAAGAAAGGAATCTGATGATGACATGGTTGTGATGATATATATATACCTTTTGGTTGGTACTATGTTTGCTTAGAATAAGTTGCTAACTTAGACCGGTTAATGAACTTAGAATCTGAGCTAAAACTTTGAAAGTAGGGATACACCCAGTGCTTTTGGCAAACAAACCCCTCAGCCAAAGAGCCTTGCATGTCTAGAGTGGTGGAGTAGCTCTACTCCCTGTCGGTTAAGTCTTGTTGAGCTTAGTAGCTCAGCCTTGTTGTGGCTTCTCTTTTTCAGGTGAAGTGGCTGCTCCTGAGCCATCCTCTGTTGGCACTTGGCCACCCCAACTCCCTCCGGGTTGGACGGTTGAGTGGGATCCCTCCTCGGACGGCGAGGAGAGGGACCACTAACGTCCCGGTTGGCCTCACCAGGATGTCCGACCCCGACGAAGTAGCTTCCGCTCGTTGTTTTACCCTTTGTTGTTTTCTCCTAAACCCTGTAAACTCTGATGTTGTTTTATAGCCAAACTAAATGGTTAATTTGTTTAACTCAGTGGACTTGTTGTATTCTCTGGAACCGCTCACCTTCGTGTGAGTTTGCTATTCGGTCCTGTTCAAGTGGTTAAATCGGATGAAATCCGACGGCACTTCGTGTTTACTTGATTAAGGCATGAGTGTCGCATATCAGGCGACTAAATCATGTTTAATCAAGCAAATCCGAAATGGATCCGCCACACTCCAGACCGGAGAATTTGTTCTTTAGCTTGCGTACTTCTAGGTAGTACACATCCATGTTCTCCTTGTAGCGGTCCCACTTGTTGTTGACTTGATTGATTACTATCAATGAGTTGCCGTAGACCAACAATCGCTTAACTCCCAATGAAATTGCTAGGCGGAGCCCGTGCACAAGTGCTTCGTATTCAGCTTCGTTGTTGGATACCTCCCAGAAGATTTGCAAGACGTATTTGAGTTGTTCACCTTTGGGAGATATTAAGAGTACTCCGGCGCCGATGCCCTCGAGCTTGAGTGATCCGTCAAAATACATGACCCAATGCTCTGGACGCTCTGCTGGTGTTGGTAGTTGATACTCCCGCCATTCTGCCATGAAATCGACTAGTGCCTAGGACTTGATCACAATCCTCGACTTGAATTCCAGAGATAATGCTCCGAGTTCTACCGCCCATTTAGATATTCTTCCCGTTGCATCCTGATTGTGGAGGATTTCTCCCAAGGGGAAGTCTGTGACGATGGAGATGTTGTGCTCCTAGAAGTAGTGTCGTAACTTCTGCGAGGTGAGTAGTATTGCGTATAGCAATTTCTGAACTTGCGGGTATCTAGCCTTGGAATCCGACAACACCTTGCTGATGAAGTAGACGGCCCTCTGTACTTTTTATATATGGCCGGGTTCTAGTCTTTCAACCATGATCGCCATACTGATGATGTTTGTAGTCGCAGTGATGTAGAGCAGCAAGTCTTCATTGGGGTTTGGTGCCGTAAGGACCGGTGGCTTTGATAGAAAGTTTTTTAACAGTTGCAGGGCTTGATCTGCCTCCTCAGTCCACTGGACTTTATCTTGCCGCTTGAGTAGTTTGAAGAAGGGTAGGCCCCATTTTCCAATCCTTGAGATGAATCTGTTGAGGGCCACCATGCATCCAGTCAACTTCTGGATGTCTTTGATGCACGATGGGGCATGCATGTCGGTGATGGTAGAGATTTTCTCAGGGTTAGCTTCAATTTCTCGATGACTGATGATGAACCCGTGTAGTTTCCTGGAGGGTACACCAAAAACGCATTTTGTCAGGTTGAGTTTCCACCGGAATGCTCGCAAACTTGTGAAAGTTTCTTTCAATCCGCAATCAGGTAGTCAGGATTTTTGGTCTTTGTGACCACGTCATCCATGTTTGCCTCTACGTTGCGGTGTAGTTGCTTCTTGAAGCACTCTTGGATTGCCCGTTGATAAGTAGCGCCTGCATTCTTCAGCTCGAAAGATATTGTAATGTAGCAGAAAGCTTCGTATGAGGTGATGAATGCAGTTTTGATTTGATCTTGTTCCTTGAGAACTATCTGGTAACACCCCGAGTACCAATCGAGGAAGCAGGGTAGGGCACACCTAGCTGTGGAGTCGATGACTTGATCAATCCTAGGGAGCTCGAAGGGATCCTTTGGACAATGTTTGTTGAGGTCTGTGTAGTCGACACACATCCTCCACTCGTTGTTGTTTTTCTTTTGTACCAGGACGGGATTGGCAAGCCACTCTGGATGATAAACTTCTTTTATGAAGCCCGCTGCGAGTAGTTTGGCCACCTCTTTCTTGATGGCTTCCCTTTTGCCTTGGGCAAACAGGCGTAAGCGTTGCCTTTTTGGTGTAACTTTTGGATCCACGTTTAGCGAGTGCTCGATCAACTCCATGGGCACCCCCGGCATATTCGCTAGCTTCCACGCAAAAATGTCTTGGTTGGCCCAAAGGAAGCTGACGAGCGCGCTTTCCTATTCAGAATCCAGCCCTGTGCCAATAAGGGCTGTCTTGGAGCTATCACTAGTCTCAAGGTCAATAGTTTTGATGTCTACTTCACTTGCTAGCTTGACCTTTGTTGCCCCCGACTTCTTTTTTGGTATCTCGAGTTTTGACGGGGACAATTTCTTGGATGCGACGAAGACTTGCATCATCTTACTTGGTAATTGTGTAGTTGCTACTAGTCATACGACCTCTTCAAGTCTCCGCGCAGGGAGAATACTCCCTTGGGTCCCAGCATCTTGAGTACTAGTTACACGTAGTGCAGGATGGCCATGAGTTTGGCCAAGGCTGGTCTTCCGAGGATAGCATGGTATGATGTTTCGAATTCTGCCACCTCGAACCGGATGTATTCTGTCCGACAGTGTTCTTTGGTCCCAAAGGTAACTGGTAAAACCACCTGTCCAAGGGGTACAACCGAGTTGCCTGGGTAAATCCCGTATAATGGAGAGTTCGTCGGGGTGAGCATATCAGTGATGTTGAGGCCCATCTTTTTCAATGTCTTGGCGAAGAGTACATTGAGACTGCTACCACCATGGATGAGTACTTTGGTGAGTCTGGAGCTAGTGACTACTGGGTCTAGGACGAGGGGATACCGTCTTGGGTCTGAGAAACTAGTCCATTGGTCCTTCCTGTAGAAGGTAATTGGCACCTCGGACCATTTGAGGAACATTGGTGTTGCAGGTTCAATGGACATAATTTCTCGAAGGGCTAGTTTCTGGGACCGCTTAGTAGCAGTACCCAGTGTGTCACCAAAGATGATGTTGACGGTGTTGGATGGGTTCTAGAATTTGCCATTGTCACCATCATCTTCGTCTTCCTTAGCCTTGCCCTTGTTTTTAGTGCTAGATGGTTCCAGCAGGTCCTTCATGACTCTACGTGGATTGAAACAATCTCTTGCGACATGCTTGTGGTACGGGTGCCACGGGTATTGTTTCTTCAGGAGCTCGTTGAACGAGGGTCTGTCTCGATTTCTGCCACCACCTTTCTTGGATGACTGTGAAGTTGCCGCGATAATATTGTCTGACTTTTGCTTGCGGTTGTGATCTCCCGAGTAGTTATTTCGGTTGTCATTGTTGGGATGATCGTTGCGGTTCTTGTCGTTGCGTTTGCCATTATTCTAATTATTGTTGTTCTGGCCCTTGTTGTGATTAGACTCAAACCTCTTAATTTCCCGATCTTCTTTATCTGCCCACGCCTGTAAAATAATCTTAAGAGATTTGACATCAGCGGGGCGTCTTCTGCCGAAGTCTTGGAACATCTAGCGATCGTAGAGGCCGTTCTGGAAGCAGTCTATGACGTCACGCTCCGTGATGTCCACAATTGTGACTTTCTTGTCGATGAAGTGACGTAAGTAACTCTGCAGGGTTTCGCCTTCTTACTGTTTAACTTGAGATAAGTTGATCCTGTTGCCAGGACACTGCATTGCCCCTGTGTAGTTGTTTGTGAATGCCACCTTGAGGTCCTTCCACGTGTCGATGGAGTTTTTATCTAATGACTCGAGCCATGTGAGTAGCGTCGCCTCCATGCAGATGGGAAAGTAGATGACTTTGGTGTCATCGTTTCCTCCAGTTGCTTGCAGTGATAGTGAGTAGTATCGAAGCCATTGGACTGGGTCCTACTTACCATCATACTTGGTGATACCCGGGGGTTTGAATTTTTCGGGTAGAATTGTCCTCCTTACACGTTTGGAGAAGGCGGGGAACCCATCAGAATCATCCCCTGGGTGTTTGACTTCTTGCTCATGCTCGCGGTGCCGTCAGTCAATGATGGTACGGGCGTCGTGCCCGGCATTGATCTTGTTGCGAAGATCTTCTACTGGGTGTTCAAGCTCTGAGTTGGCCCCACGGTGTCCACAGCCTCCCGAGGGTCCCGCCCGACTACCCTTTGCTCTAGCTTGGCTTGGTCTGGCTCCTCTAATTTGACTTGGTCTAGATGGAGTGTGTCTATGGCTACTGCCATGTTGACTATGCTGGGATGGGGGGTGTTGAACTAAATGTATCGGGTTCTGCTAATCGAGTTGTTCGTACGCGCGCATTGCCAGTTTAGCCAATTGTCTAGTGTACTTGTCCTGTGGCATTGCGCGGGTAATGAGATCAATGGACGCGATGGTGGCAAGGGAGTACGATGTTGACGTGATTGAACTACTTCAAATGTGTTATCTAAGTTCATGATTGGCAGGTTTGCTACAAGGCGGCGATGGCGTTGTGCTCTTGCGGAGTTTCTTGCTCGCTGTCGAGTTCTTTAAGCTTCAGTTTCTTTTCCGACAACGTTGGCGGTGAGCTCATCTTGTGAGGTATCATCCGGGTTGATGTTTATGCCGCGGATTTCTATCTGGCTGCTCTTCTTCTTTGCCCTTTTGTCCAACAATAAGAGCAAAGAGCTCTCATTCCGGAGAGTAGCTTCCCGAGCTTGAAGTGATGACCTCTGTGGAGCTGCCTTCTTCTTAGATGGCCGACAGAGGAGCTCCCTTTTGGTACGGGAGGGTGTCGAGGTAAGCGTTGAGGTGTGAATTGTCGTCCTTGGCGAGAGCAAGTGGCTTCATATTGGGCCAGTAGACGAATCTGCCTTGGGGAGTCGACGTGATCTCCAGACCCTGCTACAAACCTGATAAAGGGGTCTCCTCGTCCGAGTTCGAGTACTAGTTGAGGGTTGAGGTCCTCGATCGTATCTGTGTCGGGTTATGATCTGGACATGGTAGCTTGGTAAATAGCAGCCGCGTTGCGGGGTTTGAACGGGAATCAACTTGCGTTATAGTTCGATTTGCACGAAGTTGAGTTGTACTTGGATTCATCCCCCCAGCCTCTAACTAAGTCAGAAATTGAAAATTCGCCAAAATTCTCGATGAGATCCTCAAGAGCTTGATGCTGGAGCTTCATGGCTTGCTGCTTCTTCTTCGAGGCCGGCGCAATGTGGCGGTGGAAGTTTTGAGCGCCATTTGCGACACAAACCCAAGAGCCAAAGATGAACGTCGCGCCCACTTCAAAAGCGAGAATTGGCTTGATGATGACTTGGGCCATTGAGTTCGCCAATGGATTCTCAGTGAGAGCCCCTACTTGGCGCGTCAGCTGTTGGTGTTTAGACCCAGCAACCTACCTAGGGGGGTGCCTGAGGTAGTGTTTGGTTTGTGGGGCTCACCGAGATCAGGAACTCGAAGGTGAACACGGACACACAATTTAGACAGGTTCGGGACGCTCGATTGCGTAATACGCTACGTTCTGTGTGTTGGTTGGATTGAATTGCTTTGGACGAGGGCCCTACCTCACCTTATATTGCCGGGGGCAGGGTTACAAGTTGGTTGATTTACAAGAATATTAGTCGGATTTGACTAGGCGAGTCCTACTCTAATTGCTACGAGTACTTTTCCTAACCTTGACTAGTTCCTGTCTTGCCACATAGACTACGCTGTCTTGCGCCATAGCCTCCATGTCAGATACGTCTCGGTGTCCAGCCCTATATTTAGGACTGTCCAAACCTTCTGGTAGGCCCATAGATGTATGTACGATAGAGATTAAGTGATCACAAGTGTTAATGGACATGATCATCCAATATAATTGGATATTGGTAGATCGATTTATATACTTAAGTTGTAGACTTAAGCATGATTTGGTTTTACCCAAATTTTCATTTCATAATCCATCTTAAGATGATTGCATGATTGTTGTGTGTGATTAGAGATGGTACAAACCCTATTAGGATTTTGGTACGAACACACATATGCGATCATCATGGTTGAGAGTAACCCTTCAGAGGAAGGAACTCACCCAGTCAGTGTACCACAATCAATTGACTGTTTGTTTCAAGTCATGTAGTGACTTGAGTTGTACACAACGTATGTCACGATTTTGATTCAGAACATAAAGTCCATGAGGACTTGTATATTCGAATCTATCAAATTCATTAGATCTGCCAATGATCAAATATAGGAACATAATTGTCACACATACCGAGGGTATGCAAGCTAGGTCTCTGGGTGAAACCATATGCTACAAGATCTTGCTATCTCACCACCTTGCTTCCGTAAAGAAATCATTATGAGAGTAAGATATTACTTAATCATTGTTTAGCGAGAGCAAAATATCCTCAATTGCCACCTTTGATTTGACCCAAAATGAGTGTAGAAACACTCTTGCCTAGGACTTTTGGTCTGGATCCAGTAGGTGTACGGCAATTTGAGGAGAAATGTCAACATTTGTAGACTTTGTATGATTGATTCAATGGAACCAACAATGTTTGTGAAAATATTGACCCTTGAACTCCATGTCAATTCCCACAACGACAAAGTTAGGGCATTCCAATGACCCAATGCCTGAATATGTGTACACATATGCTGGGCTTTTGGATGTAGAACATCCATGGGCTTTGGATATTGAATATCCATAAGGTGTCAATCAACTTGATGTTGATTTAGCATTTACTCTTTGTTTCCATAGAAGCTTGCAAGAAAATATAACTCTCATGACCATAATTCTCCCCCTTCTTATTGGGAGTTGAGTGGTTTTGAAATAGGTACCTCCACTCTTTCTGGCACAATGAGATTGGAAATCAGATAACACCTTTAGTGAGTAAATGCGTTTGGCAGATTATTTGCAATAGATTGCAAACATAAGATTCCGAACTAATAGTCCATATTCTTGAGTACATGGATACATGTGAGGGGGATGTCAATATGTGACATTCACTCCTGATTCCTGGCATTCTATGTGTGGTATAAATCTCCCCCTAATGCCTGGAATCATTCTCAAAGTGATCAGCATACGGGCTATGAATAAATCCCCTATGGATGATCCGAGGTATGCTATGAATGACGGCTAATGATACCTCTAGGATCTCCAATACCCATGAATGTATGCTGAGGTGGTGATATTGGTATGTACTCAAACTGCAACAGAGGGAGCCGTATGATTGCAATTTGATGAATTTGAAATGAATGCGATGTGCACATCCACATTCCACCAGCTGATGTTGGTAATTTGCAATTCTATGTTGGTCATGCAAATAGTGTGATTCTCTGAATGGAGATTCAACTACACGATTATGGACATAAGGTCCTTAATATTGTAGTTTCCAAATGCCAAACAATTCCATGTTAATAGATGTGATCATGCATCTAGGATCATTTGCTCCAAAATTGAAAAATTTGAGCAAAGACTTTGGCAAAATTTTATATCACCTCAACGGAGACACATGGGACTCTATTATGCATCGATGTGCACTGTAAAGTACCTAGTTCATCCATATAATGGTTGAATAGAGCCACATGCATATTCTTGAAAAAGAAATTGGATGCTCATATTCATAATTTAAGGTAAGAGAACCTTAATATTAATTCCCTTATTGTGCATGTGATGCACATCAAATCTGATGATTTGGGAAATTGATGTAGTGACCAATAGAATTGATAATAATTTTCTCATCATCCTAAGGTAGAATGACCATACAATTATGCCAACTCTTGATTTCATCAAGAGAGAAAATTATGTTGTACCCAACAGATGATATGGGATTGATGTATGTATAACACATCTTAGATTATATGGAAGAAATTGCCACAAGTATTTAGTTTTCATATCCATTGTACTGAGTGCTGATTCACATCATTACTCTAAGTAATGGGTTTCGATATGGAAACCACACAGGATATCATGAAAACATATAAGGGTATTTGTAGCATTCAGATACATGAGTGTATCAACGATTAATGTTGAAATACCCGTATGAAGAGCATAATCTCCTATACTTGTGTTAGTGGTGCGATGCCGACAAACAAAATTTCTTCAGCATCTAGTTTAAATCCCAAATGATTCTAATATGAGTAAGCAAAACTCATATAGAATATGAATATCATGTATGAAGTACAGGATATTAGTAGACAAGGCATACTATTTCCAAGAACTGGAGACACATGAGGTCTCACATGTTGAAGATTCAAATTTTTCTCCCCCTGAACTTGCAATCCTCCAATGATTTGGAGATATAATTTAGCCAAAATATTTGAGAAATTGACATGGAGTGAGCAATTATTTATCACATCATCATAGTCATTATCTCAATTGGTTGCTATCTCTTTAGATCCATTATGTTTCTACATGTCATATGACAAGTGAAACTTGTAAAACTGTCCAGAACTCAGAAGTCCTGGTAAACAAATGTGCAAGCATTCATTTATATTTTAGACAGTAATACTTTCTTTATTGATCATTCCTTGAAGGAGCACAAAGAATAAGTGGATCGTTTTCCATTAAGATTTCATAGAAATCTTGGGAAAGGAGATGTAACAAAAATGTAAAGTTGCACAATGGTCAACTATACAAATGGCTGAGAATTTGGATTGGTTATTGGCTATAGTGACTTTACAACCATTACCCCTCACCAGTGGGATAATAAGCCCCATCCAATGCAAGTGTGGAGAAAAATTCCATCTTGAAAATATGAACCATGTCCTACATGAGTTAATCATGTATGAAATTAATTTACTCAGAGAGTAAACTATATAGCATGAAAAATAGTATTGCCAATTTTGGTATCAAGGTGACACTTGATTTTGGATTACTATTCAAAGGCGAGGAAGTCGCTACCACAATTTTGGGAACAAATGATGCAAGATCATTGTCAAAATGTAGTCTCTGTGATATGATAGAAGGTAATCACCAAAATGATGCACTATTTTCTGCTATTTATGCGAGCTTGCATCCTTTTAGGGAATTATGGTATAATTCTCTATTCTCTCTGTGCAATGGATATTCACCTCCAGTTGCATTCGCACATACCAGATGAGTTCATTGGATTACTAGAAGTATATCCATTACAACTCTTGTTAGTCTCAACATTACTGAAATACTATGAACCTTAGGGATAAGCTCCGTACCAATGTGGTACTAATGATGACGCTTCAAAAAAAGTTCATCAAGCTTTTCAACCTAGGTCAATGTATGAATGAGATGAGAACAGTACTAGTAATTTTGCGAAACTTCAACTTGGAGCAAATATTATAAACAACAAGATTTGTAGTCTACAACAGTTTTAAAATCCTGGAGACATACATGCATGGTTCAACTCATAATTTAAATCATGAGTTTCTTTTGTTGTTCATAGCGCTCTTTTAAGAGCAAGCCACAAAGCACATTAGCAATAGATGTTCATGCTTGAACTCCTTATGAAAATAGAATCGTAATAAAAGAGAACACCATACTTCATCTGACTAGGAGTGGAGGATCCTGTATAGGGTTCACTCATTGCTACCAATAGTCCATGAGATGCAAAGTTGATATCGGAAGCCATTTCCTTCCAAGGCATAACCATAGGTTTCATTAATTTACACATTGGTAAATTAAGAATCACTAAGGTAATGCTGTAATCATGATGCAAAATAATCTAAAATCCATATCTTGTGGTTTGGAATAATTGTAAGTAATCACACATAGTGTGAACCTCAACAATTGTGTCATTGTCAATGTTGGTATACACTTGAAGATAATCTCCATGTAATTAAACATTAGAGTAGATCTCTCAGTAGTAGGCAAAATAAATTGCTGCTATAGGCATGGTCTCAGGGCTAACAAATTCATGAAGAATAAGTTGCAGCCAATGCCTAAGACTCTACTACCCTGTGTATAACCAATGACGATGAATAATGGTAATGAAAGAGCATTTTACAATTCCCAAACATTTACTTGGAAGAACACTTTGTAGGTAATCATTAAATCATGATGCAGACCTCTCAGTAATGGGCGAATATATCGCTGCAGTAGACGTGGTCTCTGGGCTAATATATTAAAAATGAACATATTGCAGCTGATGTCTAAGACTCTATCACCTTATGTTCAATCCCAAAATAAATTATCCAAGATATGCATTGATTATTTTTCATAGAATCCATCATTAATTAAGTAATACTTAATTAAGAGAATTCATATGTTAAAATGCAATTTAATTGAATTGCCAAAGTAACAAGATTGATATAGATTTCTGGTCTAATAACCAATTACATAGGAGTAAAAGTACTCTACTATACGAATACTGTTAAAGTAAGGTACTAAAATAGGATTACGTAGACTCAGAAAAAAAAACTCAATTAAATTTCAGCGCAAAATATGTGTAAATGCAGAGGGTCTTTTGTTAGGAGGTAGCAATTTTATCGACCCATGACTGGTAACTGCCGCCGCCGCCGCCGCCCTCGGTATCATCGCGGGGAGGCCGGAGGAGGCTTGTGCTGCCGCTCCCCATTGCGGGCATGCCACGGCTCACCACAGGTGCGGCGAACGGCTGATGCCTCCGCCGCTTGCTGCAGGAGCGTGGGCCGGAGGATGTGGCCTCCACTTGCCGCTGGAGCCTGAGCGAGAGGGCGCCGCCGCAGCCGCAAGGGCGCAGACAGGCGGTCGGCGCCGCGTCCGCAGGGATGCTGGCGTGCTCCGCTGCTGCCTGGTGCTGGCGGGCGCGTCCGGTCGATGCTGCCGCACGCCTTTTAGGCCACTTGCTCGGGGCCGGGGCCGCAGCCGGTGCCGGACCGGTTCTGCCGGGGCTGCCACCGTCGATGGTCATGATGAAAGAGTGTGAGGTACTTTCGGTTGATCGCGAATAAATGATTCACAACGGAGGTGGCGGCAACCCAAGCAGCCCGACAGCCTGACTGCCGCCTCTCGTGTTGCCATCGATGCCGCTCTGCTGCGGCTGCATGCTTGACTGCCGCTTGGACTTGGGCTGCCCGCTGCCCGGCCTCGACGCCGTTACAGGTTCCCGCTGTTCAGTGATCCTGCATTGCATTGCATTACAGTTTTTCGTCAAGCACTATTCTCTGGCCGTACGTCCAACAACAACTGCCCTTTCGGCATAACAAGTCTAGCCACCACCAAGCACCGCTACTACCACTAGCAGCAGCAGATGATTAACGGCAATGTGCATGTGCCGCGCGCGTCGGGCCGAGCACCAATCCTGCCTAGAGTGCCGCCCCCGGTGCGGTGCACGCAGGCACTGTTTGCCGGCGTCGGGATTCCGAACGGATGGGCCAGAGCACGCCGGCAATGTTTGTTTTCTCGCCCTCCCATGCTGCTACTACACCTACTACTGGCTTTCTAATCCGGTCAAATCCCCCGTCAAGCCTAACCCTTTTTGTCGTATCGCTTCTCCCCTCGCTCGCTCACTTTCTGCAGCTCTACCTCCCATGCCGCTACGCTATATCGCATGCCGCCATGCCCTGCCCATCCAGCGTGGGTGACCGCGCGCCCCTGTTTGCCCGGCACCGGGCAAGCAATGGGCATTGCACGCTGCGCCGCTTCCGCTACCACCTCTATGCGCGCACTGCACCATGTTCGTTAGCAGCGTGCAGTGCTAGCGCACCAGTTTTCTTTTCCTTTTTCTTTTGGCAGCGATGCGATATATCGCGTACGTTTTCCTGGCATGCAAATGCAGTGCAATATAATGCATGCATGATGTGACAGTGCCACTGCATACCGTGCGTGTCACGTACGACGACTCCATCCATCCGGCCACATCGATCGCTGCCCTGCACCCTGCGCTGCCGGCTGCCGCAGCCAGTCGAGCGATTCACGGGCGCAGGGCACTCCGTGAGTGACCGCCACTGCTGCCCCTGCACTGCACGTCTGCACCTGCGCTACTGCCCGTCTGCCCCCGCGCGTCCTTAGCTTCTTCAATCTTCACTGCGTCCACTGGCATATCCTGCCATGTCTCGTGAGCGAGCGAGCGAGCGAGGAAGAAAACACACATCACGGCGTGCGGCAACAGCCAACAGCATGTTTGTTTGTTTGTAGCTCGCTGGGCACTTATTGTGTGCCAGAAATGTTAGCTTCTTGTTCGTTGTTGTTAGGTGCCGCGCCAGCAGCATGCGTCGCGGTCGCGGACCAGGTTCTGCATCCGAGCGATGCCGGCCTTCTGCGAGACCAACGTACGCTAACGACGAGACCATGCATACAGATACAGTGCATGGCCGGGACCTATACGCTGGTCGTCGTCCTCGCCGTGCCTCGCGCCAAGCTCCATTATCACCGTGCTCCCTGCCCTGCTTAATGGTTAGTATTCTTTTCATTTAAAGAAAATCGCATAATACTTTCGCTCCGTACATAAAAACAAGTTGTTAGGGCAGGAGGAGAGAGATACTAGCTCTTTGAGTCTTTTCATATACACATGTTTTAAATCGTCCCAAGGATTATTGCAGAAAGCGAGCACAAAGGTACTGCATGCTTTCGGGTTCTCAAAGACATAACATCTGACATCTTCTTTTTTTTAAAGAGAAAAAAGAAACTAACAGCTGGCACCTGGCACCTTCTTCTTTATTCATCGTGGTATTCGGTGCGTTGCGTGTATTCACATATCTTGTTCGATCTACTAGTTCTAACAAGTACTTGTCCAAATGCATAACTATAATTACATTCTTTTCTGGATGGAGAGAGTACCTTAGAATATTTTGCAACTTTATATGTATTCTTCACAGTTCAATATGACACACGAGCTCATTTAGTTGTGTTCATGTATGATGAATCTATGAAAACAATGACGAATCTAGTGGGTGCATAGGGGGGCTCAAGCCCCCTCTTCACAAATAATGGAGCCCCCTATATTTTTGAGGAGAAAGAGGAAAGAAAAAGGATAGAAAGAAGGGAAAGAAGATGGCCCTCTTAAGCTGTATGCCTGGATTTACCCTATGTGAAAATTATCAAATATACTATGGGTCTGATTGGTTGGGCATCAAAATTTGCCATACCAAATTGAGGCAGGACAAAACATAGTCATGCTAAAATTTGCCTGCCAAAATCATGCCAAAATTGGGTGGTGGTGGAACTCCGGAGAACTCAAGGAGAGGAGATGATGGCGGGTTGGCTGGCGGCTGCAAGAAGAGAGACGATAGGGAGAGGACGAGAGCGCAAATTAGTAGGGAAGGGAATATGGGAGTTTGGCAGGGACAGCTAAACACATGGGTAAGCTAACACATCACCGATGTGTCCTGAAACTTGTGTCCAGAAACTTTAGCACGCCAGGTTTTTGGATTTGAACCAAGCAAGCGCCAAAATTATTGGACTTGCCCTGATTTTGGTTTGGCACTTTTAGTAGCCCAACCAATCAGGCCCTATAGTAAGTTTTTGTTTTGATAAGAGCAACTCCAGCAGACCCCCTAAATAGAGCCCCTACTTCTAATTAGGAGGCTAAGTAAAAAAAATAAAGTCCAGCAGGACCCCTACTAGAGCCCCCATTTTAGGGAGGCCTCCAAATTCCCTCCCACACCCCCCAGCCCTGGAGGGTCCCTCCGCAGCCCCCATCCACGGTTATTTTGGCGCGGAACAGAAAACTCCGCGCCCGTCCCTCCCCCGCGCGGCAGTCCGCTCGCCTCCCTCCATCTTGCTCGCGCCGCCCACCACCACCTCCATATATCCAGCGCCCAGACCCGCACCGCCTCCTTCCCTCTTCGTCTCTTTTCCCCCACCAAGACCGCGCTAGGTCGTGAGGAGGATAAGATCCAGGGTTTCTTGATCTGCTCGCGGGAGTTCGTCGCGCCCAAGTGAGTAATCTGATTCGACCCGTTCCCATCCAAACTCCCATTCCTTGCGTTCTCCTCGCGCTGATCCGTATCCAAGAGTCACGCGCGGATCGATGCTCTCAGCTTGTGGACGGACACGAGACCAGCAGCCTTTTTGACCATGAGTGTGTGTGCGTGCTTGATGGCCTGCGTAAGGTTGATTGCAGGAGGAAAAGAGAGTTGTTTGTCCTGGCTAGGTGACGAGCATCTCTGCTACTGGCTGCTGATTGGCCTCTTGATACAGTGCTTATCCAACACTCTGTAATTACATTGCATCCATGCATACGCGATTAGTAATTTGCTTTATCTCAATTTTGCAACTATTTGTGATGATACGCGATTTTTTCTTCTGGAATCTCCTTTTGTCCATTTTTTCAGGACTTGAACGATTCTGATTCCAGGTGCTGGTAACTTTTTTTTAGGATTAGGTGCTGGTAACTTGTAGGCATGCCTCTGCAGAGTATTACTGATTGTAACATCAGTATTCAGGCACCAACCGGAGCTGCAGTCTGATTGATGCCCTGTGGTGTAGGAGTGCCAGCCTCACCCAGGCTTCCTGCAAGGATGAGGCATGGGCCATCAAACTAACATTTGTCTCATCTTGTTAATTTCCATATCATTTATGTGTGATTCCTGATGTTTGTGTCTCTGCAGTTATTCTTTTTAAAAGTAAGCTGTGCAATTCTTCTTTCCAGGTCTGATGGCAGTACCATGTTTGCTTTCATGGTACTGATTATTGTTCTATAAAGTTTAGATGATAGGCAGGAGGTTAGGCAACATGTAGCACCTAATCAGGACTAGGCAGTGAGAACAAATTATTATTTTCTAAGATTCAAATGTATAATTCTTAGATATTGCCAACCACCATTTTTGTGTTTTCTTATTTGAACCTGACAATTTTGCAATATTGTAGATGGTCTTCTCCGATGACGATGACCTCATTGCTCAATGGTGGGAGGAAGAGGAAGAGGAGGAGGAAGAAGAAGAGGAGTCAGACGATGATGACCTCATTGTAATTCTTATGCTTGCCGACATGGACTATGAGAGACACAAGAAGAAGCGTCGTGGTTCAGTCCCAGGACGTGAGGTAGTTCCGAGGGACATGTCTAGTGGCAATCTGCGCATTGTGGCTGATTATTTTGCAGATCCTCCAATATACAATGCAACATTTTTCAGGAGGAGGTTCAGAATGTCGAGAGATCTCTTCTTGCGTATCGTGGATGGTGTGGAGGCACATGATGACTACTTTAGGCAGAAACCAAATGCAACAGGTCTTCTCGGTGCCACTGCATTACAGAAGGTGTTTGGGTCATTTCGCATGCTGGCATATGATGTTCCAGCTGATTCAATGGATGAAGTTGTGAGGCTTGCTGAGAGCACCATGGTAGAGGCTTTTCACCACTTTGTGCAGGCTGTGGTTGAGGTGTTTGGGGAGCAATACTTGAGGCCACCTACTATTGAGGACACTGCAAAATTGTTGGCCATTAACACTAAGAGGGGATGGCCTGGCATGCTCGGTTGCATCGATTGTATGCATTGGAGGTGGAAGAATTGCCCAACAGCTTGGAAAGGGCAGTATTCAGGGCATGTGGATGGGCCAACTATGATACTTGAAGCTGTTGCATCTAAGGATTTATGGATTTGGCATTCTTTCTTTGGTCTACCGGGCTCTTTAAATGATATCAATGTCTTGCAGAGATCACCATTATTTCAAAGGCTAACTTCAGGGACTGCACCACCTGTTGAGTACATGCTCAATGGTAACAAGTATACCATGGGATACTATCTTGCAGATGGGATCTACCCTTCTTGGGCGACTTTTGTGAAGAGCTATAGGAGTCCACAAGGCAATAAGAAAGTCCATTTCACAAAAGCACAAGAAGCGGTGAGGAAGGATGTGGAGAGAGCATTTGGTGTTCTACAAGCGCGCTTTGCCATGGTGAGGGGGCCTGCTAGATTTTGGGATAAGGATACTCTCTGGTATATAATGACCGCTGCTATTATCATGCATAACATGATCATTGAAAATGAGAGAGATGAAAAAGAGGATTACGACTATGATCAAGATGGTGGTGAGGTACTGAGGCCGGAGGAGTACCAACGACGCGATCCTCTCATTCTTGAGGAGTTCCTCAAGATACATCAGGAGATTAAGGATACACGAGTGCATGAGAGACTTCGTGATGATCTTGTGGAGCATTTGTGGGCACTTCATGGTTCTAGCTAGTACGGTTATTTGTAGTTTGACCATATTTAAATTTGAATTTAAATTTTCATGTTTGAAATTGTGATTTTGAATGTGGTTCATTGCTATGCTTTAGAAATATTTACATTTGAATTATAGTGATACGAAGGGCACATATATATGGAGAATATGTGAAAATAGAAGGAAAAATAAATAGGGGTTAAGATTTAGAGGCCTTTGCTGGAGTTGAGTGTAGAAAATGAGCCCCTAAAAAATTGAGAGAGCCCCTACTTAGGAAGTAGGGGGCCTGATTTAGGGACTATCGCTGGAGTTGCTCTAAGGAGGCCCTAATAGTAAGTTTGAGTGGCTAAGTGCAGTGCATGCCCCGGCCGGGACCTATATGCTGGTCGTCGTCCTCGCCGTGCCTCGCGCCAAGCTCCATCAACGTGCTCCCTGCCCTGCTTAATATTTATTTTATTTAAAGAAAATCGCATAATACTTTCGCTCTCCGTTCGTAAAAAAATTTGTTAGGGCAGGAGGAGAGATACTCCTTTCATCATGCACTGAGTTGGAGAAGAGAACATGTCCAACGAGGCAACGACGACGAACTCTCCATCCGCTGTATGTACATGATTAGCTAGGGCATTGGAGTCACCTGTGAGCTCAGTAATACACTAGCTAATACTGCAACGGAGTTTAGAACCGTGCAAAAAGTGCACATCTTTTCACATACACATACACATGTTTTAAATTGTCCCAAGGATTATTGTGAGCACAAAGGTTTTTTTGAAAAAAGAAAGTGAGCATACTGCTTTCGGGTTCTCAAAAACCGAACAGCTGACGTCTTCTTTTTTTTTAAGAAACTAACAGCTGACTTCTGACATCTTCTTTATTTACTATTATCAGGGTATTCAGTGTGTTGTGCTGTGTGTATTCACACCTTAGAATGTTTTGCAACTTTGCATGTATTCTTCACAATGACATACGAGCTCATTTGGTTGTATTCGCATATTTTCCTACATTTGTTGTGATGATGCAAGTCAGCAATGGCCAATGGAATAAGTTGGTCTGTGGTCTGTCTCCGTAGCAAACCGAAGGAAGAAAATCAAAGAAGGTTGCGCAACTGGGCTGCTCGTGGCCACCAGAGACAGACGCCGAGGCAGGCCCTTTGGACTCCATCTTAAAGGCCTGCCTGCCGCTCGCGAGTCTACTACACACATAAGCCCGTTTACTTTCCTAACACAAGCTCATACGTTGGCCCATTCGGCTCCCTACAATATTTTAGTCCATCTCGTGATATCATGACCCAATATTACAGGTGGCTCTCATTTAAATTTATTTAAATGACTGACTAAATAAATATTATTGGTTAAAATTTGAGTAAAAAAGTCAACCATAAGAGTAGAGATAATATGTCTTATTGAACAATGCGTGTATTCCTTTAGGGAGAAATATCGATCACAAGTGTAAATGCGACCTTTACAACATTTCTGACATGCTAAACTGATAAATGAACTTTATTGATTTGGGCATACGTGTATCCAAACGTTGAAAAATGAAATGTGCAGTCTGAACAATGAAGGTAGATCAAATATATATTTCTTTCCAAAAGAAATCTAAATAAACGAACATATTCAAATTTATGTAACCATATCGGTCGGTAGTAATGCGTGGGGAGGACATGTAGCTTAGGCCTTGTTTAGTTGCTCAACTTTGGGGTGTCAAAATTACTGTAGCAACACTGTAGCGTTCGTTTGTATTTGTGAATTATTGTTCAAATATTGACTAATTAGGCTCAAAAGATTCGTCTCACAAAGTACAACAAAATTATGCAATTAGTTTTTAATTTCGTCTACATTTAGTACTCCATGTATGTACCGCAAGTTTGATATGATGGAGAATCTTCTTTTTTGCATAGTGCCAAAGTTGGGATTTGGGAGTGAACCAAGGGCCTTAGATGTTTCATTTTGGCCCATCTACAGTCTCTCATCTCATCAGTACAACCTGCCCGTTCATCCACCTCTTGCTCCTTGCTTCCTCCTCTCGGTCCAGCATCTCCCCACCACATCACTGGCTAGTCCGAACTCAGTGCTCAGCCAAGCACTTGGCCGGGGTTAGTGCTCCTCAAACAGATAATATAAACTACATATTCCCAGCACGACTAATTCATGAAAATTACCAAATATAGTATAATAGGCTAACATGTCCAACTGTTGCTTTTCAAGAAAATGAAAAGAACTCTTGCATAATATGTTTCGAAGGAAACATTACTTTAAGGTCATATAGTATGTTCTATTGAACAGTGCGTGTAATTTCTTCGAAAAAATCGATCACAAGCGTAAATGCGACCTTAACAACATTTCTGACATACGAAAAATGATTAAAAAATAACTTTATTGATTTGGGCATACAGGTGCATCCAAACTTTGCAATGCGCAGGAAGGACATGCAGTTCATTTCTTCAGTGATGGCGTGTTCCCACAAAATAATCATAGAAAAGGTAAATATTGGCTAGCTGGCCTGATAAATCTTGAAAAATTATTTAGAGGTCAATATAATTCCCATCAAAATCTAGAGCGTGCACGTCCAGTCTTGTTCAGACCTGGAGGCTGGTCTTGTAGACAGAGCCGGCCTTAAAGCTAGTGGGTTGCGGGGATGACCTGGAGGCTGGTCTTGTATACGGAGCCGGATGGTGTCATCGACGACGCGGTAGCTGCCGGACTTAGTGGTGAAGCGATGCTGTCGAGTGTCCAGGTGCCAGCGGGCCTCCTTAAGCTCCGAGAAGTCGTTAGCGCCCTTCTACTTTACCTCCACGTCCTAAATGGTGGTGCTGGGGATGAGGACCAGGCGGGTGGCGCTGCAGCCCGAGCTGGTCTTGAAGGTAAGTGCAGAGCCGCACGAGCCGACGGCCAGTAGCGCTGCCAGCGCCGCCACTAGGAGGATGGAGGATCTACAGGCCATTGTTGGTGGCGAGCTAAAGAGCTATTGGTTCGTGTAACCTTACTTGTTTGTTGATCGACCGAGGGATGTTTGTGTGTGTGTTGCGATCGATGTTGCCGCTGGGCATGTATTTATGGGCGGCCGAAGGAAGGAAGCCAGGCATGGACGTACGGCATGCCACGAACATCGTTGTCCAGCTTTTCTTTAATGAAAAATCTTCATCTTGTTCAACTAACGACCAACGCGTGTACGTACACAATTGCTATAAATAGATCCGAGCTTGGTAGTCCAGAGTGTTTTGCTCTCACGCAAAACAAGCGTAGGGAATGCACACTCATCTCAAAAAAGAATGCAGAAGAAAAGCACAAGCATGCAGTCCTCATCGCCTCTCTACTTTCTTTCTTTTTCTTAAACTATAAAACATGTAAATCCCCTTCACTTATTCTGTCCTTGTGGAGACTATTATATAAGTTGGTTCGTTGTTCTAGGACGTTTGTCCATGGTCTCCGCAGGAATTTTTTTTTACAATGTTTGTCCATGAAAATATCAAAGGAATATTTATTGCAATATTTCCACATGTTACCCTAATTAAAATATCAAAATGATTATTGTATTATAATATTTAATTCGAGAATGGATGGTCATTTCATATTGACCTTTTCTTTACACTATTTCTGTGTTCTCAGCATATAGTATGCTATGGACAAATATTGCAGAACAGAGGTAGTACTCCACCTCCGTGGCAATGTCTAGCCTAATATCCTACCTTTCTCCTTGTTCATCCTTTTCCACTCTCTTAGTGGTACAAATATTGAACCATATCCTATGGTGTCTCTCTTTGAATCCATGGTCTTTTACATTGATGTTGGTTGTCCGAACACTTGCAAGCAGTCGCAAGTCCACCTCAAATTTTGTTTTTAGACAATGGAAACAAGGTTCCAGCCTCTACACCTTTGAAAAGTGTACACAGCCGTCCGATACAATACGGAGCTCTTAAGCTCAAACCTCATACGAGGGACAGTAGCAAATAAGAAAAAACACAAAGTCTTAGAACATCGAATAATGCCTTATGCACCAATTCTATTTCTAAACCTCCAGCCAAACTTAGCAAAGATCTCATAGCAGTCTCCAAGAGTCTACAACCCTCCTTGAAGCATGCTCTTATCTTGTCGTCTTTATGCAGCAAAGACCAAGTTCGAATCCAATATGCCTGCAAAAAGGTGTTAGATTTGCCACCGTTGAATACCATTCGTTTCTATTCAACCAAATTGTCCAACAGATTGCTGCTGCACCCACTAAAATTCTGCTCTTGAGCTTAGGCTGAATACCATTAAACCAGGAGCCAAACATATTCAAAGATGCTAGATGGTTGTTGAATTCCAAAAGTTATATAAATGGTATTCCGAATGAATCTAGAGAAATGGCACTCGAAGAACAAATGTTGTACAGTTTCAAGAGAGTTACGAGAACAGCATTTAAGACTACCTTGCCAATTTCGTTTTGCAAGATTATCTTTGGTCAATATAACCCCCTTACGAAGGTACCAAAGAAAATTTTTGATTTTCAGGTTATTTTAAGTTTCCAGATTGGGCATTTATACGGAACCACCGGTGGAGAATAGACCTTCCATTCAGCGTAATATGTATCGACGTTTTTTTGACTCGGAACTAAAGGAGCTTTAGTCCCAAGTCAAATAGCCACCACCAGCCACCACCGATGACAGGAGCTTTAGTCCCGGTTGGTAATATCAATCGGGACTAAAGATCTCTCTTTAGTTCCGGTTGTAACGGATAGTAAAGACGATGGATTCTGGTGGGGCATTTAGTCCCGGTTGGTAACACAAACCGGGACTCGGTTTGTGTTACCAACCGGGACTAAATGCCTTGCCTATAAAAGTCAGTTTCTTCCTCCCCGAGCCTGAGCCACTCAGACCGAGAGCTTCAGGCTCCTTCTCCATAGCAACCAAGCAACCTTAGGGAGGTGCCGCCCAATTTTTTTTCTTCAATTTCCTGGGTATTTCACTCATCCAAAGTGTTGTAAATGTTAGCTACTTCATCCTTCATTTATTATTATTATGCTTTGTTTTATGCTTTAGAGATAGAGAAAAATGAGTTTTTTAAATGAGGGAGAATGGAGAGGATTATTTATTTATACATGTTTTTGAGCTAGAATTTGATGGATAGCTTGCTTGTTATATATGATTCATATTAGATAAATATCTTGAACAATATTAGGTATGAGAAAAAATAGAGTAAATGTGTTTTTAATATTTAGTCATTGCAATAAAACAGAGGTAAATAAATTGTAGGTGTAAAAAATAGAATTTGGTTATTGTGGATACTTTGCATGTTAAATTAAGGTGATATGAAAATTACACCAGTCAACTTAATGGTAGAATTGTGGAACAGGACAACAAAGATACACTAAAGACTATAGACGCTCCATAGTGGAATTCACGGAGTTAAGAATCCTTAATTAATGGTAGAATAGAAGAACTTTGAGTCCACAAACTCTGGCTGAATATCCTAAAAGAATCTTGAAATAGTTTTCCAAATACCTTTTGGAGCTATATTTTCATAATAGAAGTATGGGGCCAATAGCCTGTTCAGGCAGAGATTTGTTCACTGATCTTGACCCATTGGTTTTTGGTTGGTTTTAGCTTGCCAAAATGGGCCATGCTCAGTGAACAGATCTTTTTGCTTGGACAGGCTATTGTGCCACCATAATTGTATTATGAAAATGTGGCACTTGCTCCAAAAGATGTTTGGATAATTATTTCAAGATTCTTTTATGATATTCAGCCAGAGTATGAGGACTCGAAGATCTTCTGTTGTACCATTATTTTCTGGTACTGGAGGAGCCGAGGTGATTCTCCATAGACTTCGAAGAAGATTGAGTCATGTGCAGAGATGGCTTGGAGGGCAAACATTCTGCTATGTTGGATCATTATTTTAGGATTATTGACTATGTGGAGTCCACTATGGAGCGTCTGTAATCTTTAGTGTGTATATGTGTGTGCACACACACACACATCTTTATTGTATTGTTCCAGAATTCTAGCATTTTTCTTTTTGTCGACCTAGTGAATGATATGAAGGTTGATTGGTGTAATTTTCATATGAATTTTTTTATTTTTATGAATGTTGATTGGTGTAAATTATCAATATTGATCAAGTTCTTTATCTAATACGAAGACTTATGTCCATTTTTCATGTAATACGATGCAGATGGACCAGCAATGGATGTACAACGTGGACAGACGGACCAAGGAGTTTGTTGATGGCTTGCATTATTTTCTCGAAATGGCCAAAGCCAACAAGCCAGAGAAGGGATTCATATGTTGTCCATGCTTCCAATGCATTAACAAGAAGGACTACTCTTCCTAGGGGACTCTTCATAGCTACTTGTTTAGATACGGTTTCATGCCTAACTATTTGGTTTGGACCAAACACGATGAAAAAGGGGTTATAATGGAAGATGACGAAGAAGAGGTGGATGATAACAATATTTCGGACTAGGCCGTAGGCCAAACTTTTGCAGAGACACCAATAGGTGAGGCTAATGAAGAAGAGTTTGCAGAAGACGGCCCTATTGATGATCTTGGTCAGGTGCTACAGGATGCACAAAAAGATTACGAAACTGAGAAGGAATCAGAAAAGTTGCAGCGTATAATAGATGATCATAAAAAATTGTTGTACCCAGATTGCAAGCAGGGGCATAAAAAACTAGGTACCACAAGAAATGATGCAATGGAAGGCAAAAAATGGTGTGTCCGATAAGGCATTTCAGGGGATATTGAAAATTATAAAGAACATGCTTCCCGAGAATAATGTATTGCCGTCCACAAAATATGAAGCTAAACATATTGTTTGTCCTCTAGGGTTGGAGGTTCAGAAGATATACACATGCCCTAATGATTGTATCCTTTATCATGGTGATGAATACGAGAAATTGGATGCTTGTCCTGTGTGCGGAGCACTACGGTATAAGATCAGGCACGATGATCCTAATGATGTTGAGGGGCAGCCTCCCAAGAAGAGAGTTTCCGCGAAGGTGATGTGGTATTTCCCTATAATACCACGTTTGAAGCATTTGTTCAGAAACAAGGTGAATGCTAAGTTGATGCGATGGCACAAAGAAGAACGTAAGCAAGATGACATGCTGAGACACCCTGCTGATGGGGTCAAATGGAGATCAATTGATAGAGCATTTCCGGAATTTGAAAGTGATGCAAGGAATATAAGGTTTGCTTTAAGTACTGATGGATTCAATCCATTTGGTGAATTGAGTAGTGGTCATAGTACTTGGCCTGTGACCCTATGTATGTTCAGCCTTCCTCCTTAGCTGTACATGATTCAAAAGTTCATTATGATGTCGGTGCTTATCCAAGACCCAAAATAACCTGACAACGACATTGACATGTACTTAAGACCATTGGTTGATGAACTTTTATTGCTCTGGGAAGAAGAAGGTGTACGTGTGTGGGATGAGGATAAACAAGAGAGTTTTGACCTATGAGCATTGTTGTTCATAACCATTAGTGATTGGCCTGCGCTAAGTAACCTTTCATGATAGACAAACAAGGGATATCGGATCTGCACCCAATATTTAGATGACACAGACAACATGTATTTAAAACACTATAGGAAGGTCGTGTATATGGATCATCGTCAATTTCTTCATGCTAATCACCCGTTAAGAAAGAAAGGGATGCATTTCAAAGGGGCGCCAAACCATCATAAAATACCTGCACACCATAATGGAAAGCGTGTATTTGAGATGATAAAGGATATAAGGGTAGTCTTTGGAAAGGGTCTTGGCAGCAAACCTATTCCGAACGACGATAACTGACGTGCACCCATGTGGAAGAAGAAGTCTATATTTTGGGAGCTACCTTATTGGGAAATCCTAGAGGTCCGCAATACAATAGATGTGATGCACCTGTCGAAAAATCTTTGCATGAACGTGCTAGGCTTCTTGGGTTGTTATGGGAACTCAAAAGATACATTGGAAGCATGACAAGACCTGAAACGTATGAAGTAATGAGATGACCTACATCCGGAAAAGAGAGATAAAGGACAGCACTACTTACGTCCTGCCAGTTACACTGTCAGTAAGGAAGAGAAGGATAGCATGTTTGACTGCATGAATAGTATCAAGGTTCCGTCTGGTTACTCCTCGAATATAAAGGGAATAATAAATATAAAAGAAAAGAAGTTCACAAATCTAAAGGCTCATGACTACCACATGTTAATGACCCAGCTGCTTCCAGTTGCACTGAGGGGTATTCTACCAGAGAATGTACGAGTGGCACTCGTAAAGCTATGTGCGTTTTTCAATGCGATATCGTAGAAGGCAATCGATCCAACCAAGCTACTAAAGCTACGTAATGATGTGGTACAATGTCTTGTCAGCTTTGAGTTGGTATTTCCACCATCCTTGTTCAATATTATGACACACCTCCTAGTTCACCTAGTCAAAGAGATTACTATTCACGGTCCAGTATTCCTGCACAATATGTAGCCTTTCGAGAGGTTCATATTAGTCTAAAAAACTATGTTCTTAATCATGCCCGTCCAGAAGGAAGCATCGCCAACGGATATGGAACAGAGGAGACCATTGAGTTTTGTGTTGATTTTATTGACTCAATTAATTCGATTGGAGTTCTAGTATCATGCCACGAGGGGAGGCTACGGGGAAAGGACAACCTTGGAAGGAAATCAAGTTTGAGCAATGATAGTGATTTATTCCATAAACCACACTTCACAGTTCTACAACAATCATCTTTTGTGGCTCTATATGTCGAGGAACACAAGCATATTATATTTTCCCAATACTCGACGAAATCCGATGCGTGGATTATACGTCATCGCATGGATACTTTTCCCTCTTGGTTGCATCAACACCTTATGGGTAACTTCTTGATTCACGAACAACTTGCTTGGTTAGCTAGGGGACCTTCTAGCACAATCGTGAAATTCCAAGGTTACGAGATAAATGGTTATACATTTTACACGAGAGCTCAAGACCAAAAAAGCACCAACGAAAATAGTGGTGTCCGTATAGATGCCATAGACAGCAACGGGGGCAATAGACAGCAACGGGGGCAAGGACTCGTATTATGGTTTCATAGAGGAGATCTAGGAACTTGAATATGGACCGCTGAACATCCCTCTATTTCGTTGCTAATGGGTGAAGCTGACTGGAGGTGACATAATGAAAGATCACTATGGAATGACAATAGTGGACCTGACCAAGACTGGATACAATGATGAACCAGTCGTCATTGCCAATGATGTGCATCAGGTTTTCCATGTGAAGGACATGTCTAGCAAACCTAAGAAAAATTTAGAAGATAAAGAAAAACCATGGGAGCCAAAGCATCACATAGTTCTTCCAGGTAAAAGAAAAATCGTGGTAGTCGAGGATAAAACAGACCAGTCAAATGATTGTGATAAGTTTGGTGGCATGCCTCCATTCACTGTCGACGTTGACCCAAGCATCATGCTAACCAAAGAAGAGGCTCCGTACTTACGCCGCGATCATGATCAAGGAACTTTCATCAAGAAGAAGTTTTTTTAACATTATATTGTAATCCACTATATATGGTGCACCTTTATGTAATGCTCTATGACCATTAGAACCTTTTGATTATATTGTAATGCTCTATGGTGAACGTTTATTCGATCAATATAAGCAATGTTAACTTAACCACATACATCAATTGCATTCTTACGTGTTCAAGTTATTTAATTGAAGAGTTTGTTGATCAATTGATGTATTAAAACAATTATTTTATAAACTTAATAAACTAGTATAGAATTAATGCCTGATTCAAATTTCTTTTAAATATACTTGCTAATTTAATATAATTTTGTTTTCAAAATATGTAAATTTTCTATTTTCTTGAACAATAACAGTACAAAACAACTTAAAACATATATAAATTAAAAGTACAAAACCAATTGTAGCACTAGTTGGAAACGAAAAGGAGGGGCCCTTTAGTCCCGATTGGAAAGTCCCCGTTGGTAATACCAATCGGGACTAAAGAGGCCTTTTTCATCTCCCGCGCTTAAAGCCCCCTAAAGGGCCTTTAGTCCCGGTTGGCAACTTCATCCGGGACTAAAGGGGTGGGGGTATAAATATCTCTTCTCCGCCCCCTTCTTCCTCCTCACTTCACTCCTCGATCCACCGCCTTGTCGACGTCGTCTGCTCCGCCCCAGCCGTCGCGTCCTTCTCCCCGACCGCCGCATCCACCGCTGGCCCCCGTAGACGTGCTGCGCCGCCTCGTCCTGCTCCAACGCTACTACTCCCTGTGCCTCTCCATCGTCCTCTGCCCCGACCATGCCCGTCCATCGTCGTCCTCCTTCGGCCCGCCCCGGCCGTGGCCTCCCATCATCCTTCGACCCGGTCGCGCCACTCCCGTGCTGCCATCACCGGTGCGACCCCAACACCCCGACGCGACCGCCTCTCCACCGCCAGCGCCGCCACCCTCGATGCCACCCAATGCCACCAGTTGGCTGCCACGTGCCCCAGCGCCGCCTCGTCGTCCTCGGCCCGACTATCCCCTGCTTCGTCCGACGGGCTTCCTCCTTGTCACCTTGCAGCTTGCCGTGCGCACGTCATCCTCGTCCCCGACCTCCGCCACCTCTAGATCCCCGTCCCTAGCCTCCTCATCACCGCGTGCCTCCCGGCCGCTGCTACCTCACCAAGAGGTATGCGCGCAAATAGTAGAAATTAGTAGAAAATAATAGAAATTAGAAGAAAATAGTAGAAAATTATAGAAATTAGTAGAAAATTATTATAAAGGCTTAGGAAATTCATGTGTATTTATTTCATGTAAATTTTTTAATGTTTAATTTCATGTAAATTCATGTAATAAATTGTATAAGTGTATATTTTCAATCATGGGTTTGTTTACTAGATTGTCATTTTTCTTTTCCTACTAGCCAAGAGTTGATTTGTTGTACGAGCAGTTAGGATATGTTTTGTTTAAGTTTCTTTTATTTCATGGTTGTTCTATGATTTGATGTTTATATATTAATTGTACTACTTGATACAATCTTTAATTTAATTTATCTATGATTAGATGTGTGTATAACTAATGTCATTATTAGTTGAGATGGGAGATGAAGATGATGAAAGATATAATGGAGCAGATTATTTCTGGCGGTAGTGGCTCAAACATTCCAAGAACCTACACCGAGGATGATGGTAGCTAGGCAGACATGTTCCTCAACATGTCCGGTGATGGCAATGATGAGCCCGAGCACGACGTTGATGATAATGGGGAATAAGACATTGCTGTGATGGAAGGTTCCGGCGAGGTGTATATCATTTTTATTATTTACCCCATCTATAACTTCATATTCATTATTACTGTATACAAATTAACGAATCTTGAACTTTTATACCTCTAGATCGATGAAGCAAAAGAAGCCACGAGGTCGTACAAAGATAATGGAGGGAAGGCTTCACATCACCGAGATGATAGAAGAGGGTCAGTCAATTGCTCTCGAAAAAGTCGCTAGAAAGTTTTTGAGTCAATGCGGGGCTATTGTAAGGGACAACGTGCCCATCAGCATTCGTGAATGGAAGTCCAGTAAAAAAGATGATCCATACATGCTCCCGTTGACACAGAAAGATATGTTATGGGCAGATGTCAAGAAACACTTCACACTTCCTAACGACGTCGATAAAAATGTTGTGAAAGACTGGACGCTTAAGAAGATGGCAACCCAATTTCAGACCTTCAAGAAGAATCTGGATATCAACTATATCAAGAAGGGTTGTACTCCAGATTTTAATGACTGACCAAAGTTAAGAGATCACTAAAACTCATTTCTGGAATACAAGAGGAGTGAAGATAGTACGAACAAGGTTCGTGTCAACTTAGGTAATGCCTAGAATAAGGGGTACCATCATCGTCTAAGGCAAGGTGGTTACAGGAGTGCAATTCCCAAATGGAGAAAGATCAAACAAGACCTAATCGATCGAGGTATTGTACTAGCGACTATTGATTGGCCCGATCGATTGATGAATTGATATTACACTCACGGAGGCACCCTTAGCCATGAAGATGGGACACTTATTTTCAATGAAACAATATGTGAGAAGGCCCTCAAGCTTATCAAAAACATTGAAGATTCTAAAGTAGGAAAGTTCAAGCATGATAGAGAGAACGATGAGCTGACTTTGGCGCTCAGGAATACCGAACACCCAGGATGTTGCCAAGGCTTCAGGGTGGTTCCATGGAAGTATGCTTTCCGTAGGGACATCGACACATACAGAAGCTAGAAGAGAAGAAAGGGGCAACAAGAGTAGAGGTGGCGGCGCATGTTAGAAGCTAAAGTGCACGAACAAGACGTAAGAATGCAGGAAGAAATTAATCGGCGAGTGGCTCTGGCAGTTACTGAGATGGCCCAATCTAGAGAACTGTTAGATCCCAACAGCATCGTCAGCCCTTCTCAATGTCGTAGCAGCTGTGCTTCCATAGGGACCCCAATGAGAACATGCCAAGCTTACCCGTGGTTGCGTAGGATAGCCAACGGTACCCCATGGATGACATCACTCAGCGCATCTCATGTGAGCTATACAGACCATTTGGCAACCTCACTATTAAGGTATACATATATATAATTTATACAATTATCTCAATCGATCCACGCCTTGGGAGTTTAATAACTTCTTTATTTCTCCTATATGCACAAGCGGTGTATGAAAGTGCTTTATCAATCCTGCTAGGGCAGACAAACCATGGCATGGCGATTCCATCTGGCTAGTCCAGCATTGGGGTGGAGCAGATTTGTGATAGTAAATATGAAGGCCTAGAGCTTGGCCTCCTAGGAGGTGATGGGGGAAAGGACATTAGGAGATGCATTTCACGGTATCATTCCATGGTGCAAACGTAACATCATCATCCCCGGTTAGGAGGTATCATTTCTTCGCATAGATCCCCTGCAACCACCATCTCCTCAGAACTCAAGACCGTCATCTCCTGTACATCCACCTACAGGACCATCGTCACCACCGGGACCGTCACATCCTGCTCGATCATCGTCTCCAGCACCATTGAATCCTGCAGGCGGGAGTGGCGATGACCAAAACACCCTTCCTCGATCACAGTCTGCAGCGCTGGGACTAAAGTCTGGTGTGAGCAAGGAAGCACCTGCAACACCTTTCAAGAAGTCGCAACCACTGCCTTCCAAGCCAAGGTAGCCAAAGGTGAAAGAACCGAGGAAGGAAAAAAAGAAGTCCGAACCTATTAAGAAGTGTAACACCACGATGGGATGATCCTAAGAATTACGAGGACAAATTATTGCATATATAGTAATTGTATTAATACTAGTTTGATGTGTATAATATACTAAGAATTGTATATATAGTAGTTATAATTAATATTATGCATATACTATCATTATATATCTATATATATATATATATATATATATATATATATATATGACATGCATACAATACGAGCATATACGTGTAAGTAGTGTATAAGAAGCCAGTAGGCAATACGACTCCTAAGGAATTAGAGGAGGCATCGCAACCACATGTAAGGGAGTGGTTTGAAAAAATCACTGTAGAAAGAAAAGCGAAGGAGATGGAGCCTAAGCCAGTAGATCGAGCCAAATTAAAGTTTTTTATTAGCATGAATAAAGAAGTCAAGAAGAAATTACTATCAAACTACGATTGTTCGGTAGTTAAGTCTTGGGAGAGAAAAAATGAGGAGAGTCGTCGTCAAGTTGTACTGTCCCCTAGCTCGGGCAGCAAGATCAGCAAGCAGATCAAGAAAATCAACAAATAGCAGCTTTGCCTTTAGAACAACAAATCAAGGTCGTTAAGTTTATGGCAGAGACAGGTCTTTCGCTTGCTGAAGTTCTAGGGCAAGATGAACTGGCACCTCCAGAAAAGACTATACCTAAATGGCCCTTTGAGTTAGGCAAGCACCAAATATACAAATTCTTGGAGCAATAGAATTACAAGCAATACATACTACTGCTTACAACTTTAAGTAAGTGTGGGTACCATCTATTTTTATTTTCCTTTCCTTACCTAATTAATTTTGGTTAGTTCTAATATGAACATTTATGTATGCAGTTTTTACTAGATTCTCCTTATAATTATGATTGATCAAAGTAATGTTATTGTGTTTGATTCATTGAGGAAACCAAATGATGAGTACCAATACATTCAAGACATACTTAACTTGTAATAATTCTAGACCTTTATCTCTATGCAAAAGTTTGTTTCCCAAATTTTCACCTAACACGGTATCATTCATTATTTAATTTTGCAATGCATGGAAACGATTCCATAAGACTCACAGGGTGAATTCAAAGAAAAACTTACATTCAATACAAGTGCTTGAGACAAGAACAAGGGAATAATTTAGGGGGATTACTAACGTCTGGGAGTACCATACACCATTCGTGAGGGGACAAGGTGGCTAATCGGATGATATTAACTGTACGGTAAAATAAACCTATAATTATTATCCATTTTCTAGGCTCCCTTTATTTAATTGTCGTGTACATTCTCATATTTCCTAAGTGCCAGATGTGGCAGATTCGCGAAGAACTCTCGGAGAAGGGAAAGGCTTTTAGCAATCTCAAGAGGCCACTCTCTCGCTCTCTCTCTCGCGAGGCGATAAATCCCCAAAGGATAATTTTATTACAATCGAGCAACACCATGAGGGTAGGTTCGTACGCATGCGCACGCGCACGTACGCGCGCGCGCGCGCGCGCGCGCGCGTGTGTCTGACGTGTATAATATCTTAGGAATTGTATATATAGTAGTTATAATTAATTATATATATATATATATATATATATATATATATATATATATATATATATATATATATATATATATATATATATATATATATATATATAAGTGAAGCAACAATTATCATTAATCTGGAAAAGAATTCAGGGTAAAAAAAAGGTCTTTAGTCTCGGTTGGTAATACCAACCAAGACTAAAGGGGCCACGTGCATGCGCCTGCATGGAGGCCCCTTTAGTTCCAGTTTGTATTACCAAACATGACTAAAGAGGGTCTTTAGTCCTGGTTTAGTGACCTGGGACTAAAGAGGGGGACCTTTAGTCCCGAAAGGTTAGTTCCGGTTGGATATTGGAAAGATATGACTCTCTCCAACTGGGACTAATGCTCACTTTTCCACCAGAGAACAATTCCACACTGTATCATAGATCTATAGATAGAGCGGACTGAAAATATACCACTACTATGTAGGTTCCAAACAAAAGTATCTCTGTCATGGGTAAGTTAAATCAGCACTACTTTTGACACAAGATCATGCCATGCCCTCATGTTCACATCAACCAATGCTCTACGGAAGGAAATATTCAGTGGTGTAGTACTTAACACATGAGCCACAATAGCGTCTTTTTCCTTGCAATGTGATATAGGGAAGGGTATGTGGCTCCAAGTGGTTTATCCCTGATCCAAGTGTCCTCCCAAAATCTAATTTTGGTACCACTATGGACCTGAAATGAGCCACATTTCAAAAATTGATCTTTAACTTTCATAAGTCCGAACCAAAAATGGGAATCACCTGGTTATCTTTTATCATGGGTTAAGGTCTTATTTGACAAGTACTTCCTTTTTAGAAGGTTTTGCCAAATTCCTTCCTCATTGATTAGTTTGAATAACCACTTGCTCAAAAGACATTTATTTTGGATATCTATGTTTTGAATGCCTAACCCACCATAATCTTTAGGCCTACAGAGGATGCACTACTTAGTGAGTCTATACTTTTTCTTATGTTCATCGCATTGCACAAAGAACCGCGAGCGATAGTAGTCTAACTTGCGAAGCACACCTCTAGGCACTTCAAAATAGGAGAGCATATACATGGCTAAACTAGTCAAAACTGAATTTATTAGGACTAGCCTTCCTCCTACTGAAAGAAGTTTTCCTTTCTAGCTGGAAAGCTTCTTTTGGAATCTCTCCTCGATCATGATCCAATCCTTATTGGATAGTTTCCTATGATGCATAGGAATGCCAAGGTATTTGAAAGGGGTATTCCCTGATTTGTACCCAAAGATAGTAACATACTCATCCTCAAATTCTTTGGCCTCTCCATACAAATAGATTTCGCTTTTGTGGAAATTGATTTTAAGACCCGACAACTGCTCAAAGGTACTTAATACTAGTTTAAGGTTTTTGGCATGTTCTAGGTTGTGTTCCATAAAAAGGATAGTATCATCCACATATTGGAGGATCGAAAGGCCATCATCCACCAGGTGCGGAACAACTCCACAAAATTTAGTATCTACCTTGGGTCTTTCAATGAGTATTGCCAACATATCAGCAACTAGATTGAAAAGGATTGGTGAGAGGTGATCTCCTTGAATAAGTCCTTTCTTGGATTGAAAGTAGTGTTCGATCTCATCATTCACCTTAATACTTACACTGCCCCCTCTAACAATTTGGTCAATCCATTTGCACCATATAGGTGAAAATCCTTTCGTCCTCAACATTTGTTGAAGGAAAGCCCAATTGGCCTTGTCATAAGCCTTTTCAAAATCTAAATTTAGAATCAAACGATCCAACCTTTTCCTGTTCATCTCATGAATGGTCTCATGTAAAATAACTACTTTCATAATGTTTCTACCAGTCATGAAAGTAGTTTGAGATGGCTTAATGATCTTCTGGGCTACTAGAGCCACTCTATTTGACATGACCTTGGTAAAAATCTTGAAACTCACATTTAGAAGGCAGATAGGTCTAAATTGTTGTATTTGCTTTGCCTCCTTTTGTTTTGGTAATAAGGTTATATTACCAAAGTTAAGACTAAAAGAGGTAGATCACCTTTGTGAAATTCATGGAAGAGGGCCATTAGGTCTCCTTTGATTACTTCCCAAAAAGTTTGGTAAAAATCGGCGGGGAAACCATCCGGTCCCGGCACCTTATTAGGTTCCATTTGAAAGATCACATTTTTGACTTCTTCTTCCATAAAGGTAGAGGTAAGAATGCCATTTTCCACCTTAGAAACCTGTGTAATATCATCCCTAATAGATTCCACTATAGAGAAATTGTTTCTTTCAGGGGCCTGAAGAGGCCTTTATAATAGCTGGTGATGTAACTCTTTAGTTTTTCATCACCTTCTATCAGCCCTTCCTCTTGTTCAAGCTGAAAAATCCTTGTTTTTCTATGTTTTCCGTTCGCTACAAGTTTAAAATATTTGGTATTGCAGTCGCCATGTAACAACTTAGTTGTCTTGGCTCTTTGGTACCATTTTAATTCCTTTTCTTGTAGCAATTGAGCTAGGCGTGTCTTTAGACATTGTTTAAGGTCGAGCTCAACCTTACTCAAAGTTTGAACTTCAGTCTTTTTGTCTAATTCATCCACCTTCCTAATGATTTCAGCCTTTTCTTTTTTATAGTTCCCACTCATGTTTTTGGCCTAGCCTCTAAGGAATTGTCTAAGTCTTCGGATTTTAAACTGCCATTTTGTATCGGTGTACCACCCCTTTTTCCTTGTTCCACACTCCTATTACTAAGTCAGTAAAGCCACCTCATAACAGCCATCCAAGCTCAAACTTGAACAACGGTTAACTACGAGAATGTGTACCATTGCCTGTATCTAGGACAAGTGGGGTGTGATATGATATTTCTCTGTTCAATGCTTGAACATTAGATAGAGGGAATTTGGATTCCCACTCAGTACTCACTAATACTCGGTCTAACCTCTCAAAAGTTTGTACATATTTGGAATTGGCCCAAGTGAATTTTCGGAAAGACATCTCCAACTCCCTCAAGTCTAAGCCATATATAACAACCTTAAACAAGAAAGGCCATTTATCATCATATTTATCATTATTCTTCTCTTGTGGATTTCTAATGATATTAAAATCCCTACCAACAAGAATTGGCAAGGTTTCTTTTGCACAGGTTTGCACAAGCTTAGCTAGGAAAGCCTCCTTAAATTCCACTTGAGCTGCCCCATAAACAGCTACTAGGACCCATTGGAAACCATCAGCCTTGTTTCTGAGATGGAATTTTACATAGAAATCTCCCTCATCAATACTTCCAATATCAAAGGTTTCTAGATTAACCCCTAGAAGGATGCCACTTGACCTACCATGAGGTTCAGTCTAATGCCAAAGGAAGTCTTGTCCAGCAGACATGTTATTAAGGGAGGTTTGAGAGAAACCTTTTTTACTGGTCTCCAAGAGTGCAATGAAGTCTAGCTTCTGCTCTCTAGAGGTGTCTGATAGGAATCTAAATTTAGCCAAGTCACTAAGACCTCTATTATTCCAAAAGATATCCTTCATTTTAAACCATTTTTGCATTTATTAACTATCCTAATCTTAGCCTCTTTTTTCTTTCTAAAAGACGCTCTTGATTTGTTCTTTTTGTAGATAGCTTGAAAATCACAACTTAGGTGATCACTATCATAGTCCATGACCTCCTCCATCAAATCACCACATAAGTGACAAAGAGTGAGGTTCTCCAAATCATTGTCATCATCATTATCCAAGAGCTCGGACTCTGAAACTTCATTTTCAACAACTTTACTAGAAAGTTTAGTTGAAAGTCTATTTTGTTCTATGATTCTAAGTGAAGAAATAGAATCTAAAATTTCCTTAGAGCAATTGCCTAAAGTTACACCTAGATTTGAGATATTGGCAGCAGCAACATTGTTAGGAAAAGAAAGGAAAGATATATGGTTACCTTCATTTGGTTCCAAATTTTTTCACGTGGTACTCTTCATTGTTTTGTCCATCACATTCTCATCAATTGACCCAGCTCCTCTCCACCTCCCATCTGCAACCCCAACTTCTTGAACTCAGCCAAGTCATCCGCCTCAAGAGGGGTGATCCTCCCAGCAGAGCTGCTATCCAGCAAGGCTGAGTTCCCAACAACCTGAACCTCCTAGGTAGCCACCTCAATGTGCATCACAGAGGGAGGGAGATTGCTGTCCTCCGCCACCACACTAACACCTTTCCCTTGGGAATCATTCACTACTGCCCCAAACAAATCCTCCTCCTCCTCAGATAGAACATCTTCCAATGCCCCATCCATCAAGTCCTTGTCACTCTCAGCAAGCACTTTGTCACAACAAAAGTCCAATGTTTTCATCACTGCCCCATCAATAATTTCATTCGCTAGGCGCTGAATTTCATCCTCCGAAGGTACACCGCACTCGACTGCATGAATGTTTGCATCACCCTCCAAGGATTGTTTGTTTGCAGCCCCATTGTCCTTAGAGGAATTGGTCATGTCCTCCATGATCATGTCATCACATCTAGACCTCTTAGGATCTCTAGCTGCATCTTGATCCTCATGCACATTGTCCTTATCCATGTCTCCATTTCCTTTGTCCTCACCATGACTAAAGTCCATCTCCACCTTGTCACCATTCTCATCAAAACCCAGGCGCTCAACTGTGAACTTTAGTTCAAAGTAATGGGCTCCGATAACTGTATCTAGCTGTGTTGGGATTAACTTGCAGTCTAAAACAACAACAAGAATTCTATCAAAGTTGTTCTTGCGTGTCGTCTTCATATCCACTGTTTGGGTGGAACCAAGCATGGAACCAATCGCCCAAAGGTTTCAAGAATTCCCTAAGGCTCCGTTTGGATGTCGATATTGTGAGGCTTGGTATTGAATTGGTCTCAATACCAAATCAGAGAGGTTTTGGAAATGGGTCACAATACCAAAGCTATTGTTTAGATGTAGATGAAATCACAGATGGAATTCAAGGAGACGGCATATACCAATTTGTGTTTGGATGTGCATCACTAGAAATTTGGCATTGGCTCATCTTCTTCCCCGTGCCTAGCCCCTTGTCGCTCCTCCTTCCATTGCCGGCAACGGCGCCCAACAACCAGTCCCTGCTCCTCGTCCGTCCGTGCCCAGATCCATGAAGGGAGGGAGAAAGTAGAGCGACAGAGGTCGTCAGCGGTGGGGCGGCGTTGCTCATCACAGAGGGAGGCAAGAGAGGCGTGGCGTAGGTCACCGGCGGTGGGGCGGTGTGGTTCATCACGGAGGGAGGCAGGGGAAGCGCGGCCCCCACTGCCAGCCGCTGCTTCGATGAGTGGCATATGCCCCCACTGCCGGCGGTCGCTTCCCAATGAGGCGCCGAACGAAGAAGCATATGCGGCCGCGGCAAGTCAGGAAGAGGCGGAGGGGACGCTGGCTCTAAGGATGAAGATGAGGGTCGATGGCCGCGCAGAAGATGAGGGGACACAGCTGTGAGGAAGATGAGGGGGCACTCAGCGCAAGGAAGAAGAGGATGTGGCTGCAGCGGTGAGGAAGGAGGAATCTCCGGTGGCGGAGAACCTCCAGTGATGGAGGTCGAGGGTGGAGTTCCAGCTGCGGTGCTTGTCTGTTGCGGAGTTTGGGTGATGAAGGAGAAGAACAAACCAATTCTTTCCAATACGGAGGGGTTCAGCTTGGTTTTGACGGAGGGTTGTTTTAGTTGCGGTTGGATTTCACGGTATTGGTTCCCAATACCAATTCTCAATTCTATAAGCATCCAAATAGCATAATTCGTTTGTCCCGGTTCCAGTTATCAATTCCGAGCTTTAATTCAGACATCCAAACGGGGTGTAAGCTTCTTGCTGATCCTGGTGACATAAACCCACACTTTTGTAACAAAAAACCTTCCTCCTTGACATGCTACTCAAATTGCAGACGAACACTGGTGGAAACTCCATTCTCCCAAACATCCGTATCTTCATAAGCAATAGACCTTTGCAGCCCGGCTTTAGACAGAAAGGCAACAACAAAAGATCCATCATCTCGTTCCTCTGGTTCCCACTTCCACTTCCCAGGCACTAACCTTTGCAGCTGCACAACAACTTGATCAAGGCTAAGTCTGCCACCAATGACTTTGACGAGCGCAGTTTTGGAGTCCTTCTTCCTAGGTATCGGCGCGTAGGAATAATGATTTGACCCACGCACGTTGCCGCTGTTCCTAACGCACGATGGGAGCTGCGGGCCAGGGCCCACCGCCCACATGCCCTCGAACTACACGCGCACCTGTTGGCTGCCCGTGTGTGTCTTTTTTTTCTTTTCCTTTTTTCATCCAATTTTGTAACACAATTTTGTACTCAACTAAATATCCTTTATGTATATAACATACATGCATAAATTGTTTAACAACACTCCAGTAAAAATTATGATAAATGTTATGCTTACAAGTTGTGTATATAATACAATAGTAAAAATTATGGTAATATTATGCTTACAAGTTATGTATATAATACAAGTTGTGCTATAAAAATCATCATGTAAGTTGTTAAGAAAATTAGAGTTATGCATATAAACGATGGTTAAGCACGGGACAACGATGGTTAACATGCTCGTGCCCATCGCAGATATCGCAGTATATCTCCGTCTTGCAGTCTGCAGCCGCATGGCCCTTCAAAGAACACCTACTGGTCTTCGCTTTTCCACCATTTCGAGCTACATCAACCTCTCCTTCACCCACTGCCTTGTCAAGCTCCGTGGACCTCGAACCGGCATAAGGTGCAAATAAGGCTGGATCAGGGTGTCCTCCATCAACACCTGACGGCAGAATAGGTGCTGCCTTTGGCGCTTCCCTGCCGGCTGGGGCGCTCCTACCCTCCAGTGCAGGACCATGCCTGCCAGCAGCCGCGCGTCCAGGAGCTGCTCCACGACCGGGGCGGCCCGTGCGACCACCACGACGGGCGGCGAAGCCCCGAGTGCCGCGGGGCCGAAACCCCCGCCTGGGCCAGCCCCGCCCACGGCCACTGTCGTAGTAGTCGCCGTAGCCAGGGGCGAAGCCATGCTCGGTTCCATGGAAGTCGCCCCCGCCGTAGTAGCCATCTTCTTCCTCGTAGTAATCTTCGCCGCCGCTGTGGCCAGAGCCACGGCCGCGGCCAAGTCTGGGGCCGTCGGAGCCGCGGCCATGGCGGCCACCAGCTCCAGCGCGCTCCATGGCGGCACCAGGTTCAGAGCTCCGGCCTCCAGCTCCCCGTTCCGGCCCCAACTCCTTGCATCGGCGCTAGTGAGGGATGATTGGGCGGTGCACACGAAGCGTCGCTCAGCGATGGCGCACTCGAGGAAGACGCTTCGATTTCCAGAACCCTAGCTCGCGGCCGTCCTGCGTTAGAAAAAGAACGGCACAATCCTGTGAAAAAGTTAAACCGGCCCGTTTTTCCTCTATTATTGCTTATTAGAATGGTACGGCCCAGCCCAGGGACAGTTTTCCCAGTCGGTCGACAGCATGCTCCGGGATCTCGCGGCTCCTGTCTTCCCGATTTGAAATTCAAAAGCTCCCGCCTCTCCTTGACGCCGACGATCGCCGGAGGTTGAGACGACAGGGGCACCGCCGCCATTCTTTGAAGTGTTAGTTCACCGCCGCCGGATCCAGCGAGATGCTTCCTCGATGTCGCGACCCGGGCCCTGGCGAAGGCATCCCCGAATTATATAACGGCACAACCTCGGCTTCGGCAAAGGGCCGCGCCATGGCTTTGTTGAAAATCTCCGACGAGCCACCGCATCGACCCTCCGGCTTGCTCGCAAACTGCTGCTCATATCTGCGCCACAAGACACTGAACGTACCTTAGGGGTCGGTTCCACCGCCTCCTCGAGATGATCCTCCACCGTGAGAATGTCCTCAACGGAGTAGTCGTCCGCCAGTGCATCCCTGAAGAAACCGTCGGCCGGCATTCGTTCCTCGGGCCATGAGCTCTGGTTTTGCTCTTCGACAGAGCTTAGCTCATCTGCAAGAGGCTAGAACTTGGAGCCGGACGGAAGGCACCGCTGCCCAACCAAAGGGTCTGCCGATTGTACTCTCGGTGGCGCAGAGCATCTCCGTCCGCCGTAGAACTCCGGCCACTCCGACGGTGTTGATGGGGTAGGCGAAGCATCCCCCATCACGGCCTCTGACAGCGCCCCGCCAGCTATGGCGCTCTCGCCGTCATTCCGCTGGAGCAGCGATGCTGCAGCGGACGGGGCGAGCTGAGTGTCGCGCTGGCGGCGCGACGGCGCTCGGGGGCTCATGGACGCGGCATCTTGTCGCTCTTGTTTACGAAACAGGAATATATGACTTCCAAAAAACATTTTGATGTTCCTTAGGGACAGTCTTATATGTCTTGGATAACCAAGCGATAGCCAACAACCTCTCAACTTTACAGTAGAGGTACGATAAACGGGTGTGGCTCAATCATATGTTCGTCGGACCAGCTTATTTTGGAGCTTCATTGCAGTATTGTGGTATGACAACGTCTTTGCCAGGTATCTAGTACCACACTCTTCCGTTGTTGTTGAATTTTAGGAACTCTTAGATTTTGCGAGTATGAAGGGTGACATCACGGCATTTAAAAATAAAGATGTACATATCATATTTGTAGAATATAAAATGAAATATTACTTTAATTAGAAAAGGACAAGAAAAAACATCGGGTCTTAATACAAATCTTTTCGATCATTCTTCCCATGTCCGCACATGGCCATGTACCTTATACTAACACCCCCTCCCTTTTGGATTCCTAGGAATATCTGAAATGTGACATTTCAGTATTTGAAGAAAAATATGTTTATATTTGTAGAATATAAAAGGAAATATTAATTTAATGGGAAAAGCACAAAAAGCTGGCCTAGCCACCTAGGTAACAGTCCAGTGCAATGACCTCCTTCAACCCTTACTTCTCCAAGATCACACAACGGTTAGCACACCATATACCATAGGATCTTAGAAATGGAGATATTTCGTGATCTTCATGGCTAACATAGAATATGGAGTTTGTAATTTTTTCTTCAGCGAAAGATATATAGAGAAAAGACTTTTATTTTGTCCTTATATATTGTCAACTTGATTGATTTTTCATTGCCATTCCCCTAACCATCAAATGGACTCCAAGAGCAAAGATCCACCACCCACTCATTATTACACGCAAACATATCGTTGGATTGTCTTCAATCCCATTCTACTACTACTGATCTGTAGCCTCATTGTCTTCTGTCCAACCTATCTTCCTAGCATTTGCCTCCGGTGCCGAGAAGTCCACAGCATGCCTCCCTTTTTCTATGGTACACCTACCTTTCTTTGCCATGTCTCAACTCTATTCCCATTGTTGGCACCGGCGGAGCTTAGTGTAAATCAAAGCGGAGTAGGGGACATGGCCTCCCAGGATTTTGATCGAGATTCCTTTAGAGTAAACAATAATTGCTAGGCTTAAAATGTTGATGTCATCTTTAAATTAGCAGCCCCTTCTGGATCTCACGTGAAGGTTCGCAACTAATTGTTGGGTCCAAACCAGCATACTATTGCTGCACAAATCTATCTTCGTTGCTGCCTGCCAGGGGAGCATCAAAATTTAGTTTCAAATTCTATGATAGGTCAAAATGGCAAGATTTTACGTGACCATTGATTTTCTTTCTTTACAAATAGTCATCAAATTCTAGATTTGCAAATCCTCAATAAGGCCGATCATCGATGAAATACAGACAATTCTTTTTGTTTTTTTCACTTTGATTAATCGAATCACAGGATTTGATAAAAAAACATTTCAACAATGGGCAGAACCGCTAGTCGATGCACGCATGATGCATGCATACAATGTACATGAGCGGATGGACATCAGCAGTTAAACATTTGCCCTATACCGTAGTCTAAGAGTGGCCGATCAGCTAACCACAGAAGAAAATATTAGCATGTTGGCATGCAGGCCCGAAAAATTATTTGGAGGTCAATATAATTCCCATCCAACTCCAAAGCGTGCGGGTACGTTCCGTTGCTTAGACCTGGAGGCTGGTCTTGTAGCTGGAGCCGGACTTGAAGCTAGCGGGGATGGCGTCGTCGACGACACGGTAGCCACCGGATTTAGCGGCGAAGCGAATGGAGAAGGGGCCCTTGAGAGGTGCCTTGCTTTCAAGCGTCCAGGTGCCGGCCGGCCCTTCCTTCAGCTCCGAGAAGTCGCTGGCGCCCTTCTCCTTTACCTCCACCTCGGAAATAGCGGTGCTGGGGATGAGGACCAGGCGGGTGGCGCTGCAGCCGGGGCCGGTCTTAAAGGTGAGCGCGGAGCCACATGAGCCGATGGCTAGCAGAGCTGCCAGCGCAGCCGCAGCAAGCAGGATGGAGGACCTGGAGGCCATTGTTGTGGCGAGGTAGCGAGGTGTGACCTTGCTTGTTTCTTTGATGGATTGAGGGGGGATGCGTGTGTGTGGTGATCGAGTTGCAGCTGGGTACGTATTTATGGGTGGTGGAGGGAAGGGAGCTGAGCATTGGACGTACGGTGCGCCACGGACATCGCTGGTCAGCTTGTTCAAGGACCGACACGTGTACTTAATTGCTAAAATCCGAGCTTGGTAGTCCCGATTGTGTTGGTCTCACACAAAAGAAGAAGCGCAGGGCATGCACTCCTCTCAAAAAGGGAAAAGAGAAGAACAGAATAGCATGCAGTCCTCATCGCCACTCTAATCTCTATTCTTCTTTCTATACCCTCCTCTCAAAAAAGAAAAGAGTAGAAAAGAATAGGCATGCGGTCCTCATTGCCTCTCTAGCCTCTACTTCTTTTTTATATAGACTAACTAAAAACAATAAATCAACCTTTGCTCCTATGGAGATTGTTATATACTCGGTTCCTTCTGCAACGCTTGTCCATGATCTCGGTAGAAAATAATTTTACAATGTTTGTCCATGATGATATCAAAGGAGTATCTATTGAGGTGCCGGAAGTGGAGTTGGGTGGTTGGTGGAGCTGTGGACCAGAGGGGGTGGATTGGAAGGCAGCGAGGTTCGAGGAATCGATCGCGAGGCGGCTTGTGTTCTTGCAGTAGAGAGAAAGAAAGAGATGGCAGTGGCGGCTTGGATCTTTATGGGCCAGGGAAGGCAGTAAGGAGGCCAGCTATGGCTCTATAGCATGTGCGCGACGCGTACGAATGCTTCGGTGGCAAGGCGGTAGCAGACATCAATTCCACTATTCTCGCAGTATTCCCAGAAGTCATGGTTGTTGAAGTTGGATCCCAGGTCTGTGATGATTCTGTTTGGAAAACCGTAACGGTGTACGATTTCATCTAAGAAGTCGAGGACTCGGTCTGCCTTGGGGCAAGTGACTGGTTTGACCTCGATCCATTTGGTGAATTTGTCGATGGCCACGAGTACTCGGTTGAAACCTCCTGGCGCAGTTGGCAGTGCTCCTATCATGTCTAGCCCCCAGGAAGAGAAAGACCATGTTGGAGGGATTGTGACTAGTTTGTAGGCAGGGACGTGTTGTTGTTTAGTGAAGAATTGACAACCTTGGCATTTTCGGACCAATTGTTTTGCATCTGCCAACGCCATGGGCCAGTAGAAGCCTACTCGAAAAGCCTTGCCTACTATTTTTCGTGAAGATGCATGGTTGCCACAGATTTCTTTGTGAATTTCTTCTATGATTTCTTGGCCATGTTCTCGGGTGACACACTTCATGAGCACCCCTGATGATGCACTTTTCTTGTAGAGCTTGTCTACGTAGTTTTTTCCTCATCGGGAAACTTGCTCAGCTTGATTTTTATCAGATGGTAACTTATGGTCTTTGATGTAGTCAATGAAGGGTGTCCTCCAGTCGACTTCTATCATCATGATTTCCCAAGTAACTTATGTAGTTTTGACCACTGGTGGTGTAACATGTTCTAGTATGGATGGTTTATGTAGTTCGTGTACAAAAATTCCTGCTGGAACTTCTGCACGAGTCGAGCCCATTTTTGATAATACGTCAGCGGCTACGTTGTTGTTGCGGATGACATGATGAAATTCCAAGCCTGAAAACTTATTTTCCAGTTTGCGGAATTCTTTGCAGTAAGCGTCCATGTTGTCCTTGTTTCGATCCCATTCATCATTGACCTGGTTTATAACGACTAGTGAGTCGCCGTATACGAGTAGTCTTTTGATTCCGAGGGAGATTGCAAGACGAAGGCCGTGTAGCAGTGCTGTGTACTCGGCTTCATTGTTTGAGACTTCCCAAAAGATTTGTAGTTCGTATTTGAGATGGTCTCTGTTGACGCCAGATTTCGTCACGAGTGAAATCGGCGCCAGGAGAAGAGGAAATGGGAAAGTACAGTTGGAAATCGGCCGAATGGCGCTACAGTTCGAGATCGGTTGGTCGGCGCTACAGTCCAAGATCGGCCAATGCTACAGTACGGGATCGGCCGATGACTTCTGCCTCGCTTAACCCTTGGGGTTCGGATCGGACACGCCAGGTTCCCGATCAGTTACCTTTTGCCGATGAGGAATCGGCCGATTAGGAGGTTGGAATAATTGGGCCGGTATGGGCTTGGAAAGGAATAGAAGGATGAAGGGGAGATCAGCCCGTGAAGCGTATAATAACCAACCTTGTACGAATCGTACTTGTAAATATTCGTTTTCTGTTTGAATTAGGGATAGAGTTCTAGTCAGATAAGGAGTCGTCTGTACGGGGCTATAAATAGCTACCTTTGTAGATCTGTAATCATCAACAAATCAATACAACAAACTACTATTTCCTCGTACTTACTTTCAAGCAAGCGACTTCGCCAAATACTTTCTTCTTTTTCACGAGTTCGTACGGGTTGGCGGGGCTGCATCAACTTGACCTCCGGCCGATCTCGTAAGTTCCGTTTACCGAGTAAATTCTAAGCTTTAACTTCGGGCGCATCACTGTCGTTTCGTTTAGATTTATTCACTAGTTATCGATATTTACTAGAATCATAGGTTTTACCTGTTTTTCTAGTTTTATCACCAGTTATGCAGCTAGGAATCGGCAGTTTCGGCTTTCTTTATATTCTGCTATTTAATTCACTTATTTTACATATAGCCGATTATATTTGTTCCTAGTGTTGTTACTATAGCATTGTGTCGATTACTCCAGTAGTTTTTGTCTACACAGCTACAGTGATCGGTTGCTTTATAGCCGATTTCTTTATTACGGCAAATCGGCCGATTCGCTGATAAGCTCTCTCGAGATCGGAAATTTAGCCGATCGCGACTTCCGGACCTGACACGTATTCTTCCTTGCCAATCAACAGGTCAGATTGGCTGGCACGCCGCGCGAACCGCACCAGGGCAATCACCCGAACAGGAGTTAAGCAGATTCTCCCGGGTCGTGTGTCAGACGCTGGGGATTCGGTTGATCGATTTCTAGCGCCAACACACTTTTGGCACGCCCAGTGGGACCAATACAACCGCCGCCATGTCGAAAGCTGCTGAAATCTCCGAAGATAACGTCATCGAAGTAACGGAAGCAGATCTCAAGGACGACCAGAAGGAAGAGCTAGAGAAGCAGACAACACTCTACCGGAAGGCATGCCTGCAGTCCTTCAGTCGCTCCAGAAGCGGGGAAACTATCAAAAAGTCTCCGTTTCCAACTCCCCGCTAGATCACAATCACCGAGGACTCGGACAGGATGGCCGAGATGGTCCAACAGCCCGTCTACCACGCCTTCATTGATCAATCCCCGGTGCTTGCAAATACGGTGTACAATGCCGTCGTCAGCTCCTTCGCTAACGGGGTACCTCAAGGATACAAGGGACCGGCTTGTACTCAGCCGATTCCACCGAACAATGTTTATTTGAATTCGGCTTCTCAGCCGATCCAATTTCCTGTTGGGGGTTCTGGCGCTTCATCATCATCGGTTCCTATGGGGTATGGTGGCACACAACACCTTCAGCCACACCCCATCCAGCTAACCTCTGCGCCGTTCCCTCCAGTTAGCCCAACGCCTTGGGGGGCACCATCAGCTACGGCCGTTCAGGATCAACCGGCCAGTCAGGGAAGCCCCCAATTCCAGGCATCTTTCCAAGTGGCCACTCGACCAACCATGCCGCCATACCAGCCTGTCACACCAGAGATGAGCAAAACAGCAGAGCTCGTACTATATGATGAAACGAGTGGCTCATTCAAACAGCCGACCCTGAATACACAGCCGGCTTTCACTCAGATGCCACCTACTTTCACTCAGCATCAGGCTATTCCACCTCCGATATACCAGCACGTGCCAATCCCTCAGCCGACGGTTTACCAACAACAGCCGGATTGGTCGGCACGTATTGCAGAAGTGATTCAGGAACAATTCGGCTTGAAGCCGAAGGTATAAACTTACACCTATAGGACACCATACCCGTCTACATACGACCTACTACCGTTTCCCCATCGGTATAATGTTCCTGACTTCACCAAGTTCTCAGGGATGGATAACACTTCAACCGTGGAGCACGTGAATAGATTTATCATCCAATGCGGAGAAGCGGCTGCACAAGATGCTCTACGGGTGCGACTATTCTCATCATCCTTGTCCGGGTCGGCCTTCCAGTGGTTCACGACATTACCGCCGAACTCGATTATTACATGGGCCGATTTGGAAAGACAGTTTCATAAATACTTCTATGCCAGGGTGCATGAGATGAAGTTGTCCGATTTGACCAGCCTCAAGCAGAGAAGCGACGAGCCGATATCCTCATATGTACAGAGGTTTCGGGAAATCAGGAACAAATGCTACTCTTTGGCTCTAAACGACGCACAGCTGGCTGATATAGCCTTTCAAGGTCTCCTGCCCCACATCAGAGAAAAATACGCCTCACAGGAGTTCGAGAGCTTAAGCCAAATCGTCCACCGATTGTCTGGACAGGAGGTACGTTCTTTCGATCCACGGAGGAACTTCCAGAAGAAGGTGGCGTTCCTGGAAGAGGTGGAGGCCGAAGAAGATGCTGAGGTCGGTCTTGCGGAGTGGGTCAAGCGAAAGAAGCCAATATCATGCCCGTTCGGCAAAAAGGAGCCAGAAGCGTTCGGTTTTGACACGACGAAGGCCGATAAAATCTTCGACCTTCTCCTCCAAGAAGGACAGATCAAGCTCTCGCCATATCATACAATACCTTCTGCCGAACAACTAAAAAAGATGAAATATTGCAAGTGGCACAACGCTACGTCCCATGATACTAATGAGTGCAAAATCTTCAGGCAGCAGATACAGTCGGCCATTGAGCAGGGCAGACTTAAATTTGAAGTGCCAACAAAATCAGCCAAGCCGATGAAGATCGACCAGCACCCCTTCCCCACCAACATGGTTGATACGGGGAAGAACTCGCTCCAAACAAAGGTGCTGACGTCCGAATCGGCTAAAAAGAGTGGTGCCGTAGACCCCAGAAATCAAGCAACGCCTGAAGACGTCAAGGGAAAGCGGCGGATGGTGGACGGCGATGGCGAATCAGAAGAGCCACGCATTACTTCCCAGTTCCTGCTCCAGAAATATCAGCGTCAACATGAACGCTCAAGATCCCGGGAAGAAGCGATGCGGCGGCACGAAGATCACTGAAGGTGCCCGTTCTTCATCCACTGTTGGGAAAGCAACCTCAGGCTACCTTCGGCCGATAATTGCCCGGAATGCAACGGCCCATATCGTGGCAATCGGCCGTTTAACAGGTCTCGCTCCAGAGACGGAAGACTAGAACCGATCAGCAGGAACTGGCGCGACCAAGACGACCGGCGCCCTCCCGTGCGTGATCGGCTGGGGGGCAGAAGTGACCAATATGACCGGTCAGAAGACAGACGCCGTGACAGGCCGGGGGGCAGGTTTGATCGACATGACCGGCCAAAAAATAGGGCCAACGTTCACAGTCGGCTTGAAGAGATGGCCGAGGCTCGGGTGACAGACGAAAACCCTTTAGGACGTGAGCCGGAGTGGGAACGCGCCAGGTCAGGAACCAAACCAATAAACCCCAGGTGGTGTCCCGACGGATTGACCAAATCTCAAAAACGAAGGATCTAACGTCTCCGCCAGTGGGAACAGCAGGAAGAGGAACAACAGAGCACGACGGACAAGAAGGAAGGCAGGCCTCGGGTATGGCGCCCCAAAAGAAACGATAGAGGGGGCGACGAATCGGCGGGTGATGAATCGGCAGCCGATATTGGCATGGTTTTCATACTGCCGATGGAATTTATGACTCCTGCCGATCGACAGGATGTGTCGGCGATAGAAGAACAGATTGCACAGTTGGCTTTGGAGCCAATGATAGCCACGTTCGAGAAGCCCGAGGATGACAAACGGCAACACCTGAAAGCATTGTTCCTTAAAGGGCATGTCAACGGCCGCCCCCTCACCAGACTAATGGTAGACGGAGGAGCTGCAGTCAACATCATGCCATATGCCGTGCTCCGGAAGCTTGGAAAAAGCGATGATGACTTGACCAAGACGGACATGATGCTCAAGGACTTCGAGGGCAACGTGTCTCCCGCTCGCGGCGCCCTCTGCGTCGACCTCACCATCGGCAGTAAGACCCTCCCCACTACCTTCTTTATTATTAATGGCAAGGGATCCTACAACATGCTACTCGGTCGGGACTGGATACACGCAAATTGCTGCATCCCATCGATGATGCATCAATGTCTTGTACAATGGGTCAGCGACAACATCGAGGTAGTCAACGCTGATTCCGCATACAGCATCGCGGCAGCCGACACGCAGCAGTGGAGCTGTGAAACCGTCAAGTGCATATCCGGCAGAGTATGGGATACCGATTTCCTGAAGGTGTCCGATTTTGGCCTACAGCCGATCCGAGCAGTCGGCTCCGAAGACTCAGAATAAATGGATCAGTTCACCCGAGAAGATGGGAAGCTAGGGCACGGGTTCACGTCGGCCGATTCATTAGAGATGATAGACTTAGGCGATGGTACCAAACCAAGGCCGACTTATATTAGTGCAAATTTAGACCCAGAATACAAATGTAAATTGACAGATTTGTTAAGAGAATTTAAGGATTGTTTTGCTTGGGAGTATCATGAGATGCCCGGTTTAGATCGATCTATTGTTGAACATCGGCTACCCATAAAACCAGGGTATCGGCCGTACCAACAGCCTGCACGGCGCTGCAATCCTAAAATTCTACAAGACATAAAAGCCGAAATAACTCGGCTAATCGAAGCGAAATTTATTCGGCAATGCCGTTATGCCGAGTGGATCTCCAACATTGTACCAGTGTACAAGAAGAACGGAAAGTTACGTGTGTGCGTTGATTTCAGGAATCTTAATCAGGCCACACCGATGGACGGGTACCCCATACCAACGGCCGATGTGCTGATAGACGCTGCCGCGGGACACAAGATTATTAGCTTTATGGACGGAAACGCTGGATACAATCAAATACTAATGGCCGAAGAGGACATACCCAAAACGGCCTTCAGATGCCCGGGCCACCTTGGTTTATTCAAGTGGGTGGTGATGACTTTTGGCTTGAAGAACGCTGGCGCTACGTATCAGAGAGCCATGAACTACATATTTCACAAACTCATGGGCATTCTGGTAGAGATCTACATCGACGACGTCGTAGTCAAGTCCAAAGGACACGAAGAGCATCTGGCCGATTTGCGAAGAGTGCTGGAATGCACCAAGAAACATGGGCTGAAGATGAACCCCAATAAATGTGCCTTCGGCGTGTCCGCCGGACAGTTCTTAGGATTCATGGTGCACGAGCGGGGAATAGAAATCAATCGGAAGACCATAGCGGCTATCAACAAAGTCGTGGCCCCGCAGAATAAAACTGAATTGCAGTCTTTAATCGGCAAGGTGAATTTCATCAGAAGATTCATATCTAATCTATCTGGGCGGATTCAGGCATTCACACCACTATTGAAGTTGAAGCCTGACCAGGAGTTCATATGGGGGGAGGAGCAACGCAAAGCATTGGAAGATATCAAGCAGTACTTGGTCTCACCACCGGTATTGGTTCCTCCTCAAACTGGTAAGCCATTTAAATTATACTTATCGGCCGATGAAAAGGCTATTGGGTCGGCTCTAGTCCAGGAATTCGAAGGAAAGGAACGAGTGATTTATTATGTCAGTAGAAGACTTCTGGACGCTGAAACAAGATATCCTCCGGTGGAGCGGTTGTGCCTATGTCTTTACTTCTCATGCACCAAACACAGGCACTATTTACTGTCGGCAGAATGCATGGTCGTATGCAAAGATGACGTAGTAAAATACATGCTATCACTGCCGATCTTGAAAGGACGAATCGGCAAATGGATCTTAGCTTTGTCAGAGTTTGACCTGCGGTATGAATCGGCAAAAGCTGTCAAGGGTCAGGTCATGGCCGATTTCGTCGCCCAACACTGCGGACCAGAGACTACCTTCGTAGAACCGGTGCCTTGGACTTTATACTTTGATGGATCGTCATGTGGGGTCGGATCAGAAATCGGCATCGTCCTCATATCGCCTCGGGGGGCAAGCTATGATTTTTCTCTGCCGATAGAAGCCACCGCCACTAACAATCAAGCGGAGTATCGGGCTGTATCGAAGGGCTTACAACTACTAAGAGAGGTCAAGGCCGATTCTGTTGAAGTCTTCGGAGATTCCATGCTTATTGTGGATCAATTAACGGGGAGGTCTGAATGCAAGGACGATGTATTAAGAATTTATTACGAAGATTGCCTGCAGCTCTTAAAAGAATTTAAATCGGCAGTAATCGAACACATCCCAAGGGATCACAACGAGGATGCCAACAAGCTCGCCCAGCACGCATCTGGATATCGGCCAATTCTAGGCGCTATGGCTCTGGAACTCGCGGCCGATGACTGGCGGAAAGAAATTGCCGACTACTTGAAAGATCCATCTAAGAAAGTGGAACGACGGGTGCGTTTTCATGCTACTAAATACGTACTGCTTGAAGACGACTTATTCTACCGAACAATTGATGGCGTCCTGCTCAAATGTCTGGGAGCAGAGGAGGCTAAGACTCTGATGGGAGAAATCCATGAAGGGGTGTGTGGAGCCCATCAATCGGCCCATAAGATGAAATGGATGATCAGGAATAATGGGTATTACTGGCCAACGATCCTCGAAGATTGCTTTAAATATTATAAAGGATGCCAGGATTGTCAGAAATTTGGGAATGTCCAACGTGCGCCCGCATCGGCCATGAACCCCATTATCAAGCCGTGGCCATTCAGAGGATGGGGGATAGACCTTATCGGCTAAATTTACCCCCCATCAAGCAAAGGGCACAAATTTATTCTGGTGGCTACCGATTACTTTACCAAATGGGTGGAAGCAATTCCGTTAAGAGCCGTGACATCGGCTACCATGGTCGACTTCGTAAGGGACCATATCGTCTACCGATTCGGCATTCCCCAGACTATTACAACCGATCAGGGAACAATGTTCACATCAGGGGAATTCGAAGAATTCACGGCCGATATGGGGATCAAATTGTTAAACTCCTCTCCATATTACGCCCAAGCTAACGGCCAGGCCGAATCCTCCAACAAAGGGATAATTAAGTTAATCAAAAGGAAAATAGAGGAACAGCCGAAGAAATGGCACCTATGTTTAACCGAAGCCCTATGGGCATACAGGATGGCTTGTCATGGGGCCACCAAGTTATCCCCTTATCAATTGGTGTACGGTCACGATGCAGTACTACCGTGGGAATCAAGGGCGGGGTCAAGGCGCATTTCGCTCCAAGACCAGCTAACGGCCGACGACTACTCGTCACTCATGAAAAGGGAACTTGATGACTTGGCTGGCCAGCAATTGAGAGCTTTGATAAGCATCGAGGAAAACAAGAAGAAAGTAGCCAGGTGGTATGATAAGAAGGTCAAAGTCAAACAATTTTCCCCAGGGGACCTGGTTTGGAAGTTAGTATTGCCGATTGGGTCGAAAGATCCTAAATTCGGAAAGTGGTCCCCTACATGGGAAGGGCCGTATAAAATCGGCAGATGTGCTCCAGGAAATGCTTATATTTTAGAAACAATCAAGGGAGAAGAGTTTACTAGGGCTCTGAACGGAAGGTACCTGAAAAGATACTACCCTAGTATATGGGTCGGAGCATAAAGGATTGACCACAAGACAACGGTACACAGCCGGTACAAAACGGTTCGTCTAGAAAAAACATGCAATCGTCCAAATCGGCCGATGTATTCATTTGGTACGGACGGTGGGTTACACGGCCGACAAGCCTCCGCTTCGACTTGACGGGGGAGAGGGTGGCTCCGGTCCATGGCCGGGCGCGAAGTTCCCGCCGCCGCATCTTCAAGGGCGATTCTTGCAGGGAGCGATGGCTTCTGTCGGCTTGAGGTCGCCGGCGGGTGTTGCCGTCCAAAAAGTCCAAGACCCGACGGGCGTCAGCAGAGACATGTTCTTGAAGTTCGTCACGATGAGCCCTGATTAAATCCTTATCCTCCGACGACAATGGTTCATCAGGGTGTATAAGCTCGATGGCGCGCTCAAGTCCGGGGCTAAGGCGTCGAGGCTGAGGAAAGAAAGATTAAAAAAGTGATCTCCTTCAAAAGAGTTAAACGAAGAAGAAGGATAAGGTTTTCACCTGGTTAACAGAGGAAGAGGAAGACGATGAAGACATGACAGAAGGTTGCGCCGACGAGAGCAGATTGGGGAAATAAAGCCGAGCCAAACTGGTACTCTCGAAAGAAGGGTTTAGGCCGGTATTTATAAGAAAAAGAGGTGTAAAGGTGCGTCCCGTTGTAAGTGAGAAAGGCAATAAATAAAAGAGGCGTCACGAAGGACGGTCAAAGCAGTCATTAAACGTTCATACAAAATAGTCAGTGCCTTTACAGATTACCCAGAAGGGCATCGATGGCCGCAATCGCTCGACGCCGGATCTGATCGGCAGAGTCCAAGACCCGTTGGTCATCATCCGCCGATCCGGGGACTTCTGATGCACTACGGTGGAGTTTTAGGGCTTCATGGGCCAAATGCTGCCTCTCCTATTTTAGATCGGCAATGACGGAGGGGAGTTCTTGGAGCTTTTTCTCTTCGGCGTTTATTGCTTTAGTCACCTGCTCCATCTCCTTGGCGAGTTCTGCCCTTCGGCGTTTGAGACGGTCTATCTCGCCGACGATCCCTGGGCGCGAGTCCTCCAAAAAATGAATACGTTGGTGCACCTCTTGGGCCTGACGTTTATATGCATCCTCTTCTTCACGAGTCTTGGCTAGCTTGGCGCGATCGGCCATATGACGAAGGGCTCTGAAGACCGGGATCCTCATCGACTCGATGTATGCGGCCGGCGCCAAGGCTTCCTCTGCTTCTTCTGGCACTCGTCCGCTGACGTCACCGAAGAGCTGCCGAATCGGCGAGGCATCTTCTACCAATCGGCCGATGTCTCCTTGAAGAAGAGATCGGATGCTGGTAAGCTTGGATCGGACGTCGTCGGGGATGGAGCTCAAGGTGACCTGCCGGGAAGCGACTTCTTCGTCGTCAGAGAGGGCGACCGCGAAAGAGAAGAGGCTGTTGTCAGGAGTGTCCTGTTCCTGGAAATAATAAAGAAGAAAAAATAAATCGGCTGATGGTAATAGCAAATCGGCTAAATAAAGCTGAAAGATTCCTTACCTCTTTGAATCGAATTTCCTCGAGCTGCATTTGAGAAGCCGTTATCCTCGGTTCGGGGGCTGGTGCCTTGGGTTCATCAGAGGAAGAGGACTTCACGATGATTGGTGCTGTGCTTGGACCAGCTTCCCGAGAAGGGACCAGTGGTTGAAGGGCGCTTGGCGTGCTGATGACCTGTGCCAGAAGGTTGAATAAGCACATTATTCAAATACTAGGGGAATCGGTGAAGAAGTGTTATACCTCAACGGATGGAAGCGGAGGCACGTCGATGGCCGATTGGGTTGCTGCCGATTGTTGTATGTCCATAGGGGTAATCTGTGCAGTCTAAGAAAAGAGGGATTAATATCGAAACAACAATCGGAAGGGTTAAGCATAAGTTTACCTGCACGGCCTCTAATAGTAGTGACGCAGCGGCTGCCCCAGCTTGTGCGACAACTTGAGTGTCAATGTCTGACAGCTGGAGGAGGTGGCGCGGCCGAAGTCTCTGCCGATGCGAGCGTGGGAGGATCTGCCGATTCTATACGGGCTCGGACTCGGCGACTGGTCTTCTTGGTAACCTTTTTCTGTGCTTGTTTCGATCGGCCAGCAATCACGTCCATGGACGGGGCATCATAGCCGATGAGAGGGTAGGCGGTGTATGGATGATGATCTTCTATTAGCCGACCACTCCGGCTGTGTGTTGGAGGGACACGATTCTCAGCCTGAAGAAATAGCAAAACGTTAGTGTTCAGCCGCATTGATAAAAGAATAAAAATCGGCTAAGGAAAAATACCTCGGCATTTGGGTCGATGTTGGTTGGGTCCAGGAGATTGCAGTATGCCGATGCAGAGTTGCAGAAAAGGAATTGTTTCCACTCGGCCCACCAAAGCTTGAATGGCTGGACAGCGAAGGGAGCTACTATCCAGTTGGTCAAGTCAATGGTGGTAGAGTCTGGGATCCGGTCTCGCAGCCGACTGTAGTCCAGACCCGTTGTGAGCCCATCTCTGAACTTGGCTCGGCCAGCAAAATATACTTGAATCGGCAGCTGACCCATGCCGAGTTGGCGTGCTGCAGCAGAGGGATTGTAGAACTCATATGTAGGGGCGTCTTTCCCCGAAAAGAAGTTGGCTGGCAGGATTCCTGGCTTGATTAACTCATCGGTGAGTTCTTCGTCGAATCGGCCAGTAGTTGAGTCGAAGCAAGTTGGGAGTTCGAAGATTGGGTCATCTCGCTGATAAGGAAACCAGACGGTTGCATCTTCATTAAAGCCGTTGTAAAAGCATCGGAAATACTCGGCCACTTTCGTAGCAGAGTACAGGCAACCGGGGAAGGCCGATGCTGCTTCACCAAAAGATGTGCATCGGTGTCGAGCAGTAGGATCTTCTGCCGATTCTATGTTAGGGAACATCATGTGTTCCACCCTCTGCTGAGAGATCTTGCTCATATAAAGGTTCAGCCACAAATTGATGAACCACCAGGGTCCACCTGGATTTCCAATCGGCTCCCCCTTGGAAAGTTTGATGCCGATTTGGTGGAGCATGTGGTAGGCCGCCCCTAGCAAGTGTTTTCCAAGGGGAACAGGAGTTCCTGCCGATAGCGCTTCGGCTAAAGCCTGGGTGTTGGTTGATGGCCCGGCGGATCTTCCGCAAAAGAAATGTTTTTCCAACCACATCATTAAAAAGGCCGTGTGCTCCCTATTCTCAACAGACTCGGCCCTTTTGTTGCATCTGATGAATCCTTTCCACCCGCCGATTCCTCTCGTGTCCAGCCGATGCGATGTTGCGGCTAAGAGGCGAAAAGGTGTGTCCGGGGAGGAAATGTCAAGGCCGGTCAACAGAACCACAGCGGCCAGTGTGGGAGTCATAGGTCCATGCCCAAACAAGAATGCATTAAGGGCATCAGACCAAAAGTAAGAGGCTGCTATCACCAACGGTTCATTTTGCTCCATCTGGGACAAAGACAGGTTGATGCATTGGCCGATTTTGAGCTCATCCCATTGGACCCTCTTCGGTTCGGCTATCCGTTGGTACCACTCCCTCCAACCCGGGGTTTCATTCGGCCAAGACCTAAAGGTGCCCAACCAGTGATCCAGGTCCATGGTGGATTGTTTGAAGGGGATTCTGTGGGTTTCTAAATTGATGAGCTCTGTTGGATCTGGGTTCCCCATGGGTCCGAGAAAGATAAGGCCGGGATTTCCCATAAGATGGATGGTGATGCGATGTCTAACCGCCTAAAAAGGAAAGGGGGGGTGCAAAAGTAAGAAATAGATCTAAAGTAAATGCATTGCCGATAGAGGAAGGATTCGGTAATAACCTCTGGGATGAAGTTCCTTGTAGTCGGCGTGACTACCGGTGCAGCTGCGGAGGATGAGGCCGCTATGGGGATCGCCATTGGGATCTTCGATGAAGCTCCTTCTTCTGATGACGGAGCAACCACGGTCGCCACTTCCGCCGGAGGTGCCATTTCTGGAGCATCGCGCGCTGGAGAGTTGCCTGAAGGGGCCGCCATTGGAGGGGAAAAGAAGAAGCAACAGGAAGATGGCGCTAGGAAGCTTCGGAGCTGAGGGAAAGTGCTGAGGGAAGAAGAAGGCGCGCGCGCTGAGGAAGAAAGACGTGAGCTCAAAAGGGAAGTGCGGGGTGAACTGCTATTTAAAGGGTGCCTGATGAAGGGTAAAAATGGAATTTTTACCGCGCCGGCGTTTCGAGTTTTTCGGGAGTAGTGGTTGTCGTGGGCGCCCGTTTCGAAAAGATTGCAATCATCAGCTGGAAGACCGCGAAACGGAAGGATATTTTTATTGCGGCTGTTTCGGAGGGGAAGTTGAAAAGAATTTCGAAGTAAAAGACTATGTTTTACTCCGAAACTGGGAGGCATGTGTTGATGCCAGATTTCGTCACGAGTGAAATCGGCGCCAGGAGAAGAGGAAATGGGAAAGTACAATTGGAAATCGGCCGAATGGCGCTACAGTTCGAGATCGGTTGGTCGGCGCTACAGTCCAAGATCGGCCAATGCTACAGTACGGGATCGGCCGATGACTTCTGCCTCGCTTAACCCTTGGGGTTCGGATCGGACACGCCAGGTTCCCGATCGGTTACCTTTTGCCGATGATCTGTAATCATCAACAAATCATCAACAAATCAATACAACAAACTACTATTTCCTCGTACTTACTTTCAAGCAAGCGACTTCGCCAAATACTTTCTTCTTTTTCACGAGTTCGTACGGGTTGGCGGGGCTGCATCAACTTGACCTCCGGCCGATCTCGTAAGTTCCGTTTACCGAGTAAATTCTAAGCTTTAACTTCGGGCGCATCACTGTCATTTCGTTTAGATTTATTCACTAGTTATCGATATTTACTAGAATCATAGGTTTTACCTGTTTTTCTAGTTTTATCACCAGTTATCCAGCTAGGAATCGGCAGTTTCGGCTTTCTTTATATTCTGCTATTTAATTCACTTATTTTACATATAGCCGATTAGATCTGTTCCTAGTGTTGTTACTATAGCATTGTGTCGATTACTCCAGTAGTTTTTATCTACACAGCTACAGTGATCGGTTGCTTTATAGCCGATTTCTTTATTACGACAAATCGGCCGATTCGCTGATAAGCTCTCTCGAGATCGGAAATTTAGCCGATCGCGACTTCCGGACCTGACACGTATTCTTCCTTGCCAATCAACAGGTCAGATTGGCTGGCACGCTGCGCGAACCGCACCAGGGCAATCACCCGAACAGGAGTTAAGCAGATTCTCCCGGGTCGTGTGTCAGACGCTGGGGATTCGGTTGATCGATTTCTAGCGCCAACAGTCTCCTTTTGGGAAAATGAGGAGCATGCCTTCGCCGGCTCCTTCGAGTTTGAGGGAACCGTCCAAGTACATTACCCAGTGCTCTGGCCTCTCGACTAGTGTTGGCACTTGGTTTTCTGTCCATTCAGCTATGAAGTCGACCAAAGCCTGAGATTTAATGGCTGTTCTTGGTTTGAAGTCCAAAGATAGAGCTCCAAGCTCTACTGCCCATTTAGAAATTCTACCCGTGGTATCTCTATTGTGGAGGATTTCACCGAGCGGGAAGTTGGTGATGACTGTAATGCAGTGCTCTTGAAAATAGTGTCGTAGCTTCCGTGAAGTGAGCAGAATCACGTAGACTAGGTTTTGTATTGGCGGGTACCGAGTTTTGGAGTCTGAGAGTACTTCACTGACGAAGTATATGGGTCTTTGGACTTTGTAAACATGGCCTGGCTCAGACCGCTCGATTACTACTACGGTGCTGATGACGGAGTAGTAGCCGCTATGTATAGGAGCAAGTTCTGATTTGGAGATGGAGCAGTAAGGATTGGTGGTTTTGACAGAAAGTCTTTAAGTTGCGTTAATGTTTGTCTGCCTCTTCTATCCATTTAAACTTGTCCTGCCATTTGAGAAGTTTGAAGAAGGGTAGTCCTCATTCTCCAAGTCTTGAGATGAATCGATTAAGGGCTGCCATGCAGCCCATGAGTTTCTGCACATCCTTCATGCTAGCCAGTGCGTGCATGTTTGTTATGGCAGATATTTTCTTCGGGTTAGCCTCAATGCCGCGATGGCTAATAATGAACCTGAGTAGTTTGCCGGAAGGTACTCCAAAAACGCATTTGGTAGGGTTAAGCTTCCATCGGAAAGCTCGTAGGCTTGAGAAGGTTTCCTCCAAATCGACAATTAGATCCTCCTGATTTCTTGTTTTGACGACTACGTCATCTACGTAAGCTTCTACGTTACGATGCAATTGCTTTTCGAAGCACATCTGTATAGCTCGTTGGTAAGTTGCTCCCGCATTTTTTAATCCAAATGACATTATTTTATAGCAAAAGGCCCCAAATGGAGTGATGAAGGCTGTCTTAGCTTGATCTTCTTCTTTGAGGCTTATCTGATGGTAACCCGAGTAACAGTCGAGAAAGCATAGCAAATCGCACCCAGCTGTAGAGTCGACTACTTGGTCGATCCTGGGTAGTTCAAAGGGGTCCTTTGGAGAATGTTTGTTGAGGTCGGTGTAATCGACGCACATTCTCCATTTGTTATTTTTCTTGCGAACAAGTACAGGATTAGCTAGCCAGTCAGGGTGAAAGACTTTTTTGATGAACCCTGCTGCGAGTAGTTTGGCTAGCTCTTTTTTGATCGCTTCTCGTCTATCTTGGGCGAGCCTACGGAGGCGCTGTCGTTTTGGGGTAGCTTTGGGATCAACGTTTAGAGAGTGCTCAATCAGTTCCTTGGGCATACCAGGCATGTCAGCTGGTTTCCAAGCGAAGATATCGTGGTTTGCCTGAAGAAAACTGATGAGCGCGATTTCCTATTTAGGGTCTAGCCCTGTTCCAATCAGAGCTGTCTTAGAAGAGTCGCCGGTCTGGAGATCAACTGTTTTGAAGTCTTTCTCATTTGTTGGCTTCACCTTTGCTGACCCTGACTTGTTTTCTGGTATTTCGAGTTCTGTTGGGTGAAGTTTCTTCGAAGCTGAGAAAACTTGTTGCATAGGGCTGGGTGCTTGAGAGGTTGCGGCAATCTCCACGGCTTCAGTGTCGCACTCGTAGGATCGCCGTAAATCTCCTCATAGCGTTAGTTCTCCCTTGGGCTCTGGCATTTTGAGTAACAGCTAAACGTAGTGTGGTATAGCCATAAACTTAGCTAGAGCTAGTCTCCCGAGTATGGCGTGGTAAGATGTCTCGAAGTCGGCGACTTCAAATCTAATGTACTCAGTTTGGTAGTGTTCCTTAGTTCCGAAAATCACTGGCAGGATGACTTATCCTAGTGGTATGGCTGCGTTTCCTAGTACTATTCCGTAGAAGGGTGAGTCTGTTGGAGTGAGCATGTCCGTGACGTCAAGACACATTTTCCGTAGTGTTTTGGTGAAAATGACATTGACTATTTTGGAGGTAGTTTGGAAGTCGCCTTCTCCTTCTTCGTCGTTGTGGACCTTATTTTTGCCTTTATCTTTTTTCTTGTTGTACTCCTCGGGAGGTAGTGGTGCGGGCAAATCTTGCATTACTCGGCGCATGCTGTAGCAGTCTATTGCTGAGTGTTTGCTAGTCAGGTGCCATGGGCACTGTTTTTTGAGTAGTTCGGTGAAGCTTGGCCCATCATCGGTTTTGCGGGATCCCTTCTTCCCTGAGTTAGTCATGGAAGCGATGGTGTTGTTAGGTTTTTGTTTGCGATTTTGATTGCTCGAAAAGTTGTTTCGAGTATCGCTGTGTCGGTTTCTATCCTGGTCATGGTTGTTATTGTCGCGCCCGCAGTTGCGATGAGAGCCGAACCGTTCTCGCTCTTTGTCTTCTTCGTCTTCCCATTGTTGCACCATGACTTTGAGATCTTTGACAGTGGTTGGTCATCATCTGCCGAAGTCTTGGTATGTACGTCGATCATAGAGGCCATTTTGGAAACACTCGATGACGTCTATTTCTGAAATGTCGACTATAGTGGCCTTCTTTTCAAAGAATCGTCGTAAGTAGTCCCGTAGTGTTTCGCCTTCTTTCTGTTTTACTTCACTTAGGTCGATCTTGTTGCCTGGTCTAGTCATGGAGCCGGCATCGTTGTTGGTAAAAGCTTTTGTCAAGTCTTCCCAAGAGTCAATTGATCTAGGCTTGAGCGACTCAAGCCATGTTAGAGGCGCGGGTTCCATGCATATGGGAAAATGGATGACTTTGGTGTCGTTATTGCCTTCGGCTGCCTGGACTGCCAACGAGTAACATTGGAACCATTGAATTGGGTCTTGCTTGCCGTCATACTTAGTGATTCCTGTTGACTTGAATTTTTGGGGCAGTCTTGTCCTCATTACCCGAGTTGTAAAGGCAGGAAAGTGGTTGTAATTGTCGACTTCTTACTCGCATTGACTATTGATTATTTCTCGTAGATCGCTGAAATGCGATACTTCATGATTTTTCCAGCCATGGTGAGGACTTTTTTGCGGAATTGGTGCAGCTGACCTCTCCAACATCTTTTTGTCGCACTGGATCTTCATTTTTGCTCAATCCTTGGCTATGTTGCCTTGGTTGGTTGACTACTTCGTTGTTATTTCTTTGTGCTTCGTGGAAGCCATTGTTGACTGCAGCACCTCTACTGCCCTCTTGATGAGCTATAATGCGAGGAAAAGATGGGATTGGTGATTCCTTATTAAGTAGCTTGTAAGCTTGTTCTGCGAGTTGTGCAATTAGTCTGCTGCCTCGCTGCGCAACTTGAGCTGTGATTTCGTTGTCACTGTCTTGAGGTATGAGATTTGATATAAGATTAATTGAGGCAATTGCCGCGAGTGGAGTGTTGTGCTCTTGAGCCTGTACTACGTCAAATGCTCTTTCAAGATTTGTGATGGGAGTGTTTGTAACCAGCATTTGTTGTTGTTCAGCTCGAGTAATATTGCGCATCCTTTTTTGGTTTCTTTGACCGGAAGTTTCATCTTGTGGAGCGTTAGCTGATGACTCGTCCTCTGAGACGTTGTCGAGTTGTGCTATCCGTCGAGGGGTTCTCTGTTGGCTAGTACCTGAGTTGTTATTTTGAGTAATGATAAAGACTTCTCTGTTTGGGTAGTAGCTTCCAGAGCTTGATGTTGCGATTTCTGTGAAACTTTCCTCGCGGCTTGAAGTGAGTGGGATGCCTTCCTGGTACGGGAGGTTGTCTATATGAACGACGAGGCGTGACTCGTAGTCGCGGGTGAGGAGAGATGGTCTCATTCCTGGCCAGTGAACGAATCTGTCTTGTGATGTTGAAGTTATTACCAAACCTTGGGCTAGTCCTGATAGCGGGATCTCTGGGACGTAGTCCGAGTCGGAGTTGTCGCCTTTGTCTTCCCCGTTCGAGTTGAGTTCGAGTGAGGAGACCTTAGTAAACCTCGGCTGTATTGCGGAGTGCATATGGGAACCGTTTTGGAGTCGAAGTCGATTTGTGAAGTGACTGGGAGTGACTAGTCCGAACTGGGGTCGAGTCCGCAGCGTAGTCGAACTCGGTGTTGTTGATTTTAAAATTTCGGTTTTTCCTGACCAAATCCTTTGTTTTCAGCTGAGAAAGGCTGTTGTCGAGAGATTTCTTCTCCCGGATGTATATGATTTGGCATTGAAACGATCCAGCGTCATCAACGATACAGAGCCAAGATCCGAAAATGAAAGTTGCACCTGCCTTGAAGGTGAAAACAGGCTTGATAACGACAGGTGCCATCGAGCTCGCGCAGAGAAACTCGACGACTTCCCCTACCTGGCCCGCCAGCTATCGGTGTTTTATACCGGAACCCACCTAGGGGGTACCCTAGGTGGTCTTTTGTGCGGTAAGGGCCGTCGAGAATCAAGGAGTCGATGGTGACTCAAGGAACGCGATTTAGACATGTTCGGGCTGCTAGATCGCGTAATACTCTACGTCTTGTGAGTTGTTAGTATTGAGCTTGGATGAGTTGAAGAAGTTGTCTTTGAGGGGGGTCCCTGCCCGCCCTTATATACTCGGGAGGGTAGGGTTACAAGTTTGAATCCTAGTCGGGTATGGTTACAGAGTTCTACTCGATGTAGACCGAGTAGTTTCCATATGCCTACCTAACTAGTCCGAGTGGGATACGCTTCTTCCCATGTAGCCCCCTAGTCTTGATTGTGTCCGAGTACACCCCTTAGTGGGCCGCACAGGGCCTACTCGTGGGCCTGGGATGCATGCCCGACAACGCTAAGTAAAGCGTCGGCGCCAGCAAGCAAGCAGGCGAGCAGCTGGCCAAGAGGCTGTGGCAGAGCAAACCTTCACTGGAAAACCTAGCTGCTTATCAATGAAATCTGCACAAACCGATCACCAATCTGTCATAAGCCTTTAACCAAAGTTGGAGATGGTTCACTCAACTACAAGTCATAGATAGGACTTTTGTTCCCTAGCTCAACGGATTTGGAGATCGAAGCTTCTGAACATGAACAAAACTCGAGCTTAAACTGAACCCTTTGAACACGTTCTTCGGTTAAACAGTCCCCCCCAAAACAGTGCAAGATTCAAATTTTGAGCTCACATTTAAATACTTAAACCTCCTTTTTCTTGTACAAGAGCTACTGACATTGGTTAACCATAGACTGGAGATTCCATTTTGCATGATCTTGTCCAATGTGATAATGTAAACTTTCTCAAAATCTTGACCCAAATTTGCCCACTTAGCACCATTTTTAGACTTCATTCAGTTTATTTGCTAAGTTGAAAACTGCACAACTTTCAAACTACGAGCCTCAGTTTAAAATTTAAATCTCTCTTTTCCTTATCAACAACATGTCCAAAATACTCACTGGATACCCAAGATCATTTGTAGTCCAAAATCCTCCAGGGTCTCTACGATGATTTTCTTCATAAATCAAATCCAAAAATGGTCACTTGATCATATTTACAGACTTACGAATTTTTCCTGATTTTGTTCAAGTTGACGCTAGTCAACAACTTTAACTACGCCATCGAGGTCCTTATGACTTGAATTTCCTCTCAAACTTGATTCCATTGGATTCTAAGCACTTTCAACTCTTGATTCCTCATTTGGTCAAATTTTTCGAAATTTGAATCTTTAATTTGAATTTTTTACCACATTTGACCCAAATTTGACTTAACTCATAATACCTCCTTGTAAGCCAAATTTCATCATTGACCTAATGATGGTCTTCTTTAGGTTTCAAAACACACTTGGTGTTACAGCCTCTCCCCATTAAAAAAATCTCATCCCGAGATTCCAAATGCTCGACTTCTTCTCAAGGAAAATGTGTCATAGTTTTCTCTTTACAACCCCATAAAAGAAATTGGGGGACTGCTTTTGTATCCATCTAATTTCAAACCTCTTCAAAAAGTTCAGAATACTTGGATTCCAGGTTCTCTGCCTATTCCCAAGTGGCCTCATCCTTGGTGTGGTTCTTCCACTATACCTTGTAAAACTTGATACTTTTGGTGTGAGTATCTCGTATTTTATGATCCAAAATCTTATTAGGTCCTTCTTCATAGGTCAATTATGGTTCCAAGTCAAGTTCTGGATCTTCTAGAAGTTCTTCAGGAAGTAAGAACCACACCAAGTGTATAGAGTTGGTCTGGCAGTAAGAGTTTGTAAGCAACAGGATCTTTTTGCTCTAAAATTTCATATGGACCAATATACCTCGGAGCTAGCTTTCCTTTGACTCATAAATATTGCACTCCTTTCATAGGTGATACTTGGAGATATACAAAATCTCCAACTTTAAAGACCCAAGGTCGTCTTCTCTTATCGGCGTAACTTTTCTGTCTTGATTGTGCTATCTCCAAATGCTTACGGACCTTTTGAATTTTTTCTTCTGCTTCAATAACCAAATCAGGTCCAAGGTGTGCTCTTTCTCCTGCTTCTAAACAATTCAAAGGTGTTCTGCACCTTTGGTCATATAAAGCTTGAAACGGTGCCACGTGGAAAATTAGTCAAAATCAATTTCAATGAGACAAGATTTTGCAAATCCTCAATTATGCAGTCATTCGATCAAATACAGGCAATCCTTTTTATTTGTCACTTTGATTAATCAAATCATAGGATTTGAAAGAAAACATTTAGGCAATTTGCTCAAGCACCGATCGATATAGACACATGCGCCATGCATGCATACATCATACGTGCACCATGCACGAACGGACACTAACAGTTCCATAGTTGCCTTACACTGTAGCCTAAGAGCGGCCAATCAGCAAACCATAGAAAAAAATGTCTCGCTGGCATGTGAGGCCGATCTCTTTTGAAATTTTATTTAGAGGTCAATATAAATTTCCATCCGATGCCATACGCGCGCGTCCGATGTGTCGCTCAGACCTGGAGGCTGGTCTTGTAGACGGATCCGGCCTTGAAGCTAGCGGGAATGGCGTCATCGACGACGCGGTAGCCACCGGACTTGGCAGCGAAGCGGATGGAGAAGGGGCCCTTGAGCGGCGCCTTGCTGTCGAGCGTCCAGGTGCCAGTCGGGCCTTCCTTGAGCTCCGAGAAGTCGCTTGCGCCCTTCTCCTTGACCTCCACCTCGGAGATGGCGGTGCTAGGGATGAGGACCAGGCGGGTGGCGCTGCAGCCCGGCCCGGTCTTGAAGGTGAGTGCGGAGCCGCATGAGCCCACGGCCAGCAGCACGGCCAGCACCGCGGCGGCGAGAAGGATGGAGGACCTGGAGGCCATTGTTGGTGGAGAGCTAGCAAGCTATTAGCGTGCGTAACCTTGCTTGTTTCTTGATCGAGCGAGGGATGGATGTGTGTGTGTAGTGATTGATGTTTCACGTATTTATTGGCGGCGGGAGCAAGAAGCCGGGCATGGATGTGCGGTGCGCCATGAAGCTCGCTGGCCGGCTTGTTCAACGAGCAAGGTCATGTACAATTGCTATAAATGGATTCGAGCTTTGGTGGTCTCTGTTGTTTTGCTCTCCTCTCAACAAAAAGGAGAAGATAAGCGCAATACACACAGTAAAAGATAGTCTTATTTCTTATTTCTGCAATAAATCGCTTCTCTACTTATTGCTTTTATAAACAAAAACATAGTAAATCGTCCTCGCTTATTCCGGTCACGGCGAGACTATAATATACTCCCTTC